>NC_080782.1:60317382-60626882 GCF_028018385.1 Neofelis nebulosa
TCCAGTTGAGACCCCATACATCCTGGAGCAGAGCAAACTGTCCCTTTTCTGCCCTATCTGAATTCCCAACCCACTGAATCTATAAGAAAGTAGAGAGTTAGTACTCTGAATCTCAAGAATCTCAAGGGCCAAGATCTCCAGTGCTCTGAAACCCTTCTGCTGGTTTCCCATCATAGTCATTTTGGCCTCAACAATCTGTTAATAAAATGACCAGAGGAGTTAGCCCTGGTTGAAAGAAGACTGCAGTTGATTTTTCAAGGATTCTGAGGTCATGCTTGGTAAGTGAGATGTTGCCTCTTTAGAAGAAAGTACTTAAGGGAACATAAAGTGGGACAGTCAAGACTACAGTGGCAGCAGGAAATCAGGGTCACATGGCATAAAAAAAGCCTCCTTTAAAAAAAAAGGACACACAACAGTGGAATTAAAGAGAACAGAGTAAAATGAACAACACATCCACTTGAGATACATCCATAAGTAATATAATAAAGTGTTTAAAATTCAAACCACTATAGGTTTGGATCCCCAAGAAGAGTAAAAAAACTAAAAAATAAGTTGTTTTCCTTAAGGACATTATGTGCCCCAAACTTCCATTTATATTAAGTAAATTTAACTTTACAAAAACTCTGTGAGGTTATTTACCTTTCTATCACCTTTTACTTTTTTTAGTTTTTACTATTATAAAAGACTTACAGTTTCTTCATGAATTTTTTCTTAAATTTAGAAGTCTTAGAGTAAAAATGAAGGTTCCCCTTTATTTCCTTATCTAACTAATTTATTCATCCCATTTCAAAAGTACCTAACATAATATCTCAAAAGTACCTACTGGAATACTATACTTCATAGATGTACCACTGATGTTCTACATCTTTCAAGAGCTTTTTCTATGTGTGTGTATATTCATACATACATGTGTGTGTGTGTGCGTGTGTATACACCCATTTAAAGAACATAAATGAGATCAGATAATTTTGTATCATGCATTTGCTTTTGCATTTAATAATATGTTGTGGATAGTTCTTCTATATCCAGCATATACAATGCTATCTCATTGCTTTTTAAAAAGTTTTAGGTATCTCTACGATAAAGATACACATATGACTTATGTAGCTTTCCCTAATTGATGGACCTAAAGTTATTACATACATCAGTACAACAGGTCTCTTTACACATACATTGTCGGACACATGTAGGAATTCTTCCATGACACTGATTCCTAAAAGTATGATTTCTGGGTCAAGAGCAGTGAATTTTAAATTTTGTGTTATCCTAATTTTTAAGATAAGGAAACATATTGAGAGGTTAAGAAGTTTATCCTAGGTCACATAATTGGAGACTGACAGAGCCAAGATTTAAACCCAAGATATCTGATTCCAAGTCCTATGTGTTTTCCATGATGTCATGCTATCCAGGAAGAGCCAGAGCTGAACTACAGCCAATGCCCATTAGATTGAGGACAATATTTTCTTAAATCCTTGCCCATTCCTCAGGAAACAAGAAGGAAAAACAGAGTCTTAATCATTCCCTACATAACTTTTAAGTGAAGTGACTCACTTTGTATTGTCAGGGTATACTAACTGGTATACCAAACATCCCCCTCCTGCACAAATCTCAGTGGAAAACACAATAAAATTTTATTTATTATTGGTGTCACAGTTCAAAAGAGAATGGTGGTAGAGAGGTGATCTGCTCCTCACAGTCATTCAGAGACCACGATGTCTTCACATTGTTACCTCAGGTTCTCAAGTGTTGAGAAGGGCATGGACAAACTACCCATCTCTTAACTATCTTGACCTGGAGGTGTCACATGACTTCTACTATCACTTCTGGCAGAATTCAGTTATACGTCTGAACAAAACTATAAGGAAAGTCGAGCCATGTGACTAAGAGGAAAAGAAAACATGGTTTTGATGAACACATAGCATTGTCTCTACCATAGTAAGGATTTGGAACACATAGTGAACACTGTGATAGTAAATTTTAAGTTAACTTGATGTGCCATGGGGTACCTATATACATCGCTTCTGGGTGTATCTGTAAGGGCGTTTCTGGATGACATCAGCATTTGAATCCATGAATTCAGTAAAGTATTTTGGCTTCTCCATTGTGGGTAGGCATCATCTAATCTCTTGAGGGCCTGAATGGCACAAAAAGTGGAGGAAGGAGAAATTTGCCCATTTTTTTCTCCCTGCCTCACTAATTGAGCTGGGCCATCATTTTGCCCCTGTCCTTGGAATTGGATTTACACCTTTAGCTCCCCTGGTTCTTATGGCTTCAGACTCAGACTGGAATTACACCACTGACTTTCTGGGTCTCCAGCCTGCAGAAGGCAGGCTGTGGGACTTCTTAACCTCTGTAATTGTGTGAGACAATTCTTCATAATATTTTTCTGTCACTCTCTTTGCCTTTCTCTGTCTCTCCCTCCCTCTCTCCCTCCTCTCTCTCTCTCTCTCTCTCTCTCTCTCTCTCTCTCTCTCTCTCCACACACACACACATACACACATATGCATACATATGTAGAGAGATAGATATTGATATATGGAGATAGATATCCTATTTGTTTTGTTCCCTGGAGAAGCTCAATTAATATAAACATTTATTCGGCAATTACTACATGTCAGTCAATGTTCTAAGAATGCTAGTGAATGATCTCATTTAATCCCACATCAACTCTGAGTTACTAACAATTCCTTTTTTCACATTTTACAGATGAGAAAACTGAGGAACAGAGATTAAGCTATTTTCCCAAGTTCACATAGCTAGTAAGTGGTAGAGCATGAATTCAAACACAGTGTCCCAGTAAAGCTGCCATACTCCCCAGAACTTCTTTAGGTGACCTTTTAGATCTCAAATCCTCTCATCTTGGGAACAACAACAACAACAAACATCACTTCTTGTGTTACAAAGACAGTTTTAAATTCAACCTTTTCATGTTAATATATTTGCATTTTCTCCATATATGTTCTTATTGCATCCTGGCCTAATTAATCATCGTTTTGTGTTTCCCATTATTCTTTGTGGTTCCCTGTCTATAAAGAGAACCTTCAAGTCTTGCCTTAAGTGGAAGGCTGGGGGAGAAAAGGAAGAATCTTGTTCCTGTTTGAATCAAGTGTTTACTTAACCCCATAGCTGAATTATAAATGGATTTTTTTTTTAAGACTAAAGAGAGAATGAAATTGTTTTAATGAATGACTTAGAAGGGACAGGGCCAAACTCTGACCAGGGCTCCAAATGTATAGGAGTGCATCCACCTTTTTTTTTTTCATATGTTTGTGTTTTTCTTTCATACTGTGTTGAAAGTAACAAGGAGGAGGAGGAAAAAGGCAGAAGTAGAAGGGGAGGTGGAGATGATGAAGGAGGAGAGAGGGGTGAAGGTAAAGGAGGAGGAAGAAGCAGCTTCAAGCATAATGTCCTAGTCTTTGAAGATACTGAAGATAAGGTTCATGTTTGTTATATCTGGGTAAAAAGCAAATCTGATACTCATCTGGTAGTCTCAGCTAAGGCAGTACTGAAAAATAGTTACACACTAAAAATGCTGACTTGCAAACTGGTTAGTAAATGTCAATTGCTTCCAACCCCCTGAATGTTCTACTATCATATCAGGTGCTTGGTCCACCCCCTATGATCCACACTTCCACACTACCCAGCAACAAATGGGTGTCTCCTAACACTGCAGGGGTCTCCAAACCTGATCCATTACCAGGGTGGCATTGCCCAATCTTTCTGTCCTATAGGTCATTAAATATTTTGACCATCACCCCCAAGGCAGAAATTTCTATTCTGCAGCCTGTAATGGGGTTGCTATTATCCAAACCATTCCTTGTTGATGAGTTCAGGGCAAGCTGCCCCAAAAGATGTCATTTTGGCATATTGATAATTTAGAAATTAAAGTTACTTAAGAAAGAGCCAGTGCAAAAAGGACATTCTGGCCCTCCTTTGTCCCCCCTGGAAACAGGAAATGAATCTCCCATATGAAAGTTACCCTCCCTGTACCAGGAGTTAAAGAGGCATCGTTATCACAGAGATGGAATTCAGAGCCAAGAAAGTTTTAAACCTTGTTACTTCTTCACTATCTCAGGCCTAGACTTCTTAGGTCTTGTTCATTCTTCATAATTTCATTGTTTATTTGTCTAAAGGTATGAAAGCTGCCTGCTTTGGTCACTTCTTTGAGTCTGATATTTTTTATGAGCTCTTGTATAGACAAAATTAAATTATTTTTCCTTCTGTTAATCTGTCTTATCTCAATTTAATTATTAGGCCAGCCAAGGAAGGAAAGAAAGGAAAAGTTTTCCTCCCCTAAATTGCTTTGTTCACCCCTAGCTGTCTCTGGCTGAGCATCTGATAGTCTGAGAACACCAGACACCAGGCCAGTTTGGATGTTACCAGCAACTTGCCTTTGGCCACCACTCAAGACAAACAAAGCTAGTGGGAAGATGTACCATCTCTGAGCTGGGGAAGAAAAAGATGGAAAGCCTGAGAGAATATGGAATGGGGTAGGATCTGTAAAGTTCTCAGGGTGAGAATAAAATCCAGAAGCCTTCTTTTCACATAATAGAAATTCCTAGAATGATTCCATTTGGGTTCTATACAGTTTCCATGATGTCACGCAGATTGTAAAACTCTTTCATATATGTGATCTCATCTGATCTTCATGACAAATATTTTGGTTTTCAGGGCAGAAGTGATAATTCCAGTTTCACAGAAAAGAAGACGTAAGTCCAGAGAAGAGATGTGACTTGCTAAGGTTCTGAAGGTAGAATTTGAACTGTGGCATGTAGATGCCAAGTCCAGCCCTCCACAGTGCCTTGTTACTAACAAGCAGGCACTGTCAGAAGTTCCCAAGAAGAGTGATCAAGTTGGGTATGACATCAATTAAAATCCCTACATTTTTACAGCATGTCACTCATTGAATTTATTTTGCTTTCACTCTTTGATGTGTCCTTCACAATAATCATGTGAGGACATCAGACAACATACCATCGCCTATATTTTAAAATGAAGAAATGGGGTCCCAATGACATTCAGTGATTGACAAGGTCACATACATGGTGGGTGAGAGCAGAGCCAGGCTGGGGAGCCAATGTTCTGAATGCCTGTGCAATACTTGTCACTGCCCTGTACATCTACTGCCACACATAAATCTCACGTCTTTCCAAAGAAAAGAGACACTTTGAGTAAGAAGATGCTGAGTCATTATCAGCTGATTCTCCATCATCATGAGGAGAGCAGGAATGCAGATGATCTACAACATGAAATAAACCAAAAAGAATTTATCACTTGAGAATATTTTCTTAGGTAGGAAATATACCTTTTCCATCATATTTCATTCTGCTTACAATAAAAAGAAAGGAGGCTGAAAAGAAATGAATATTTACTACTTCTATGACATTATCTCATTTAGCCATCATAACAACTATTACGCAAGCATAACATTACCCACTTCATATAAATGAGGAAACAGGTCCTGAGACATTACATAAACTGCTCAGTCTTACAAGAAGGAATTTGCTCGGGGCGCCTGGGTGGCTCAGTCGGTTGAGCATCCGACTTCAGCTCAGGTCATGATCTCAAGGTCCGTGAGTTCTAGCCCCACGACGGGCTCCATGCTGTCAGTTCAGAGCCTGGAGCCTGCTTCAGATTCTGCGTCTTCCTCTCTCTCTGCCCCTCCCCTGCTCACGCTCTGTCTCTCTATATCAAAAAACGAATAAACGTTAAAAAAATTAAAAAAAAAAAAAAGAAGGAATTTGCTTTCCTACATGCTCATGAACTTTGTAAGGAGGTGCCCCTTTCACAAGGTATAGTTTTTCCATTTGGAAGGAAAAGTATGAATTCTGGTTCCATCTCTCAGAATCTGTGTGATCTGCAGCCAGTTATTAATTTATTCTCTGACATTCAGTTTCTTCATTTCTAAAATGCAGATAATATACCCCCCTTCTTAAGAAGGATATGAAGATTAATATCAATAGCTAACATTTGTTGAGCATTTACTGTTCTACACCTTTTTTATTATCTCACTGCCCCAAACATCTCTGTGCAACTGGGTACTACTTTTTAGTCACATTTTCCAGGTGAGAAATTTGAAGCTGATAGCATTTAAGTGATACATCCAAATTAACAGCTTAGAAGGGTCAGTATTTGAAGTCAAGGTGTCTGACTCCACAGTCCATGCACATAATAGGAGATCAATAAACAGTGCCTATTTCATCATCATAAGGGATAGTAGCTGAAGAGAACCTTGGATGGGCAAGTCACTGGGATCAACCCACAAAGCAGCTTAAATTACCCACCTAAAGTGTACAAATGGGTGAAAGGCAATGAGTCCTCCATAGACACAGAGGTAATGCAAGCACTGACAGGCTTTAAATGGTGTGATGGAGGCCTCGGGGAGAAAGAAACCATCCACTCCACCTTCTAGGTCACACAAGGGTCCTACACAATCCGTGGGAAGTTTGGGGCTCTCATGCCATTTGTCTCTTCTCTAGCCTTGGATGGGAGAATGACATTTGTACACACACACACACACACACACACACACACACACAATTTCCACAATTTTTCTTCCATCGCTCTTTCATATACTTTGCAAACACTTTCTTCAGCATCTGGCAAGCTGTTTGTTTCTCATCCTCCCACTCAGCTGAATGCCAGTTGTCCCACCATCCCAACCCAGCCTCTCATAATGGTTTCAGTTTCCAAGAGACAGCTTGACTCAAAATGTCATCTAGTCCTATGCCAGGGAGAGGACTAGGACTTGTCTAGCAGGGAGGGACAGAAAAGATGATGGCCAGAATCCTCCTCACAGGAGAACTCTAGGAACATGAGCATCTGAAAGGTGTTTCTGCCTAGAGGTGGGCCTATGACCTCTGAAAATTACCGGCCTATCAGGGACTATCTCATTGGGCATTAGGGGCCTTCAGTATTAGCCTCTGGCCTCAACCTGCCTTAAAAGTTAAACATATGGAACAGATCATACATTCCATGTCACTTCTCTGAGTCTTCTTTTTCCTCACTTAGTGATACATCATAACTATTCCACTTTGTCCTAAATTTTACTCATATTTTAGCAAGAAACCCTATACACCCAAGAGGGACACATTCAAAATCTGAGAGTTCTCTGACTTACCTTTCTTTGATTCAGTCTCTATTGACTGTCAAGTTTGCCTGTAATGTATTTGCAATAATACTGTGGAAATGTCTATGCTATGACTCTTTCACTGGTAACAGACCTTGGCCCCAACCAGGGCCACTGAGGTAGACTGGTGCCCAGGATGACCAATCATAGCTTCTCATCACCTGTGCACATGATCCAAGCCAGCCGATCAGAAAACTTTCTCTGAATTTTCTAAACCGAAGAAACCAAAGATTTCTTATTTGGTTGGCATACTTTAAGGATACGAGCTAAGCACTTCCTGGCATAGTTCCAGACCACCGAAGAGAGCTTCTCAGAGAAAATGGAAAGATAATAAGATAACAACTTCTGTAGCATTTCCTGGTTCTCTACTTCCTGGTGTGTGTATATATACATATATGTATATATACATATGTGTGTGTGTGTGTATAATATATATATATATATATTATATATATATAGTATAAGCCAGGCTGTTTTGGTCCTTTGACTAAAATAATTGCCAAGGTTTGAAATGTGGTGGGGTAGGGAAAGGAGCTGATAAGCCATATAGTCACCCAAAGCTTGTAATAGTATAGTAGCCAAAGATGAACAGACTTTTGGAGTTTATATCTTAGGACCATGTGTTGTTAAGTTATTTGGAAAAAAAAAACAGTTCAAAATGGCTAAAAAAAAGTAAAGGAAATTTATTGACCTATGCAGCTAAAAAGTCCAGAAGTGGCTCTCACAAATAGACAGCCATGCTCAATCTAACAGCTCAAGCACTGTCCCCAACAGTTCAGACCCTTTACATCACTTTTTTTTTTTTTGCCTTCTATGGTTCAGTCATATCCTTGTGCTCCATTCAGAAACCAAGAAAATCCTCATAAGGGAGGTTGACTCCTGCCTCAATTGTGTCAGTGCAGCCATATTTAGTTGTAAAATCAATCTAAAATGTTCAAATATGATCCAAATGGGAACTGTTTGTCTATTTTTATAAAATAATTTCTAGTTATGTATCTGTGTGTGTACGTATAAGCATGAAAATGCATGAAAGGGTACATAACAGGTCATTAAAATTGTTTATGTGGGGTGGAGAGGCAGAAACCAAGAAAGGAGACAGAAAGACCGGGGGGAAAGTGTTCTTCATAATAACAGTATTTACATCATGTATTAGTTTAAAATGCTTTTACAGTTTCGAGAAGCCACCCACATTCCTTGGCTGGAAGCTCCTTTTTCTATCTTCAAAGGCAGCAATGACTGGTCTAATGTTTCTTACATCATATCACTTTGACAGTAACTTTTCTGTGTCTGACTTTCATGTTGAAAATCCTTATGACCTTATTGGGCCATCAGAATAATCCAGCATAATTTCTCTACTTTAAGGTCAGCTGATTAGCAACCTTAATTCCACCTGCTACCTACCTTCATTGCCTTGGCCACTTAATGTAACATAGTCATAGGTCCTGGAGATCAGGACATGAACATCTGCGAGAACTTGCCTACCACAAATTATGATCCCATTCGTGCAAAATGTGGATGCATAGACACAAATACACACACGTGTGTGTGTATATATTATAACAAATGGAAGATGGTCATCAAATGATAGTGGTTATCACAAGCAGTAAAATTCAGTTCTTTACCTTTTCCCTCAAAATTCTACATAGAGTTTTATCTTTTTGAGTATTTATGTCTATGTATGGAATAAAAGCAACAAAGCTAGTTTCATTGGTGAAAATGATTACTTTTACTCTGATGTGTGATCTGAATACCCTCAAATATCAGAAGTACTGGGCCCTGGATGGGGAGCTTCAGCCTCAGAGAAACTTTGGTCCTACCGAATCCCACCTCCACCAAACCTCCCTCTTCCACACACAATGGGAAATATTGACCCAAGTCAATAGACTTCCATCTGCTAAAAATTTAATTAGAGAGAATCAAAGCCAAGCAAAATATGCAGACTGATGGATACACAGAAAAGTACTTTGCAGTGACTCTGCATGGAGCTGGGGAGGGTGGGGAGAGAATGAAGGCAACTTGGAGGGTCTTGGAATACATATCCCAAAGGAAGTCACTTGCCCCTCCTTTCCCCAGAACCCACTCCAAAATGTCTACTCATTTTCATCATTTTCCAGCTGTCTCTTTCCACATCTTGGTCACTTTCATGCACATCCCTTTCAACTTCCCCATTTCCTGGTTCCAGAGTGTTGGCACACCAGCCATCCAAAGGCATCCTCCCCCAGTTAATCCCTGCTCTCTAGAAAACAATCTGTAACATCACCATCCCCCAAATCATGAGGTATTTATTAGGTGTTTAGTGAAACATATGATGCTCTGGTCAAAATTTGGAAAGACAGAGTAAAAACAAACTTATACCAGGGCACTTAACATGCCAAAGTACACTGCAATGCACTGCAATACTCTAGGAGGTGGCTACAATAGCAATAAATCTACCTGAATGTAGAATCATGTTATCAAAGGGTAACTGGGAAATTAGTCCTCCATATTTTGGAAAAAGTGTTAAAAACCTCTGTGTCATGGTAGGGTAGGTTAAAAATAAACTAATCTTGGAGCCTGAAAGAAGTTAGAGACCATCTAGTCCAACTTTACCTTAAAACTGCATAAAGGAACAGAGAGGGCAAGTGATTTGCCTGAAGATACAGAGCTAGTTAATGGCAAAGATAGGAATCTCTTCATAGTGGCCATCTCCTGCCTACTATCTTAAATCATCTCAAGTTATTTATATCACACATATAAAGGAAGCACACCCATGTGGAAGATCTGTAGAAGATTACAAATTAAGCTGGATATTTTAAACCTTATCTAAGTTGGTATATTGGCTTTGCTACCTCTTAAAGCCATTTCAGTTATCATGGTAAAGATGACTTAGGTTGTTTGGGTTTATGATGGCATTGAAACAGTGTAAGGCCCCTGAAAAGTTTTTTGTTTAACATTCCACCAAGAAAATCAATTCCATATATGGCAATATGGAAAAATGATTATAGGATTTTTAAAACTGAATTATTAAGATTTAATTGATGTACAATAAACTATACATAATTAATAAACTACCCATTTATAGTTTGATAAGTTTTGATGTATGTAAGCTTTACCCATGATACTCTCATCACAATCAAAAGAGCATAAGTGTATCTATCACCCCCACATATTTCCTTATGCCCCACAGTAATCCTGCCTTCTCAGGCTCTGACCCCTCATTCCCAGCAAGCACTGATCTGCTTTCTATCATTATGGATTAGTTTGCATTTTCAGGAGTTTTTTGTAAAAGGAAATATACAAGGTATTTTGGTTTTGGTCTGGCTTCTTTTGCTCAGCATAATTATTCTGAAATATATTAGATTGTTTCCAGCATCAACAGTTTATTCCCCTTTATTGCTAAGTAGTATTCCTTTGTAAATATATACCACAATTTGTTTATCCATTCACCTGTTGATAGACTTTTGGGTTATTTCCAGTTTTGAGCTCTTACAAACAAAGCTACTGTGAATATTCATGTACAGGACTTGATATGGACATATGTTTTCTGTTATCTTGAGTAAAAACCTAGGAACAGAATGGTTGGATAATATGCTATGTGCATGTTTAATTTTTTAAGAACATGCCAAACTTTTTTTCTTAAGCGATTGTTATCATTCCACATTCCCAACAGGAGTATATGACAGTTCCTGTTCCTCCACACCTTCACCAACACTTGATAAGGGTTAGTCATTAATTTCAGAAATTCTAATAAGTATTTAGTGGTATATAATTTTGTGTTTAATTTGTATCTCTTCAGTGACTAATAATATTATTTTTGTGTGTGTGCTTGTCATTGGATATATTCTTTGATAAAATGTCATTTCAAATGTACATGTATTTTTAAATTGCATTGATGTTTTATTATTATGGAGTTATAAGGTTGTCTATATATTCTGAATGCAAGTAGTTTATCAAGATATGTTTTGCAAATATTTTCTACTAGTTGTGCATTGTCTTTTCATTCTCTTAGCAGTGTCTTTCAAAAAGCAGAAGTTTTTATGTTGGTGAAATATTTATCAAGTTGTAGTTTTCTTTTTTTATAATGTCTTTGTCGTACTTTGGAATCAGGATAATATTGGTACCAAATAACGAGTAGGAAAGTATTTCCCTCTCTTTTCTTTCTTAGAAGAGTTTTTGTAGAATTGGTGTTATTTCTTCCTGAATTGTTAGGTAGAATTCACCAGTGAAGCCAACCATGTCTAAATAGCTTCTTTATGGGAAAATTTTTAATTACAAATTCAGTTTCTTAAATAGGCGATTCAGGTCATCTACTTCTTCTTGAATGAGCTTTGGTAGTTTATGTCTTTCAAGGACATTTGTCCAATTTATCTAAGTTGTTCAGTTAATAGGCATAAAGTTGTTCATGATATCCCTTTATTATTCTTTTAATATATTCTTTTAATATTCTTTTAATATTTATAGTGAACATCTGTAGTGATGTTACCTCAATGGTTCCTGATATTGGTAATTTTTGTGCTCTTCTTAGCAGTTTGGCTACACCTTATCGAATTCAATGATATCAAAGAATCAACTTTTATTTGATTGATTTTCTCCATTATTTTTTGTTTTATATTTCATTGATTTCGGCTTTAATCTTTATTAGTGCCTTTCTATCCTTAGTTTGGCTTTAATTTGTTCTTCCTTTTTGTTTGTTACGGAAGAAGCTGAATGCATTGATTGACACCTTTTTTTTTTCATTTTCTAATGCAGTCATTTGCTGCTGTACGTTTTCTCATTACTACCTTAGTAACATCCCACAAATGCTGATATGCTATGTTTTCATTTTCATTCAGTTCAAAATAACTTTCTAATTTCTTTTTTATTTATTCTTTGTCTCATAGGTTATTTAGAAGAGTTAGTTTCTAATTATTTGGGGGTTTTCTATTTCTCTCTGTGGCTGATTTCTAATTCAATTTCACTGTGATCAGAGAATATACTGTTATGACTTGAGTCCTTTACAATTTATTGCAACTTGTTTCATGGCCTAGAATATGGTCTATCTTGGTACATATTCTGTGTGCATTTTAAAGGAATGTGCATTTTGCTGTTGTTGAATCAAGTGTTCTCTAAATGTCAGTTAGAACAAGTTGGTTGAGAAAAAATATGCAGCCAAGAATCCTTTAGCCAGCAAGTCTCTCATTCAGAATAGAAGGAGAGATAAAGGTTTTCCCCAAAAAAACAAAAACTGAAGGAATTAATCTCCACTAAACCAGCCCTACAAGAGATCCTCAGGGGGACTCTGTGAGTGAAATGTTGTAAGGACCACAAAGTACCAGAGACATCACTATAAGCATGAAACCTACAGACATCACAATGACTCTAAACCCATATATTTCAACAAAAACATTGAATGTAAATGGACTAAATGCTCCAACCAAAAGACATAGGGTATCAGAATGGATAAACAAATGAGACCCATATATTTGCTGTCTACAAGAGACTCATTTTAGACCTGAGGACACCTTCAGATTGAAAGTGAGGGGATGGAGTACTATCTACCATGCAACTAGAAGTCAAAAGAAGGCTGGAGTAGCCATAGTTATATCAGACAAACTAGACTTTAAATTAAAGCCTTTAACAAGAGATGAAGAAGGGTATTATATAAAAATTATAGGGTCTATCCATCAGGAAGATGGATTTTTTTTTTTTTTTTAAGAATCATGCACAATGTAATTGTTACATCAAAGGAATACACTTAAACAAGAAAGCATAACAACACATATTTTTATATATCCCATGATGATAAATTCTTTAAGCATCTTTGTTCCTGGAGCTCCTGGGTGGCTCAGCTGGTTTGGAGCATCTGACTCTTGATTTTGTCTCAGGTCATGATCTCATGGTCATGAAGTTGAGCCCTGCCTCAGGCTCTGTATTGAGCATGGAGCCTGCTTAAGATTCTCTTTCTCTTTCCTCTGCCCCTCTCCTCAACTTGCTCACACTCTCTTGAAAATGACAGACGGTTCAAGTTGGAAGGGCGGCAGCTTGTTGGTGAGGATTCGCAGAAGGAAGATTATCTGGAAGTGCTCTGGTGGGAATGTAACAATTATAAATGTCTATGTGCCAAATATGGGAGCTCCCAAATATATAAAACAATCACAAACATAAGCAACCTTATTGATAAGAATATGGTAATTTCAGGAGACTTTAATACCACACTTACAACAATGGATAGATCATCTAGACACAGAATCAATAAAGAAACAAGGGCCCTGAATGATACATTGGATCAGACGGACTTGACAGATATATTTAGAACTCTACATCCCAAAGCAACAGAATATACTTTCTTCTCGAGTGCACATGGAACATTCTCCAAGATAGATCACATACTGGGTCACGAAACAGCCCTTAATAAGTGTAAAAGAACTGAGATCATACCATACACACTTTCAGACCACAATGCTATGAAACTTGAAATCAACCACAGGAAAAAGTCTGGAAAACCTCCAAAAGCATGGAGGTTAAAGAACACCCGACTAAAGAATGAATTGGTCAACCAGGCAATTAGAGAAGAAATTAAAAAAATATATGGAAACAAATGAAAATGAAAATACAACAATTTAAATGCTTTGGGATGCAGTGAAGGCAGTCCTGAGAGGAAAATACATTGCAATCCAGGCCTATCTCAAGAAAGAAGAAAAATCCCAAATACAAAATCTAACAGCACACCTAAAGGAAATAGAAGCAGAACAGCAAAGACACCTGAAACCCAGCAGAAGAAGAGAAATAATAAACATCAGAGCAGAAATAAACAATACAGAACCAAAAAAACCAAAAAAACCAAAAAAAAAAAAAAAAACCAAAAAAAAAAACCCAAAAAAAACAAAACTGTAGAGGAGATCAATGAAACCAAGAGTTGGTTTTTTGAAAAAATAAACAAAATTAATAAACCTCTAGCCAGACTTCTCAAAAAGAAAAGGGAGATGACCCAAATAGATAAAATCATGAATGAAAATGGAATTATTACAACCAATCCCTCAGAAATACAAGCAATTATCAGGAATACTATGAAAATGATATGCCAACAAACTGGACAACCTGGAAGAAATGGACAAATTCCTAAGCACCCACACACTTCCAAAACTCAAACAGGAAGAAATAGAAAATTTTAAAGACCATAATCAGTGTAGAAATTGAATCAGTTATAAAAAATATCCCAACAAATAAGAGTCCAGGACCAGATGGCTTCCCTGGGGAATTCTACCAGACATTTAAAGCAGAAATAATACCTATCCTTCTCAAGCTGTTCCAAAAAATAGAAAGGGAAGGAAAACTTCCAGACTCATTCTATGAAGCCAGCATTACTTTGATTCCCAAACCAGACAGAGACCCAGCAAAAACAGAGAACTACAGGCCAATATCCCTGATGAATAGGGATGCAAAAATTCTAAACAAGATACTAGCAAATTGAATTCAACAGCATATAAAAAGAATTATTCACCGTGATCAAGTGGGATTCATTCCTGGGCTGCAGGACTGGCTCAATATTCGCAAATCAACCAGTGTGATACATGATATTAATAAAAGAAAAGATAAGAACCATATGATGCTGTCAATCGCAGAAAAAGCATTTGACAAAATTCAGCATCCTTTCTTTTTTTTTTTTTTTTTAATTTTTGGGACAGAGAGAGACAGAGCATGAACGGGGGAGGGGCAGAGAGAGAGGGAGACACAGAATCGGAAACAGGCTCCAGGCTCCGAGCCATCAGCCCAGAGCCTGACGCGGGGCTCGAACTCACGGACCGCGAGATCGTGACCTGGCTGAAGTCGGACGCTTAACCGACTGCGCCACCCAGGCGCCCCTCAGCATCCTTTCTTAATAAAAACCCTGGAGAAAGTTGGGATAGAAGGAACATACTTAAACATCATAAAAGCCACTTATGAAAATCCCACAGCTAATATCATCCTTAATGGGGAAAAACTGAGAACTTTCCCCCTGAGGTCAGGAACACAACAGGGATGTCTACTCTCACTGCTGTTGTTTAGCATAGTGTTAGAAGTTCTAGCATCAGCAATCAGACGACAAAAGGAAATCAAAGGCATCAAAACTGGCAAAGATGAAGTCAATCTTTCACTTTTTGCAGATGACATGATACTATACATGGAAAACCCAACAGACTCCACAAAAAGTCTGCTAGAACTGATACATGAATTCAGCAAAGTCACAGGATACAAAATTAATGTACATAAATCAGTTGCACTTTTATACACCAATAATGAAGCAACAGAAATAGAAATAAAGAAATCAATTCCATTTACAATTGCACCAAGAACCATAAGATACCTAGGAATAATCCTAACCAAAGATGTAAAAGATCTGTATACTGAAAACTATAGAAAGCTTATGAAGGAAACTGAAGAAGATACAAAGAAATGGAAAAACATTCCATGCTCATGGATTGGAAGAATAAATATTGTTAAAATGTCAATACTACCCAAAGCTATCTACACATTCAATGCAATCCCAATCAAAATTGCACCAGCATTCTTCTCGAAGCTAGAACAAGCAATCTTAAAATTTGTGTGGAACCACAAAAGACCCCAAATAGCCAAAGTAATATTGAAGAAGACCAAAGCAGGAGGCATCACAATCCCGGACTTTAGCCTCTACTACAAAGCTGTAATCATCAAGACAGCATGGTATTTGCACAAAACAGACACATAGACCAATGGAATAGAACAGAGACCCCAGAACTGGACCCACATAAGTATGGCCAAATAATATTTGACAAAGCAGGAAAGAATATCCAATGGAAAAAAGACAGTCTCTTTAACAAATGGTGCTGGGAGAACTGGACAGCAACATGAAGAAGATTGAAACTAGACCACTTTCTCACACCATTCACAAAAATAAACTCAAAATGGATAAAGGACCTGAATGTGAGACAGGAAACCATCAAAACCCTAGAGGAGAAGGCAGGAAAAAACCTCTCTGACCTCAGCCACAGCAATTTTTTATCTCCAAAGGCAAGGGAATTAAAAGCAAAAATGAACTATTAGGACCTTATGAAGATAAAAAGCTTCTGCACTACAAAGGAGACAATCAACAAAACTAAAAGGCAACCAACGGAATGGGAAAAGATATTTGCAAATGACATATCGGACAAAGGGCTAGTATCCAAAATCTATAAAGAGCTCACCAAACTCCACACCCGAAAAACAAATAATCCAGTGAAGAAATGGGCAGAAGACATGAATAGACACTTCTCTAAAGAAGAGATCCAGATGGCCAACAGGCACATGAAAATATGCTCAACGTCACTCCTCATCAGTGAAATACAAATCAAAACCACACTCAGATATCACCACACGCCAGTCAGAGTAGCTAAAATGAACAAATCAGGAGATTACAGATGCTGGAGAGGATGTGGAGAAACGGGAACACTCTCGCACTGTTGGTGGGAATGCAAACTGGTGCAGCCGCTCTGGAAAACAGTGTGGAGGTTCCTTAAAAAATTAAAAATAGACCTACCCTATGACTCAGCAATAGCACTGCTAGGAATTTACCCAAGGGATACAGGAGTGCTGATGCATAGTGGCACTTGTACCCCAATGTTTATAGCAGCACTTTCAACAATAGCCAAATTATGAAAAGAGCCTAAATGTCCCTCAACCGATGAATGGATAAAGAAGTTGTGGTTTATATATACAATGGAATACTACTTGGCAATGAGAAAGAATGAAATATGGCCTTTTGTAGCAACGTGAATGGAAGTGGAGAGTGTTATGCTAAGCGAAATAAGTCATAGAGAGAAAGACAGATACCATATGTTTTCACTCTTATGTGGATCCTGAGAAACTTAACAGAAGACCATGGGGAAGGGGGGAAAAAAAGAGAGGGAGGGAGGCAAGCCATAAGAGACCCTTAAAGACTGAGAATAAACTGAGAGTTGATGGGGGGGGTGGGAGGGAGGGGAAAGTGGGTGATGGGCACTGAGGAGGGCACCTGTTGGGATGAGCACTGGGTGTTGTATGGAAACCAATTTGACAATAAATTTTATATTTAACAACAACAACAACAACAACAACAACAACAACAAAGAACAAGTTGGTTGTTAGGATTGTTCAAGTCTACTACATACTTGCTGACTTTCTGTTTGCTTGTTCTACAATACTGAGAAGGAGTTATTTCTCTGAGTATAATGGGATGATTTTCTATTTCTCTTTATAGTTCTTTTGGGTTTGCCTCATGTATTTTAAAGCTCTGTTATTAGGAGCATATACATTTAGGATGTTATATCCTCTCAACAAATTGAACCCTTTATCATCGTGAAATGACCTTTTAATCTTTGGTAAAATTATTTGCTCTGAATGACACTTTGTCTGAGATTAATATGGCAACTTAGACTTCCTTTTGAATAGTGTTGGCACAGGATATCTTTCCCATCTTTTTACCACTAATCTATTTTTTTGTCTTTATATATTTATTGTAGACAACACCAAGTTGTTTTTTACTGAATCTGAAAGTCCCAGACTTTAAATAGGGTGTTTAAAAAATTTACATTTAATGTGATTATTGATTGGTTAGTCTAAGTCTATCATCTTGCTAGTTGTTTTATAGGTCTCCTTTGTTCTTTGTTCTTCTTTCCCTCTTTTTCTGAGTTATTTTGCATTAAGTATTTTTTTATTATTTCATTTTATCTTTATTGGCTTATTAGTTATAACTCTTTTCTTATTTTATTGGTTGCTTTAAGGTTGTAATATACAGGAGCACCTGGGTGGCTCAGTTGGTTAAGCATCCAACTTCAGCTCAGGTCATAATCTCGTGATTTGTGAGTTTGAGCTTCCATGCCAGGCTCTGCTGACAGCTCAGAGCTTGGAGCCTGCTTCAGATTCTGTTTCTTCCTCTCTCTCTGCCCCTCCCCCGCTTGTGCACGCTCTCTCTCTCTCTCTCTCTCTCTCTCTCTCTCTCTGTCTCTCAAAAATAAAAATAAACGTTTTTTAAAAAGTTTTTAATATACAGCTATAACATTAAAATCTAGCTTCAAGTGATAGTATAATACTTCATACATAAAACCTTGTAATAAATACTACACTTCATTTCTGTCCTTTCAGGCCTTTTGCTATTTTTGTCATACATTTTACCTATACCTATACCTATACCTATACCTATACCTATACCTATACCTATACCTATACCTATATCTATATCTATACCTATATCTATACCTATACCTATACCTATGTAATTAATCCCCGAATATATTGGTAGTCATTGTCTAAACAATTTTCTCTTAGAGACCATTACTTAATATGAAAAAAATTATATTCATGCACATATAATTACTACATCTAGGGCTCTTCATGCCTTTGTGTAGAAATTTTTATCTGTTACATTTTAATTCTGTCCAAAGGATTTTCTTTAACATGTCTTTAACATTTCTTGTAGTGCAGTAATTCTGATCATGAATTCCTTCAGTTTTTACATGTCTGAAAATGTCTTTATTTAATCTTTAGTTTGAAAGTTATTTTCACTGGGTATATAATTATGACTTTATTTTTTCTTTCAGTACTTAGAGATGTTCCACCATCTTCCTGCTTAAATTTTTCTAATAAGAAATCTGCTATCATCCACATCTTCGTTTCTCTGTGTATAGTGTGCTTTTCTTTCCTTTAGCTGTTTTTAGTATTTTATCACTATTTTTGAACAATTTCATTATTATGTGCCATGATGTAGTTTGTTTGTTTTGTTTGTGGGTTGTTTTGTTTTTTTGGTGTGTTTCATTTTGGATCATTTCTATTGCTATGTATTCAAGTGCATCAGTATTTTCTTCTGCAATGTGTAATTGGATATTAATCCCCTCCAGGGTATTTTTATCCTAGACTTTGTAGTTTCATCTCTAAAAGTTTGAGTTGGCTCTTTTTTCTATCTTCCATGACTCTAATATATTCATACCCCTAGTTTTGTGAATATAGAGGATACAATTATAACAATGTTTAATATCTTTGTCTACTGTTATCATTTATTTTATAAATTTTTAAGTTGTTTTTAAGTGAAGTATAGTTGACATACTATGTTAGTTTCAGGTATACAGCATGGTGATGCAACAATTCTATGCATTACGCAATGCTCACTTTATCTGTTTTATTTTTGGGGCAGTTTCAATTAAATGTAATTTTGGTTGAATACAAGACATTGTGATTTTTACATTATTGGCTGTTGGTTATTTTTATATTCCTATTACTTATATTACTTGGAGAGAGTTTGGTCCTTTTGGTCTTGGTTATAAGTTTTGTTAGGTGAATTTACTCTAGGGCTAATTTTACCATACTACTAGTGGAAAATCCATTTGAGTACTTTCCCTTACATGTAATTAAGGATCTAGCTAGTAAAAACAAACACTAACCCTGGTCTTGTATACAGGAGCCCTAGATTATCTCTTTATCAATCTCAGGTGATTGTTTCCTTGGTTTTGAATAGTTTCCTCATATGCATGCACTAGTACTCATCTGAATGTTAGAGAAACACCATCCTCAGATCTCTGAAGTTCTCTTTCTGTGCAGTTCTCTCCCTCCTATATCCTATCCTGTGAACCCTAGCTGTCTTGGTCTCCCCAGAGTCTCTACTCTCTCTCTCTCTCTTCAGCTCATGGAGTCCACCAGGCAATATCAGGGTTCCCTCTGTGCTGTAGCCTAGAAACTCTCTCAAGGCAGTAAGCTGGGGCAATTTTAGGGCTTACCTCATGTTTTCCTAATCTCACATGAATCACTATCCTTTGTTACTCAATGTCCAGTATTTTGAAAATTCTTGTTGTATAATATTTCTGTTTTGGTGGTGGTGGTGGTGGTGGGTTTTTTTTTTTCAGGTGGGAGAATGAATCTGATCACGTTTGCTCCATATTAAGTGAATGTGGAAGTCCCTGGTTATAACACTTTGATGAGACTGTGTTTCCTTAGTTTTTCATGGGCTTTAGTTCTGTTCACTCTTTAAAACACGGTGTTTTTCTATCCATTTGTTCTTCACCTTCATCACTCTCTCTGGGGTATCTCATCCCAAAGTTTCAAGTAAACCCATGTGTTAATGAATCCTAAATTCATCCTAAATTTCCATCATAATCTGAGTCCATACTCGTAAATTCTAGTTCTATCTAGCCAACAATTTACTGGTCATCTTTTGCTAGATGTCCCACAAGCTGCTTGAACTCAACATATACAAAATAAACAGCCCCTTCTACATGTTCCCACAAACACTTATGTAAATCTCCCTGTCGTATTCATCACACTATTTACAGCTAGTTGTTTGTATTTCTCTCTCCTTAAATTGTTAGTAGAGATTATGTTTTCATCATTGCTGTTTTTCCGACACTTAGCACAGTTCCTAACAGTAGATATCTTCTCAATAAGTATGTTCAGTTAAATTGAATTCCACATATAAGGGGATCTTCAGAGACAGGGGAGACAAACAGTCTAAGCTAAAAGCTATTACACTGAACAGGACCTGGTCTTTCTCTCTGAAGGATGGATTGAGAAGCAGAGCCAGTCTGGGGCACTGACTGGCTTTCCATTTCAGGCCACTGTGAAGTATATACCTGGGGATAAGCAAAGGATGGAAAATTAAGTGGAAAGAATGGAAGGGAGCCAAATTTCTGGGCTCCTAAATGCTAAACATTGCCTCTTAGAACTGTGTCCAAATTAACCACTCCTATTGCTCCCTTCTGTTCTGGATGTGCTTACACTAAATTCATTATGCATTGCTTTTTGAAGTGTTCTTGAGTCATTTTATGTGAAGATGTTTCATTTCACCAATTATATTATAAATTCTAACTAGACATAACATTACCTATTTTCTCAGTAAGTTTGGGAGAGCTTAGGAGCAAAGACCATGTCTCTTTATCAGACTACGTGCATCCTAAGGTTAGGAGCATGCCTTCCTCCCCACCCCCATCCAGGGAAAGTTAATACACAAAAATAATGACTATATAAGGAGTAGAGATGCAAGGCTGGCTTGGTGTCTACAGTCCATATCTGATCATAAGGCTCATTTTTACCACAGTTTCCCTATCTATACAACAACCATGCTTCAATCATATTGAGGACCTGGGATGTTTCACATTGGCAAGTCAACATCAGCTTTGCCTAAAGCTTGTTTATCAAAGAAATATTGGCCCAGCTTCTCTGATGCAGACTCCCTGGCAGAGCATGTTGGTTTGTCTTTGGAGAAAGTTCTCAGCATGCTCTGCCTCTGTTCAAACTGGCTGTTTAGAGCTAGAGTCAACAGGGGATTTGGAGAGCAGGCCAGGCAGGAGTGAAGGCTTCTTCCAGCAAGCCAATTATTAGAAGGCTTTTCAAACATCTTCTGGTGCCTAGGTCTGATTCCTCTCAGAGATGGGGCTGGGATGGGTCAGCTCTCTAAATTCCCAAACCCAGTGTTATAGAGAGTATGAAGTAATTAGACCTGCCTTAAAGACTATTGTTATAAAGAACAGTCCAACTTCTCAGCAACCACACTATACTCACATCCTGTTCTAATAAAGTTTAATAAAAATTTCCATACTGGAGATGCAAGGCCAAAAGAGACTTAAAATAAAGATTAAAATATGATGTTTAATAAATTAAAACAATGATGGGATATCATTATTCATACCAATTGACAATTTTTTTTAACTGAAAATATCCAGTGTTAGCAAAGGTGTGAAGAAATGGTAGTTCTCTTATACTCTTGGTGGAAGTATACATTGAGACACCATTTTAAAAGGGCACTTGGGGATAATATATCAAAATTTATTTTGCCGTTCAACTCAACAATTCCCATTCTAACTATCTATCCTTGAGAACTACATTCACGTGTGCACAAAGATACACACCAGGGGATGATCAACTCAGCACTGTTTTTAATATCAAAAAGTTAGAAGCAATCTAAATCTGTTTTTTTTTATATCTTTAAGTTCATTCATATATTTTGAGAGGGAGGGAGGGAAGGAGGGAGGGAGGGGGAGAGAGAGAGAGAGAGAGAGAGAGAGAGAGAGAGAGAGAGAGAGAGAGAGAGAGATTGAGATTGAGAATGAACACAAGGTGAGAAGGGGTAGAGAGAGAGGGAGAGATTCCCAAGCAGGCTCCGTGCTGTCAGCATGGAGCCTAATGTGAGGTTCGATCTCACCAACCATGAGATGATGACCTGAGCTGGAATCAAGAGTTAGATGCTGAATTGATTGAGCCACCCAGGTGCCCCTAAATCTCTGGTAATAAGGGTAAGAAAAAGTTATTCCATATACCCACATTATAAAATACTATACCACAGGTGTGCCTGGGTATATCAGTTGTTCAAGCGTCTGACTCTTGATTTCAGCTCAGGTCATGATCTCATGGTTCATGGGATAGAGTCCCAAGTCAGGCTTAGCACTGGGCATAGAACCTTCTTAGGATTTTCTGCTATGCTCACTCGATCTCTCTCTCTCTCTCCACCCCTCCCTCCCTCCCTCTCAAAAATAAGTAAACATTTAAATAATAAAATAAAATAAAATAAAATAAAATAAAATAAAATAAAACAAAATAAAATATTATACCACAACTCAAAAGATAAAGAAGTCTTTGGTATTATAACAATCTTTGAGAGATACTGTTAAATGACAAAAACTATTATAAGACAATATGGATAGATAATCAAGTTCATGCAAAAAATAAAAGAACCTTGGGACTCTGTTTATAAAGCACATTTCTATATGGCAGCACATCAAACCATTTACAGTAGTTAATGTTGGAACTCTGAGAAAGTGAATGAATAGGGAATAGTGAAAAATAGGAATGTAAAGAGACAGTTTTAAATTTAATTCTATGCTTGTTTTGAAAAGTTAATAAAAGGAAACAACATTAAGAAAAACCTCATTCCCATGTGATATTCTTGAAGAGATGGGAGTTTAGGTCTTTCTCAGAAGGAGTGCTTTTCAATTCTGGCTATAAGGTAGAATCACTTGGGGAATAGAAAAAAAAAAATGGTGTGAATTCAAGTTCTGTAGGAAGCAGAGCCTGAGGCAAAGATTAAAATGCTTGACACTTTATTTGGGTGGTGCAAGCCCAGGACAAAGAAGGTGAAGAGATAAGGGGAAGTGGGCAAAGAAAGATGCAAAGTAATGTTATGTAGTTTTCCTTTGATGGCCAGCACTCATCAGGACCTCTCCAGAAATGCAAGGAACAGTGACACATCTGAACAGTCCACAGAAGAGAGAAAGAGGGAAGAGGTTTATCTGCCAATTCCCTCTCTATTGCTCATTACTCAAGGTTCACCTCACAGCAAGCTGCTTCCTGGGCATCATTTAGCCCATGGCTACTCTCAGGAAATCAAATTCCATGTCATGAGGTATAGCATTTTATCCAAATCTACATAAAAAGAGAGATGACTTTTAGCAGCTAACATCAACATTTGGTTCTTGAGATTCTTGCTGCTTGGAGTTTGAGCTCCAGCCAGCTCAGGAGAGGTGGGAGTTAAGGAGTAGTGTGTCTGCATGTGGGGGTGGGGGTAGGATGGGGGGTGGTGGTTAAGCAAGGGTCTAGCAAAGGAGAAACAGTGAAAA
This sequence comes from Neofelis nebulosa, assembly GCF_028018385.1. Taxonomy (NCBI): domain Eukaryota; kingdom Metazoa; phylum Chordata; class Mammalia; order Carnivora; family Felidae; genus Neofelis; species Neofelis nebulosa. The sequence goes on from NC_080782.1 coordinate 60,341,038, forward strand.
TGATCAGAGAGGCAAGAAGATCCTTTAGAAAGATGGAAGAGATGAAGGAAAGCTAACAAGGTGCATAAAGCACATGTCCTTTGTAATTCTGACCCTACCTCACTCCTGATTAAGAATGTCTGTGAACTTGCATTATTTTTAAGGTTACTGGATTATTTAAATGTTCAGCCAGCACTGAAAAACACTACCCCAAAGCATCCATCACAACAAACCAAGAGGAGTAAATTTCATATCGTGGTACCCTATTTTTTCCTTTCAACTAAAAAATGGCGGAGCTACCTAGAAGGACACCTTAGAAAGCCATTACACCTCAGAAGCTTATGTTATTTCAGAGTAGATTCTGGAAGGTGTAAACACTTCATGACCTTGACTTCCTGTCAGACAAAAGGCAACAGAAATTCTTCATGCAAAACAATGAAATTTACCATTAGGTTACATTTAAACAGCGATTTTGCAAAAGGTAGAAACAGCAGGTTCCTCAGTCAGGCTAAGTAGGTTTTGTTTGAAAAAAAAAAAAAAATCAGTTCACTGCCTTGGATTTGCAGGGCACATCCTTCCTCAAAACGAACAATGTCATGTTTTATTTTTTCCACATAAATTGTGTTCTAACCATGTGTATCCGGATGAAACCAAAACATGAATAAAGTGATTTCTTGGGCTTTTCCTAGATATGTACTTCCACAAATTTCCAGTTTCTACATTTGTACTCTATTGGATGCTGCTTTATATATGGATAAAGAGCAAGAAATTGTTCTGAAAAGAAGTTAAATGTAGCCATCAAATGTGACTTTCTTAGATGGCCTAATGTCATTTGGATGCCTTTGCTCTTTACTCCATTTCCCCACTCCAAGCTGCCCCTTTACCAGTTCAGAAATTATAGTAAAAAATATCACAAGTGATGATGAAATTGGAGTCTACCAAGAATAAGATATATAAGCAGTACCCTGTGAGATATAGCACTTATGTATACTACTTCTATCTGGTCATAGTTTCTCCATCAAAAATGAGGTGGTAAGCCTTGATGATGTCTTCAGTCCTTCCAACTCTGAGATTTTACATTTCTAAATTCTTGAACAATTTCCCCTATACAACTTTCAATATACATACTTGGCTCTGAATTCTGCCTACAAAATTCCCAAAGACTAAATGGACAAGACAAATATCTCAAAATAAAATAACCAAAATTCCTATTTAAAACAGGCTTGTAGATTGGGTGCAGTATATGCTGCAAAACAATGTAGAAAGATGTAGAACCCACCTCTTGGAACTTGCAATTCATTCTGTTGTCAGCAGAGATAGAGAAAAAAGTGATAATGACAACAGAACCCACATGTTGAGAAAATGTATGCCAAGTAAATTTTTTACAGTATGTTATAGTTTGGGGAATTTGAAGATTATATTTGTTGATGGGATAATTATGAGCTAAATATGGATGACTTTTTTTTAATAAAGATTTAATTTTTAAGTAATCTCTCTACTCAGTATGGGGCTCAAACTCACAATCCTGAGATCAAGAATTGCATGCTCCACTGACTGAGCCAACCAGGCATCCTGTGGATGAATTTTTTAAATGACAAATAATAATGAGGACCCACTTCTTTATGTGTAAAATATCCCCTTCAGTCTCTGTCTATACATATCAGCTAAAGATCTTGATAGCTGCAACTCAGATTCATGGAGTGCAAGGAAGCCTTTTTATAGAATATGCATATGATGACCATGTATTCCCACAATGTCTATTTCACATTCTCATTGGAACCTGTGTTTCTAATTTTTAGTAATTAAAAAATACTTAAAAAATTATTTAATGTCTATCATTCCCAATGGGTTTTGAGAATCATGGGGATGAAGGCAGAGGTTCTAATTTACCTCTGATTTCTCTGCAAATAGCACAGTTAACCCAAAAGTATCTGTTCATGCTGGTGTGAATAAATCAATGAATGGATAATAACTACTTCCTAGAAGAAGAGTTGAGGTGACTCACCATATATGGGACCATTTTAAGAAGGACATTGGATCAAGAACCATGTAATGGTGGAGAAGGGAAATTTAATTCCACCAGAACGCTTACCTAAAGCTATTTATCACTATTAAACACAAAAGTTTACCTCTGGGATTTCTGGTAATTAAGACATAAAAAGTAAACATCATCATGAGAATATAAAAGACACATGCTGTTCTGTGTTTAAAGGGAAGAACATGACATTAAGATTCTTTTTATAGGTATCTTAAAGAATATTGATCAACACACCTCCATCATGGAACCTGAACTCGGAACACATCAGTTACTCGGGTATCTGACAGCAAGCCTGCCTTGGCACATGTTTTTCTCAGGTCATTTGTGTTTGGCAAGCAGTTCTTTGGCCTCTTAAAGGCTCTATTCAATGTGAATTGTTCTGATCCACTGCTTTTTGGTTGGGAATAGTCTTGAGGACACTGAAATTAAATAAGTGCATTTCTGATAAAAATGAAACAAGATGATTTTAAGGTTTTGAGTCAAGCGGGAGGAGGGGGCGGAATGTCATAATTTCTCATGGCACATCCCTGAAAACCAATGCCCATTTCCAAATGTTTCACAAATGGCAATAACTATGAAGAGGCTCATCTATAACTAGTATCACTCCAATTCTCAAGAGCCCTAATGTCCAGATCTTCATCCAGGACAGTTTAAAATCTGTGAATAAAATGGGACTCTGCTTTGATGAATTCTTTAATACAGTTTTAGGCAGATTCACGGATGGGAGAATAACATGTCTGTGTTTTAGCACAGTGACTGGTGTCACACAGAAAAAACTCAATATTATTACTACATGTGTAATTTTAAAAAATCACTTCAGTAACTATGGGACATGAAGATTATTTGTTTCCATCCTACAGATAAAGAAACTCAGACACATACAGATTAAGCAAATTTTCCAGGGTCATAGAACCAGTAAGTGGCACATTAGGTACTTAAACCCAACTTTTAGAGACTACAAAATCCAGGCTCTTTTCTATAGTATTACTCCAAGGAATACAAGGTCTATGGCTCTTGAAATCCCAGAGTACCTGGCACGAATTACTTGGAAGATGAAAAATACTGCTCTTGACTATGAAGCATAGTTAACTCTTTAACAAATGACTAATTTCCCAAGCACATTTAGTAGCACTGGAAACAATGGAACCACCTGGTGATGTTAACCAGGCCTTCACTCAGAAGGATCTACTGATATGTATCAGTAAGAATTATTTTTGTTGCAAGTAACATAAATCCCAACTAAAAGTATCTTCAGCAATAAAGAGGGTATGTATTATCTCACAAAATAAGATGCCCAGTGGTAGCTAACTCAGAGTTGCAGTTAGTTACTTCAGCGTCTCAGCAGTATCATTAGGGTTGGTCCCTTGCCATCTTCAGCATGCCTTCAAAATGGTCCTCACTTTCATATGTTGAATGCCTGTAAGTTTTAAGCAGTTCTAAATGTTTTACAAGCATTTTGACATAGCTGGTCCTCTCGAAACTCCTATGAGATGGATATTGTTTTACTGAGATAGAGAGTCTTCATGGACATAAGATAGCTGCAAAAAGCCAAATATTAAAGCAGATAAAAGCACAATCAGTAATAAATGGAACGGGTATTGTTACTGTCTACCATGGTACCTCTTCCAAAAAGCCACTGAGCAGACTTTCTCTAAGGTTCCATGCTCAAACTAATCACCAGCAAGAGGAATGAAAATTATTACAATTATCTTAAGCAAATCATGATTCACACAAGCTTCTCCAGAGTGGAGGCCCCCCATTTCTTCAAGAACATGGCCACAAACACCAGAACAAAAGCTGGGCTCTGATGCTATAGCTAACTTCTCCATCTCCAGCTATAAAAGGAACACCCATAGACACATTCAAGCAAGGTTGATAGGTTTCTCAAAAAAGCAAGGTGGGCAGGCTGGAGATATTTAAAGGAATTGCTAATTCCCTTGGTAGATACTGGAAGTGTTCTGTTAGATCAATTGTAGAAATACTAAAGAAAGCTAGGAACAGAGCTGAGACAAACAAACAAAACAGCATTGGCTCTTGCAGAAGACAGAGCTAAGGTCTGAGTTTCACAAGTATAGCACGGTTTAAAATAATACCATTTGGAGTTTACAGACATGGGGAAAAAAAGCCCCAGTGTGATTGTAAAGAGTGCTGCAAAACAGAAAACATTCCTGGTGGGCTACATCATGCTATATTCAGTAGAATTTACTGCATATCCCCCACTACATGCCTCCAGCCATGGCAGAAATCCTTCAAACTTTGCTAAAATGCATGTGTGTTATTGTGTAGCAGCTAAAAACATGTGTGTCTTCAGATGTAGGGTGTGTGTGTTATGTGTGCATATGTGAAGAAATTTCCCCAATTTCTGTTATGGACTGAATTGTATCCCCTCAAAAGTGTATATGTTCAAGTCCTAACCCCCAATACCTCAGAATGTGACTGTATCTGGAAATAGGCCTTTAAAGAGGTAATTAAGGTAAAATGAGGTCATATGAGTAGGCCTTAACCTAACAGGATTGGTATTCTAAGAGAGGATTAGGACACAGACGCACAGACTGAGGAAAGCCCATGTGAACAAAAGGGAGAAGACATCCATCTACAAGCCAAGGAGAGAAACCTCACAATGAAATCAACCTTGCTGATACCATGATCTCAGACTAGCTTCCAGAACTGTGAGAAAATAAATTTCCATTGCATTCTGAAATGCTTCTTACAGGAAAGGTTGGCCTTCTACAAATGGCTGGTTCTTCCTCATTTCCTTTCTCCTGAATGTATTGCAGAATGAAAGATAATGTGGTTGAGCACTGCCTATTGAAGAGTTAGCATCTTGACTAAATCAGATCAAATCTGCAGCCAATTGGGCCCACTGTGCAAAAATTAATCATTTAGATAACCCTAAAATGTGACCCAGACAATTGTTTTCTCCCTAAACTCTGGCTATTGAATCCATGAAAGCATTTTGGTCATCAACATGAACACACAATTTACCTTCTCTTCCTCCAAAAAAATTAGATTTCATAAGAGAAATGAGAGGTGAGGTGGGAGTAGTTTATACTAATTATCCTACAGAGAAAATCTTAAAACTGGCCTTTAGACGTTTTCACACTCCCTCAAATATTTTCCTTAGAATTGACAACTTTGGAAGTCTTCTCTCTTTTCTTTTTCCAACAACATTCACCCTAAAGGCTTACCCCCTCTAGATGCTCACAGGAAAGCCAAATCCCAAATTTCTTCTCCAATCCATCCAGCAGCAAAACCTCTTTCCTCTAAAAACCTGGATGCCAGATGATAACACCTAGGCCCTGAAAACCCCAAAGTGAATTTATGAGTGCATTTTCTCAACAAAAGCCAAATTTCATTGTAAGAAGTTCTGATACCAGCTGTGGAGAAAATAAAATTATTTTCCTGTTTTTGTAAGAAAAATAAAATAGAAAGTAAATAAGGAAAAAGTAGTTGCAAATAAGAATCTTAGATCTTCTAATTTTCTTTTGTCCTATGAGACAGACCAGTGTTTTGTGCCCTAAATAAATGGACAAATTTACCAGCCTAGAAAAACTAGAGTATGGAAAGTCACATTCCTTTGCCTGAGTGAAGGTCTGCTAATCCTATACCCAGAATAAAAACATCGCTGTTTTCCTTTTGAATTGTCGTTAACTTGCATCTCACACACACACACACACACACACACACACACACACACACACACACACACACACACACACATTATATTCAGAAATGTTTTAGCGCTGACTTCTCAGCAGGGTAAGTGCCTCAATTTCCTGCAAATCATTGTCAAGTGTCTAGACAGGAGAAGTGGAAGCAAAGATAAGAGATCCTGAATTTCAACAGAGGGGCCATCAAGCTAAATCCAACTCAGCTGTGTTTTTTCACTTGGCAACAAGCGATAACCCTCTGATAGCCACATATCTTTCACATTGCCTTTGACTTTTGATAAAGGAAGAGGAAAGTGGGAAACAATGATGAGCCTTAATGATAAACACCCCTGGCTGTGCTTGTGCCTTGGTCTTTTTAAGTTAACTGAGCCCCAAAGGAATCCCAAGCCCTATAGGCCTATCTAATATCTGGAGAGGTTTATGAGCATTTGAAGCTACAGATTAAGATGAACAATATACTTTAAAGGGTTTGTGACTTGTTTAGCACCTTAATTTTAAATACACATCTAAGTCAACCAAACATGCTTTGTAGAAATTCCTGGTTTCAATACCTTTTCTGAGAGTTTTATAGTCTCTTAATCTTTAACAATTGAATGAGACCTCAGAGGCCCCATCAGCAGTAGCCTATATACACACACTAAATCCACTATGGGAATACCTGGGATTGGTAGCAATGTTTCTTTCCTTACAAACGTTCAGAGAATGCCTTCTTTGAGAAGCTAATCTCTTACTGTGCAAGAAGACTTGAACATGTCATACATGATCCATTTCTCATTCCCTCCTGCATCCATCAACCCTTTTTTGAGTCCCTTGTTGAATAGGGTAGGGATTAAATGGGTAGGTAGTAGAGTCAGGCTGCCTACTTTAGAACTCTGACTCTACTACTCACTAGGTGTATAAATATGAGCAAGTTATTTAACCTCTTGTGCCTCATGTCCATATCTGTAAAATGGGGATAATGATAAGACTTACCTCTCAGGATTGCTGTGAGAGTTAGAGAGCTACAAATGAAAAGCCAGGGTTTGACACACAATGAGGGTTTAATGTTTTAAAGTCAGAAGAGGAAAAGATAGGTGAAAAGAATGTTTTTATAAATGAGGGTAAAGAAGAGAAAGCCATCAACTAATTGAGAATTAAGAAATCAAAAAGAAAGACAAATGTCATATGAGCTCACTTATATGTGGAATATAAGTAAATGAAAATAAAACCAATACAAACAAAAAATCCAAGCTCATAGATACAGAGAGCAGATTGGAGATTTCCAGAGGTGGGGAATGGAGGGTAGGAGAAATGGGTGAAGAGAGTCGAAAGGTACAGACTTCTAGTTATAAAATAAATAAGTCATGGGAATGGAGTGTACCACATAGTGACTATGTGGTAATAATACTGAATTGCATATTTTAAAGTTGCTAGAACACGGATCTTAAAAGTTCTCACTACAAGAAAAAAAATGTTTTCCAACTATGTAAGGTGACAGAAGTTAACTACACTTATTGTGGTGATCATTAACAAATGTTAATCATGTTATATACCTGAAACAAATATCAGGTTACATATCAATGAAAAAAAACATATATCTTTAAATTTTTTGAAGAGAATTAAGAAACCAGACAACACAGTGGTGTATAACTGGATTCCTAGCTCTTGTCTAGACATAATGATGAGCTTCAACAATAACTTATAAGACAGTGCTGACTTAGATTAAACTCAGAACAGTTAAATAGTTTGGCTTCAAGGACTGTAGGAGTTCAAAGAAGAGAGAGATCACTGTGGGCTGAAGGGGACAGAGAAGACTCTATGAAGGAGGCATGGGCTCTTGTCCTGGGCTGCACTGAACAAGTAGGATGTAGATGAGAAGACAGATAGGAGGTTATTGAGAGAAAAGCATCAAAAGCAGGGAGATGGAGACTATTGTGACATCTGGACTAGTTTTCAGTGATCAGCCCAGGAAGGAGGCTTGACATCACCCTTATTTTCTGACCTACAGCTTAAAAGTAGACCTCTGCACAAGCCTCAGGCTGCCTCTGGGCTCATCCTTTCAGTGGATCTTATACACCCTCCACCAGTTCAGCTTTCTTTCAACACTGCTGACCTCTTGTCTCTCCCCTGTTCCTAAGCCTTCAGTGTCTCCCCCATCCTTAAGCCCATCCCACTATCTTCAGGGTAAAACCAAGCTCCTTAGCCCAATATGTGATGCTCTTCGCAATCTGACAATGAACTGCATTCAGTTATATCCCAGAATACCTTTGTCCTCCTTTTTCTCACAGTTCTTCCAGCTAGGCTTTTCGTTCCGGCTTCAATCAGTCCAAACTCTAATACAGAATTACCTCCATTCTCCTCTTAACCATCTAATTCATCATTGTATCTGTGGACAATATATTTGTGAACTTCCTTGCTCTTTTCCAATTTTCTAATTCTTTTATTGTTTGCTAACTTTCCAATCTCTTTCCTAACTTCTCTAACTCACCACATTCTCTCTCTTTTGAGAGAGAAGACATCTGTTCCACTCACCAAGCAAGTAAATTTGTAGTATTTCTTAGCGAGATTTTTGTATTGTTATTTCATTTGGTGGAAGTTTGACTATTTTTTAAAATGATGTCTTAGTTTTTAATCTGAATTACAAATTCCTCAAGACCAGGGGTTGTATCTGATTCTTCTTCTTGCAAGCAGAGTAGTTGATTAATTAATTATAAGCGATGACAGGAACAAGGAATATCAACTTATAAAACTAATTTAAACAACCCAAACAACCCAAGCGTAAGAAAAAGTTGGATTTCAAGGTCCATAGGTGATAGATCAGGCTCCCTGTAAGACAGACCATGAGAACTCTAAGGGTTTTTATCATTATTTTGTTTTCAATTTTACTTTTGCTATTGTTCCAGATTCTGAGATTTTAATTCAGGAAGTCATTGCTCTTAGATCAACAACACCTCTGGGGCATGAGGGGCAAGAGGTAAGGATGAAGATTGGGTAGAGGAAGAAGTAAGAGGCTGAATGTGCTATACTTAACAACAGTCTTCAGTCAATGTTGTAGGGAGCTCTGGTGCTGAAATGCCCCTTAAATTGTCCCAATTGTAGCAAAAGAGCCAGGTATTTGCATGTTCACTAAGACCATTCCTTGGATGTAGTTTATTCCTAAGGATAAAGAATAACATTAGGCAAGGCAACCGGTTTTGGCAGTTCCTGGAAAGGGATGCAGCTGTAAGCTGTCAGGAGTCAACAGTACTAGCAACTGGTAGAGTAAGTGCCTTGGGCAGAATCTGGTGGTATACCACACTATCTGCTACAGTTGGGTAACATGACAATATGATCTCTTGGCCTTCTCGGCTAAACCTCTATGCTTGGCACTCAGCTAGCTCCACCCGTTCTCTGGCTATGATGTTTTACCTGCCTGACCTGACTTAAAACATGTTCATTGTAGATCAAAAATTTAATTCATCACAAGTTCTTCCTTCTTTGCAGTTTCTTGTTTCATTTAGCAGAAACAAATTATCAAAAACTACTTATCAGCTGAACTAGCAATTGGTCAGTATTCAAATCTCTCAAATCAGATAAGTAGTTGTTCAGTCAGGTGATTCCTAGAATCTCAAGTGAAGATTCAGTCTTTGTGGGATCCCATCTGAGATAAGACTAGAGAAGTAGCCTTGGGGTTTCAGTGCTTCCCAGAAACACCAGCTGACCAAACACTTGAAAGTGTCACAGCGCAGACAACAGGGTAGAGCTGTTTTAATGCAAGGAAAGGAAAACTTAAAGAGTAACAAAGAGTAACTTAACAAGAGTAACTAATATGCTGATTCATGACCACCTTGAAGAGATACAGGTTCCACCTGGGTGGTCTCTCCAACAATTCCACCACTTCTCGTCTTTAGATCTTTTGTTATTGATGATGATGATAATGATGATTTGAGAAATTTAACAAATACAGACAAATACCAAACATAATAAAACAAGCATTTAGATGTCCTCTTCCTAGAATTCACTCTCATTCACTTTTTGCCATATTTTCTTCTGTGCTTTTTTAAATAAAAAATATAGGTATAATTCAAATCACCTCTGTTTTCCTTTCCAAAAGTAAAGAGGATCATGATTTTGATGTGCATCTTTCCAGTTTATTTTTTTATTTCTAAATGAATATGTTAGTATACATGAGAATACAAAATATTGTAACATGTGGTTTTTAAGTTGATATAAGTGTATACTATATTGTACTTTAACTTTTCTTCATTAACTATTTTTGAGAATTATTCCATATTGCTATATATTGATTTAGTTCATTTTTAACTGCTTATAATTGTCCATCAGGGAACTATATTACATTTTATTTTTTTATTCTCCTACTGATGAACATTAAAGTGGCTTCCAAGATTCTCCTTTTTGTGCATTTCCCCCCTGACTTTCCTGACAGTTCAAAATGAATGAAATATCTTTTTTTTTCTATCTGAGATTGACCAGGCTTCCAGAGAAGAATTCCCACTGTATCTTTGTTGTTTGCCCCTCTGCCTCAGCCCTGACACATACCAGGTGCTGATTTTTAGAATTCCCATTGTTTTCTGAGTGGTTCTTGTCAAAGATTTAACTCCTTAGACAGACTTTGGGAACAGATTTTGGAAGTGACAAATATGGGCAAAACATGGGCAAAATATTGGGCCTTAAAATAAAAACTGGAGCTACTTCTGGATTTATCCCAAGAAAATAATTCAAAGAAGGAAAAAAAAATCTATGTGAAGATTTTTACTTAGAACTATTTTTTAATGGGGAAAATGAGAAATAACCAAAAATGGGGAGTCAACAATGGGGAGTTCTTATACAAATCATGATATATCAACTCAATAAAATATTATTCATTCCTTTACAATGATGATTCTGAAAAGTCTGTAGTTGGTGGAAATATACAAAATCTTCTATCTGGCTCAAAACAGATGAATATGAGCAATTTCATCTAATCCAAACTTAAGAGTAACAGAGGAAAACAAATGATGGTGTAACATTAGGTGAAGATCTTAAGAAGCAAAATTACATCTACAGGAAGTGAAAGTATATCTGCATTTGGACAAGAACTTAAAGAAGTACAGCAAAATTACAAACAGTTATAGTAAAGAAGGAGAGTGGGAGAGAACTAAAACTTATTAAATGTACATGTCCAGGACGTTATAAACATTATTATTTTAACACACACACACACACACACACGCACACAGCTTTTATTATTCGCACTTATAGATGAAGAAACTGCAATTCTAGTGGTTAAGTTTGTTTCGTGTCATAAATCAATAGAGTGGCAGAGCTAGAATTTGCATCCAGTCCTTCTTGATTTCAAAGCCTGTATTCTTCTCATGTCCTTCTCTGGTTAGATGAAAATACCATCTTCTATTCATAGCTCTCAAGATATTACTTGTGTAATAAACAGAAATTCAAATTAAAAATTTCTCAAGAAGGAGAAGATACAGAAGATGGGTCACTAAACACCTTTTCCTGTTCCCGTCTGGTCCAGACTGACAGGGCACCTACTAGAAGGGCTCTTTGATTTTCCAAGCTTGCCCTTAGGGTTCCTAGTGTAGAACAAAAGACTGCAAGGAAGAGGGTGACAGTCAACAGATAGAGACAATTGGATTGGGACTGGGATGAGCCATGTATTGCCTAAGGCCACTTGATTAAAGCTCTTGAACAAAGAGAATTTAGATATCATATGAAGCTTTTGAGAGCAAGCTGAAAATCATTTGTGGGTGTTGTGGATGTTCTCAGGGAGAAGCCTCCAAGTTCCAGCCTGAGTCAATGAACAGAGGAACACAGGGAGGGGAGTCAGGACTTCTGGGTTCCTTGGTCCAGTCCTAAGCACATGTGTATCCTTGGGCAAGTCGCCGAGGTTCTCAGTTTTCTCGTCTGCAACACGAACGAGCTTGCCTCTTCCAGCACTAAGTGTTTCCCTGGCTCTTTCTTCCACACAGAAAGAATTCTACAGTCTGCTAAATGGGAGAAATCATGTGTGTCAGATGTCTGAGTATTAAATGAAGTGCTTATTCTTCTTACTTTTAGTCTTTCAGAAAAGGGGGTGCTTTCACCAACACTTCTACTCTTCTCTCTACCCACTAATATGATCACTCCCTTCCTGCCCAGTAAATTTGGAAGGCCATGTCCTGGCTCTAGTGCATGGAGATACTCTGCCACAAAAGTGGGAAACAGGCTCTGTCCACTCTCACTTCATCCCACCTGCCAGCAAGGGGGCCAAATTGTACTTTGTGCTCCTGCTGTTAGGCAGAAAGCATGCTAGGTCAGGCTGTGGATCTGCCTCCAAGAGAAGACTTGGAGACTCAGTCCCCTCCTCAGCTCTCTATCCTGCCAGTTACCAGGTACAGCCTTTCAGGTAACTGGCTAGCTAAATGTCAGTCATGCAGACCCCAGAGAGGGTACCAAAGTTTACATTTGGGGCATAGGGAAGAGGAAGTAGTGGGAAGAACCATTATTATTTCAAGGTCAATCTGTATATTTCAGCATAGAGTGCCAGCAGCCCCAAATCTGGAATTCACAAAACTGATCCTAGAATTTGGTCTTCCCCAATCTCATTATATCTGTCTGCCACTGGTAAAACAAAACAAAACAAAACAAAAACAACAAAAAGCAACAACAGAAAATGAATGGATAATTAGCATCCTCAAACCTTGAATACAGAACCAAAATCTGGAAGAAATATTAGTCCAAAATCAAGTATAACCTCCTTCTCAAACTGTTGTTATAATTATGAGAGAACGAGAATGAGAAAGGGGTCAGAAGACAGAGGGAAAAAAAAAAGTACACTGCAGAACTGAAATAACATTCTGCAACTGTGCTTTCTGAGAGACAAAGCTGAGTTAAAATAAAAATGCTGAATTCTAGACTCCAGGATCTAAGGGTAAAGAGAGATATTGGTGAGTAAGCCAAAGCCTGGCCAGAGATGTGTCCTGGTTCCTGGGGCACCATCACACATGTAAACAGGACAGAGGTAAGACATGTAACTCTGTTTACAGGACCACATTGGGAAGTTGGGGAGAAGGCTGAATAGGTGTACTGTCTTCCACCCCAGAGTGCCTGGAATCAAATGCCACCATCACCACCTTTAGGATACATGACCATAGGCAAAGATAAACTATGCACACTCTCAACTTTCCTAACTATAGAACAGGTATCATAATAGCCCCCCAGTAGGGTTGTTGGAATATTTAATGAGAAAACCCCATGTAAAGTACTAGTATAGCCAGTGGTCTGAAAAACGATGGGCTTCCCTCCTAACACATAGATTCAGAAAGGACCAGTGCTACATTTGCTATTGGCTGATCACTGCCTAACAGTGTCTCATAAAATATTTATTGCCATTATTGACATTTGTGATACTGGAGAAGAGACCGAAGAAACATTTGTACCCTCTTCGTTCTCCCTAGAAAGAGAGATTCTCTCATTTGAAGCCAGATAAATACATTTTTGAGGGTGAGCATATGTCTTTCCCATCTAAAGATTTCATCTTCTCCTGCAGTGTCAGCAACTATCACTGTATAGAAAGATGGGAACTAAATAACCTCCAACAACCTGGCTGGAGTCTTGGTCTGATTCTTGCTCCTTCAGACAGATTCAGCAAGACAGTAGCATGCCCTGATTGGATTGATATGATTTGATTAATTTGATTTCATTTGATTAGATTTTTAAATTCTTTTTGAATTTTCATTCCAAGTTCCCCAAAATTCAAAAGAGAGAGAACAACCCACATGGTAGGAGACAATCTCCAATGTCAGAATAAGTGCCCTTCCCTCACTTGTTTGGTAGTAGCTAGAGAGAAAGGGACCTCTGTGGGAGTAAAGACTAAAGAAAGAGATGCTTTGTCCAATTCAGATTAACTTGTTTTTTGAGAATAAAATTTATACACTTTCTTATAGGCAGACTAAACAGTTGGAAATGAGGGTTTTTGGGTCCTGGAATCCTGCCAATTATGAGGAAAACTAAATTCCATTCATGGTAGACCAAAGCTAGTAGCCTGAGTTCCTAGTATCACTTAGGATCTGGATTCTGTGTAGACTAGATAGACTTTTTTCCCATTCATTAGTTCATTATTTTGTAGCCCCTGAGCTGCCACAATCAAACAACATCTTTGGCGGCCAGGTGACCAGGCTGATGTAGCATCAGGAGCATCTTAGATGGTTAACAGACGTTCAGTCAAGTTTAAACATTGAGATTGTCTGTCTAGACAGCTAGTCAAACCTCTTCACATCTCCCATGAGCCCTGCCCTGACTCTCACTCTCTCCAGCTGTGGAGATGACTGACATTTTGGAAGCTTAGAGACATATACTTTCTAAACATGGGTTCTTAAAGTGAGAAAATAGAACTTAATGGGAACTGTAGAACTCCATTAGGGAGCGTTCATAAATGAAGAAACTTGTTCCAAAAAAAACCAAAAAAAACAAAACCAGTCTGTGGCATATTAAGACCTTGAGCTCAGGTTTTTGGACTCGAAGGCCAGTGTTTCTACTAGAAGATATAGATATTGAGAAATATATTCCCTCTTTCTCCACATTTAACAGAGTATTGATTTTCTGTGAAAATGGGATTTACTAAGCCATCTTCTGCACCTGCTGGTGGGCATTACAGGCACTTTGGAAGTTCCCATCCTTTGGAAGTCCACACTTCTGAGATTTCAACAATCATCCAGGAGGCAATTGGTCTCAATCATATGAAAATAAATTCTGTAATAGTTTGCTAGGGCTACTGAAATGAAATAAACAAGATGGTTCAAACAATAGATATTTATTGCCTTGTAGTTCTGGAGGCTAGCAGTTTAAAATCAAGTTGTTAGCGGGGTAGGGTTCCTTCTTTCTGAGGGCTGTGAGGGAAGAATCTGTTCTAGGCCTTTTTGCTTGATTTATAGATAGCTTTCTTCTCTATATATCTTTTCACATTGTCTTCCCTCTTTGCATGCCTGTATTTGTGTCCAAAATTCCCCATTTTATAAGGATGCTAGCCATACTGGATTAGGGCTCACACTTAGTAAAAGAACCTACCTCTAAATAAGGTCATATTCTAAGGTTCCAGGGGTTAGGACTTCAACATACTAATTTGGGGGGGAACAACTGAACCCATACAAAACTCAAAATCAGTGTTTCCCAAATTTTAGCCATGTGTGTATATATTATCATCATATATCTGCTACATTCATATACCCTGTATATGAGTATTTACTATTTAAAAATCACTTTGTTGTACTAACATAGATTTACTGTAAAAGGTGATTTTCTCTCATATAAATAATAATCTAATGCTTTTCTAATATATATTAACATTAACATTAAAACACAAAGTATTAAAAATATTAATTAATATATTAATTTATTTTAATATTAATGTTAATTAATTTTTATTTCAAATACTTTTTATTAATGTTAATTAAAATTAATGTAATTTTAATGTTAGTTAATATTAAAATAATAAACATTAAAAATAAAAATACCACATAACATTATCTCATGTACCACCACTGGTATGAATAACCACCTTTTGAGAAACACAAATCCAAATGGCTCATAAATGTGCGGGTTTGTACATATTCCATGTGATATGGGGTTTTATAGGTTTTTATTGAATGAGGCAAATCCCATTTAGGGGGTAGTCCTTACATTTCCAATTGCTCTAAAGCATCTCATCAGTCTTACAGAAATAGTCCACCTAACTTTCTGTATGGTAGGGTCACAAAAAGATTTTAAAATGGGAAAGCAGGATGGGGAGGGATATACTCTTCACTTTTCTTCTCTTTAGGAATTTGCTCAACTGCTGCAAGTGACACATAGAGCTATGGAATAATTTTGAAGAGATAAACTAAGGTGGGGTCAGATACCTTCAATTCTGCAGCTCATTCACTAAATGTTTTCTGAATTAGTTATTAAACCTCCTTCAATGAAAGGCTTGGAGCGGAATAAGTTGATTTTAAGGGTAATAGTGGTAAATACATCATCCTCACAGTTCTCCCAGCTCACCTCCAAGACATCAGACCACTGGACAAATCCTCTAGAACAGGAGGGACAATTTTGACCCAGGGGGCTTTCACAGCAGGCACAACCAATTTTCCATGGACCTCTTTACTACTGGGCCCTTAAGGACCTAAAAATCCTTTCAACACAACATTCCAGGAAGCCACTACCAACTTATCAGCATTGCATACAGACAGAAAACCAACAGGTCAGCTCCTATCTGGTAGTAGAGGTTGCTTTCCCTGACCTCTAGAAAGGCCCAATCCTATAAGAAGCCTAGGAAAAGCTCTTCCCTGCCCTATTCTCCCTTTCCCTCTACTCCCTTCTCACACCTGACTTCTTACCCTCCCAATCAGCCAAAACACACCTCTCCAAAGAGACTTTCCATAGAGACCTTACTTAGCTCTCTAAATAAATGCCTAAATGCCTCCCATTATTTTCTATCTCAGATATTACTTTGATTCCCTCATATCATTTACATGACTTACAATTTCTATTTGCTTATGTGCTTATTTTTTTTTAACAGTCTTTCCCACTTGAATTTAAGCTCCTTGAAAGTAAGTGTTGCATTGGTCTTGGTCACCACTCTATCACCAGCATACACTATGCACTCAATAAATATTTGTTGAAAGGAAAATATAAAGAAAAGGGGAAGAAAATAAAATGAAACAAAGGAAGGAAACAGGAGAGAAAAGAAAAAAGGGGAGAATGGAGGAAAGTGGAGGAAACGGGAGTGAAGGCAGGGAGGGGAGGGGAGGGGAGCAGAGACAGGGCCTTTCCCCTAGGCCACCAACAACTGGTCACAACATGGAGATGCACAGTGATTGGTCAGCAGTTTATTTGGGAGTGAGGTATTCCTCTGGGTGTGTCATAAAATGGAGCATTTTTCCTCTGTTCAGAATCTTGCCTCCCAAATAAGAATGTCCCTTTCTCAGAAGCCTTAGGGGTGGGGAAGGAGTGGGAGACTGCGGCCCCCCACTCTACCTGTTTCTGGTCCTTCTCCATGACAAAGAGTGATTTATCTTTTTGGTGAGGTGATCAGACTCTGGCATTCACTGTCTGCAAGTCTTTATGGGCAGGGTAATGATTTTAAGCCAATGTTTGCCTGGAGCCCAATCTCTGTGTCTCTCTTTCAGGCCTCTGGTGTCAGGAGGGTATGAGGTTGGCCATGTCTGTCTGTATGGCAGGCTGGAGGAGAGTGCTATGCAGAAACACTTTCTCCGTGTTCATCCTAAGGTCTAGACTTGGAGGTAAAGAACAGGATGCCCACTAGGCCCTCCGAAGTCACATTCTTCTACCAGCTTTGCCAATTATGTTATGGATATTGTGAGGTCCATCTAATTGGGTGTCTATTTCTTAAAAGGCTTAGAACTCAAAGGGGGTGAAGAGTGAGTTTTATTTCCCCCTCGCAAAACCCAGTAGGTAAAGAGAAAGATATTTCATGTTACCAGCTCTACTCTGCAATGCTAGAAACCCAGCTGATAGAACATGCAGGCCTTTTTGGCAGGCCAACAAAATGTTCCAACACCACTCTTCTGGCATTAGGCTTCTTCCTCAGACTCTTCCTAAACTTGTGATGAGAGCCCTAGGACACCCTGTATATCAGAAACATCACAACAAACATAGAGAGGAAAGTCCTGGGGGAATGGGTGAGGTCATTTCAGAGAAAGCCTGGCTCACCATAAGACAGCTTTATGGATAAGCACCATTAAGATGGATGTCAGGCCCTCTTGCAAGATGTCCCCATCAGATATTGAGAATATTAACATGAAAGTGGAATATTCCCAGAGTGATTTGCTGCAGCACTTTATGGGATGTGGGAGTCTTGTTTATAGTTGTTAGGAATTTGCAAATGCTCTTAGATATGGAGGCTGCCAGCATCTGCAAGGATGTACTTTGTGCTGTTTGTATGTCAGGGTTAGCTTTTATGGTTTAAGATGTGAGATAATTTTCAAAATACATAAGTTAGAGAGACTGAGGACATTTTATAGAGTGAAGAAAAAGATTTGAAAAAAAATGAGAGAGAGAAATAGATATGTTATTTTTTAAGGATCTACATTAATTTGTGTCATTAGGTGGCCATGACAAAGGAAATTCTTCCCCTCTGAAACAGCTCAGCCCATGACCCATCTCATGCATAAGTCTTCCCTGATCATCACAGAAAGTGACGTAGCTTCCCTGACCTCTTATGCATCTGGGGCTTAGAGCCTGTTCCATTCCACTGGACTTTCCTTCTACAGTTTAGGGTGGTTAGTCTCCCCAATTAACTGTCATTGCATTTATGTCTTACACACATTAGTATTACCACATTATCTAGCATTTTGTCCTAGAGACATTAGAAGGAGAACATAGTTCATTTTTTTTATTGGTACATCCCATATGCTAAGAAGAGGTCACATTCATGAATTTAACACTTTCAGTGTACATGCAATTGGCCAGGAATTATTCTGGGATTTGAAGCTACCCTGATATTGAGGTTGCTGAGAATACAAAAACCACTAACATTTATAATGGTTATAATAGCTAATAGTTACTGAGTATTTACAATATGCCAGGTAGCATCAAAAGCACTTCATATATATTATCTCATTTAATCCCCATAGAGACTTCCTATTAGGTGGTTACTACTATTAAGCTTATTTTTTGAATGAGAATACTGAGGCTTAGAGAGAATAACTGCAACACAGTCAGTCCCTGCACTTGAGTAGATCAGCACCTGGTAGGGTGTCAGACTGTGGAAGGATGATGATGATGATGATGTTCATAATATTAATATTAGTAGCAATTTAAATTGCTTTAAGAAAAAAACTAGAAGATCATACATAAGACAGAAGATGTGCCAACTGTATGAGTGGTGTGGTGTGTGTGTGTGCGCATTTAGGGGTGTGTGTACATGTAGGGGGTGTGGGGTGTGGGTGTATGAGTGTGTGAGGGGTATGGGTGCATGGGTGTGTGTAGGGAGTGTGGGGTGTGTTGTGTGTGCATGTGTGTGAGGAGGGGTAGTGTGTGTGTTTGTGTGTGTGGTGCGTATGGGGATGGGTGTGAGTGTGTGTGCATTTGTGGGGGGGTGTGCACACATAGGAGGGGTGTGGGGTGCATGTGGATGTGTGTGTGGGAGTGTGGGAGGGGTATGGGGTGTGGGTGTATGGGTGTGTGTAGGGAGTATGGAGGTGTGTGTATGAGGAGGGGTGGTGTGTGTTTGTGTGTGTGTGTGAGGAGGTGTGGGGTGTGGGAGGGGGCAGGGTGTGGGTGTGGTGTTAATAAGGCATCTCAATCAGAGGAACCAGTGCTTCTTTTCCTCATAAATTGAATGAGTGTGACCCAGACATATTGATGAATGTTTAACAACAAGATTTCCAGGTGTATTTCTGATGAATGTTGGTTGATATTTCACTTGTGTTAATGAGTAAGGTGAAAATGAGATAAATAATGAGAACATATGTCAAAATTTCATTCATTTGTGAAGGATGTGAATAACTTTGTTGTTGTTGAATCATGTAACAGTTTTCAAACATTGGAAGAACATTTCCTTAATTTTTTTCCACTATTCACAAATGTGAATACTATGTATACAATGCACTCTTAAATTAATCTGCAGTAACATTTTCCCTAACACTTTCTTATGTTTAGACCAGGGGCTAGCCAACTACAGACCACTGGCTCCTGTTTTTGTAAATCTCATTAGATGACTGTTTTTGACCCATTTTAAAAGGATTATAGGGGCACCCGGGTGGCTCAGTTAGTTGAGCATCCAACTTCAGCTCAAGTCATGATCTCACAATTCATGAGCTTGAGCCCCATATTGCGTTCTGCACTGATAGTATGAAGCCTGCTTGGGATTCTCTCTCTCCCCCCATCTTTCTCTGACCCTCCCCTACTTATACTTTCTCCCTCTCTCTCAAAATAAATAAATAAACTTAAAAAATGTTTTTAAAAAGGATTATAAAGAAGGAGGAAGAGTGGTGGGGGGAGGAAGAAGGGGGTAGGAAAGCAACTGAATGTGCTCAGCAAAGCCTAAAATATTTACTTGGTGGATCTTATGGAAAAAATTGGCCAACTCTTGGTCTACATAATCAACAAAACAATCAATCAAGCCTTGATTTGGTAGCACTGCTGATTTCTATAGTGTAAATCTTCCCTCTATGGCTGATTTCAAGCTAACAATACAGCACAGAGTTGAGAGGAAATGTAGAGTCACACACCATTATACAGTATTTCCACCACATGGAAATGATAGATATAATTTCAAGAGCATAATCACAAGGTCTAGTAAAATAATTAGAAAGTGTTGAGTTTTGAGTACTTATTACCTTTAAAATATAATTTTATTACATTGTAAAAGTACAGATTGCATTTTTAATAATGGCTGTTCTTAACTGCCTCGCAAAATTCATAAAATTTTAACAATTGCCTCTTACAAAACAAAACAAGCTGGCCACGGTGTGATCACAGAAGCAGTTGGTTGCCCTTGATGTTAATGTTGATGTTACAATAACCCATGTTTCCTGTAAAGCAGACAAGTCTAGCTGGTACAACATGTTAAGAACATCCTTTAAGAGGTTTTTCATTATAGCCTATTTAAAATTGTGAATATTTTAAAAAATCTAAATATCCACAGGTAAAAAAAATAGATAAATAAAACATTATATATTTGTATTATGGAATATTTGTATTATGTAATTCATATTATGCCACAATGGTAATGCATCAAAAGTAGATAGATCTCAAAAAAAAAAAATAGTGAAAGAAGTTTCATAAAAATGTGTACAGATGATGCAATTTACATTGATTTAAAAAACAAAGAACCAAACCTAAAAAATGTATATATATATGTATATATATATATATATATGTATATGTATACATATATATGTATATACATATATATATGTATACGTATATATGTGTGTGTGTGTGTGTGTGTGTGTGTATATATACATATATATATATATATATATATATATATATGTATATATATATCAAGTATGGTAAATGTATAAAAATAAGCAGCAGGGAGGCTCCTGCGTGGCTCATTGGTTAAGCGTCTGACTCTTGATCTCAGCTTAGGTCATGATCTCACAGTTTGTGAGATCAAGCTCCATGTTGGGCTCTGCACTGACAACTTGGCCTGCCTGGGGTTCTCTCTTTCCCTCTCTCTGCCCTGTGAGTACATGCACGCTCTCTCTCTCTCTGTCTCTCAAAATAAAGAAATATACTTTTAAAAATGCAGGGGAAGGATGCTCCTAATTTGTATTATCAGTTGCCTCTGAACAGTTCAGAAGAGCAAGAGAACAGTGGGACAGAATGTGTAAGCAAAGAGAACTTCAATTTGATCTATTTATAATGGTTTGTTCCTTTTTAAAAAAAAAATTAGCAAGTACAACAAATTTTGGAATTATTAATATTATATTGTAGGAATAAGAGTGCTTATTATATTATCTGATTAAAAAATTATACAAACATAATTTTAAAAAAACCCTTCTAAATGCAATTTAGAAGACTTAAAACTATCACTTTAGGGGCACCTGGGTGGCTCAGTCAGTTAAGCATCTGACTTAGCCTCAGGCCATGATCTCACAGTTCGTGAGTTTGAGCCTCGCATTTTGACAGCTCAAAGCCTTGAGCCTGCTTCAAATTCTGTCTCCCTCTCTCTCTGCCCCTCCATCGCTCATGCTCTGTCTGTCTCTGTCTCTGTCTCTCTCTCAAAAATAACAACATTAAAAAAAATTTAAACTATCACTTTAGGTCCTGTGTTATCCAGCGTACATGCAAAAAGAGTTTCTCTTCCATCTCACAAGATCTAAGCAAGATGAGGACACAAATATGTTCCCTGCTGACAGAGCATAAGGCAGGCCTTGTTTTCAACTGATGGCAGCCTGCACATTTTGCAGATGTCATTTTATTGTAACCAATATGAAAATATTTTCATTGGAGTGTCTGGTTTTACAGGTTGGGTTCTGAATAATGATAGCTCACCAACCAGTTGTGGGCCAAAGTATAGCAAACACTCAGACCTCTCATGGCCAGTCTTAGAGGAGAAACCCTGTCTTTCCTCACGCAGGTTTCCCCCTGACTTTGCAAAGTCCAGAAAGTACAAACCCAGTGGTGCTTACTCATCATGCTCCAAGATACAGACCTGCTTGCTCTCACCTGCAAACTCACATTGAGGCTGACGTCTCCCTGTCACTGCCAAAAAGATACCTGTTTGCCAAAGATGCCTCAGTTGGAGCTGGAAGACTGGTTGGAATCCTAGCCTTTCTGGAAATACATACCCCAACAGGGTTATAAGCTTGGAATGTCTCCATGCCCTACTTACTGCTGCTGTATGCACCAAAGCCAGAGCCCAACTCAACATTCAAGGAAATTCCAGCAGTACAAAGAAATATGACTGGGGCTGAGTGTCCTGGTAACTTCGCTAATGTGGCAACTATTGCAAATTAATGATACAGGGTGATAGTGGTGGTCTAATTCTGGTCTGTTTAGATTCGTGGCCACCATTTTTGTTCTAGGACTGTGGCTTGACACCTAGATGCATAAATTGGGACAAGTTTTAGTGTGCCTGCAACTCTGCAGACCCTTTTAACCACCAGTCCACAGGCACCATCTCATTCTACCACAAAAATGATGTGATTTCTGAGTATAATCCTGCCCCATGGACTTGACAAACACCAACTTCACTCCATCATCCACATCCAGATGGATTGTGATTCTTTTGGGTGTCTGGGAGGAAAAGTTTCAAAGGCTTCCCTTCCAAAGGTGCCTAAGATCTAAATGCAAATTACCCATGCTTTTCTCTAAACTTCCAAGCTCCAACAAGAGTTCTTGTAAAACAAATACTAAAATATTGAAAGGTATCAGCTCTAGAATAAAGGCTTTATTTGCATTTTGTCATTTAGTCCTCACAACCACCCTAGGAAATTTGAATTCTTCACTGGCCTCATTTTACAGAGAGGGTGAATGCAGGCCTGAGTGGTTCAATTACTTCCCCAAAACCACACTCTTGGTAAGTGGCAGAGTCAAGATTCAAATTCAAAAGGGCCTGGGGCGCCTGGGTGGCGCAGTCGGTTAAGCGTCCGACTTCAGCCAGGTCACGATCTCGCGGTCCGTGAGTTCGAGCCCCGCGTCAGGCTCTGGGCTGATGGCTCGGAGCCTGGAGCCTGTTTCCGATTCTGTGTCTCCCTCTCTCTCTGCCCCTCCCCCGTTCATGCTCTGTCTCTCTCTGTCCCAAAAATAAATAAAAAAATGTTGGAAAAAAAAAAAATCAAATTCAAAAGGGCTAATGTCCAACATAAGCTGCCTCACTCACCCTTTCATGCTATTGCTCTGATCCTTCATTCCCTGTGTCTGCACCCTTTCTTGGTTGCACTGTTACATCACTGGGCCATTTTCAGTATCCCACCTCCAGCTGGAGGGAAATTTTTTTTTATTCTCAAAGTATTATAAAATAGTTTTTATACACAAAGGAATATACATAAAGTATTGTAAGTTATGAAGCAGAATAGCAAAGCTAGAACATTACCAATATCTGTGTGCTCCTGTCCAATCCTGTCCCTGTCCTTCTCTTCACTCCCCAAAGTAACCATTATTGAGTTTTAGACTGATTCTTTCTAAAAACTCTTTCATGGATGTGTTCCTAAATAATAGTTTCATTTTGTCTTTTTAATGAACTTTATAAGAATAGTATACCTTATGTCATCTTTTTGACTTTTTTCACTGTATTATTATTGCATCAATATGTAGATGGATGTTAGCAGAGATTGACTGGTCTGAGAATATGAAGAATCACTGAGGACGTGGACCCACCTCAACTGCTTGAGTAGTGTAAATTAGTGTAAACACTTTAGAAAACAACTGGACACTATTTCGTAAGACTAAACAATTGCATTTACTATTTCCCATCGATTCCTCTCTTGGGCTGATACACCAAACTGCTGTATCCCTGCGCCAGAAGGCACATGTAAGAATGTCCATAGCAGCATTGGTCATAATAGCAAATACTGAAAATCAAGTATTTTTTATCCTGGGGATCATTCCTATACACCTTCTCTGAATAAACTATTTTTGAACTAGGCAACAGATTATTTGCCATAGGATAAGACATGAAAATGCAGTTTTATCTGTCTTATTAGTAGTAAAACAACTTAGATTAGTGCTAGGCTAAAACATGGTTTTTATGATTGCATCATACGTTTAGGCTAAATATTTTAAAAATGCTAATTTTTAACTCTTAGTGAAAGGGCGGGCCTACGCCAGCCGACTCCATCTTGTTCTGTGTCCTTCACCTTGACCACACCTCCTCCCCTTGAGTAACACCCCCCTCACCTGCCTAACAGGACTCGGACCCTTCCCCAGCCAATCGGCTGAGGCCATAGCCATTACCTCACCAACTGCCCCTAGGCCCCAATAAAACCTTTGTCCTTTTGAAACTTGCTCTCTCTCCCTGGTATCTCACCGCTGCGTCGGTGCAGGTAGGGGATTGAGCTTGAGCTAGCTCGAATAAAGGCTCTTTTGCTTTTACATCGGACTCGGCTCCCTGGCGGTCTTTGGGGATCACGAATTCTGGGCATAACATTAGAAATCAACAAAGTTAAAGTCATAATTTAGTAGCAAAATTCATTTGTCACAGGTTTCAGGGGGTGAGAATGGTGATAGCAGAGGTAGGTTGAGGATAAGTGAAAACCTTATAGATATCAATCCCTTGATCACTACACCTACCCCTCCTCCATCTACTGAGCATCAGTTTGTCTCCTGTACAGAGAACCATGTTTTTTGAGTCTGAAAACCTATTAGATTAATTTTTTTGGCACTTGTTACCTATTTAGAAGTATAGAAATTTTGACTTCATATTCAACTTTGAAGGGTCTTTTTATTTTTTTTTGAAGGAAAACAGAGAAGTTTGAGGTTTGACCTTTTCCCCTAAATTATTTTGTATATAAAAAAAGAATAATTCATTTCAGATTCTTTAAAAATAAGCCACATAAGCCCAGAATTTCAAAATATGCTGCTTCTTTGGAGTAATATGCCCCCCACGTTGAGATGCACGTCAGAGATTTACATGTACAAATATATCATGTGTTGAAGTAGAAAAGATTTTCCAACTTACAAAACAAAATATAAAACTCAGTTGTTAGTGAACACCTGGCTCTCACCCTTCCCCAATGCCAGGCTGCCCCTGCAGTCACAGCAAGATGTACCTGCATTTAATCCTGTAATTCCAAAAAAAGGACAGCTAACCCTGTGAAGTGTCAGAGGTTAAGTGACCTGTGCATGATCCCTGGGTAAGTTTCAGGGACGGGAAAAGAATCCACGCCTGAGGAAAATCTTTGTTCCTAGTCAGGCTGTTTCTTGCTTCTCCAGAAGTTTCCATATACAGTTCTCTGAAAAGGAAATACTTTGTTTTTGTTGTTCTGTCTCCATCATTCCTCAAAATACTTTGAAAGGCTTTTGATTTGCCTTTCACATAACATTGTTTGCATTTTCATTAAATTAAATGGAGGTGTGACAGCTCACCAGATAACCCACCATGCAAGAATACATGCAAAAATAAGAATTACCACCCATAAGGCCAGTTTGATCTCCATTGTCAATAGCTTCCTTCCTGATAACACTGCATACAGCTACTGTAGGGAGCAGGCAGGGCTCCAAGTTCCACAGAGTAGACGAGTCAGCTTCCTGCTGACTGAAGGGAAGCTTCTCACAAACCTGGGGCCCTTCACCTCCTGTCCTCTCTGTCCCCTTCCAAGTATAGCCAGAGACTTAGTAACAGGTTTTTAAGCACCCCAACCCATGAAAAATTGCAAGAGAGTATTTCAGCTCTTTTGTTGTGGAGGATTTGTAAGGGAATGAGAAATTCCGATTGTCCTAAGGAAAAATGTGACATTTACTGCCTACCCTCCAACTCATCATACATCTGTGCAATCACACTCACACGCACACGTGTGCATGCGCACGCACACACACACACACACACACACACACACACACAAACACACACAATGGATTTAAACAGTTCTTCAGGATGTTAAGTGGCAGAACCTAATACCTTTACTGTGGTTTAAGAACCACTCCATTGTAACACTGTCTGCCTGGCTAAAAAGGAAAAACAGTGTTTCTCAGAACAGAAGTCTCCGCCATCACAGTAAAGGTAAGGAGAGGAAACTAGTGCCTTATAGAACTCTTGCAAAATTCGAGATTCAGAGAGATGGTTTGAAGTCAAGGCGATTGGCAATTTACCTCTTACTTAACCAATTTGAATATTCTTTGCTTCCTGATACACTATGGTAAAGAAGATTGTATACTTAATAGTCCATGTCAGGATACTATGTAACACAAACAGGGCAAAATGGAGAAAAGGTTGAGTGTTCCTGATTGTTCGGAGGAGAAATTCTCCCAACATCCACAAGACTATAGCATGAAGATGCCCAAATGGTCCTAGAAACAAGCTGAGGAGCTTTCTGTCTTGGGGGCTGCCCTGGGCCATAACACAGCACATTCTCCATTACTCAGAATGCATTGTCCCAGATCCAACAGCCTCCTTTTTTTTCCTTGATGCTTCTAATATGCTAGTGAATTAAGCACAAGCAGAAAGGATTCAAAGAGGTCCTTTGTGTGGATGAACAAGGCTGGGGAGAGTAGAAGTCAAAATAAAAATGCAGAGATAGAAATACAATGCCTTAGGCTACAGATGAATACATTTGCAACTATGTGCAGACATGTTTCTCCCAGGAAGCCTTAAGAAAAATTTACTGGTTCAGACTTGAGCTGAAAACTCCATTACCATAGAATGGGGATCTATGTTATTTGTGGTAAAATCTCTATGGACATGTAGATTCATCCTCAAAGGAAGAATGGTCCCCACAACTCTGGACTTAAAAGTCATATTGATAAACTCATCAGAGACTCTTTCCTTCTCAGTGCTTCAACCCTACATTTGAGGGTGATGATGGCTTCCTCACACAGTTTTTGTGACTAATAATATACCACAGGTGACAGCACTCAAAAAAAAGGGGGGGGGGGAAGGGCCATGTAAATGGAACACCCATGAGCTACAGCAGGAGTTTTGAACTCTGACTTCCCAAATATACCTCAGTCAACCAAGAGCAGCTTCCTGATTGTATAGGGTACCCCTGGGACAAAAGTTAGGTAATAGGAGGGCAAGTCTGTTTCTATAGAATGTGCACTAAATGCACATGTTATGGTGGAAACATTTTAGCCCCTACCTCATTTAGTTCCTGTAAAACCCCTGTATGGATAGTTATTATTATCCCTACTTAATAGACAAGGAAAATGAGGTTCATTTTAGAGAAGTTTTGTCAGGTGAAGGAAGATGGAAGTGACTGCCCCTCATTCGTATACAGGGCTACAAATACCAAGTGCTCACTTTTGACACCTATCCTAGATAGAGTGCAGATGTGTGTTCCAATTCTGGTCAATAAGCCCTGAGGGGGATTTGTTAGGGGCTTCTATAAACATTTTACTCCCTAATAAAAGGTATGCAGAAGGTCTGTGCTGATAGTGCAGAGCCTGCTTGGGATTCTCTCTCTCTCTCTCTCTCTCTGCCTCTCCCATGCTCATGTGTACACACACTCTCTCCCTTTAAAAATAAATGAATAAACATTTTTAAAGAAGGTATGCAGGGGGTGCCTGGGTGGCTTAGTCGGTTAAGCTTCTGGCTCTGGATTTCGGCTCAGGTTATGCATGACCTCATGGTTCATGGGATCAAGCCCTGCATCGGGCTCTGTGCTGACAGAGTGGAGCCTGCTTGGGATTCTCTCTCTCCCTCTCTCTCTCTGCCCCTTCCCCCTGCCCGTCTCTTTCAAAGTAAATAAATAAACATTTTTAAAAAAGGTATGCAGGAGGAAGCATGCCACTTTTCCTCACTACATGTCCTCACTTCTCCATGTGACATCTAGAGCTTTTGCAGCCATCCCACAGCCATGACAGCTGGTATTACCAACTCACCAAAGTGGTAGAGGCAAAAAAGAAAAAAAGCTTTTGTGCCAGTCATGATACCATAGCCTTGAGTCACTGAATTAACCAATAGGGAGAGCCGGCTTCTGGATATCCTCATAAAAAATGACTTTGGTGCTCCTTTGTATTTAACCAAAGGAGTTTAAAACATACGTCTACACAAAAACCTGGACAAAGATGTTTATAGCATACTTATTCATAATTGATAAACCTTGAAAGTAACCAAGATGTCCTTCAGTAGGTGAGTGGATAAACAGCAGTACATCCAGGCAATGGGGTATTACTAAGCACCAAAAAGATATGAGCTATCAATCCATAAAAAGACATGGGGGAATTTTAAATGCATATTACTACATGAAAGAAGCCAATGTGAAAAGGCCACTCTGTGATTCCGACTATATGACATTCTGGAAAAGGTATAAAACTATGGGAACAGTAAAAAGATCAGTGGTTGTGGATGGCGGTGGGCAGGGAATAGAATAAATGGCAGAGCACAGAGGATTTGTAGGGCAGTGAAAACACTATGTATGATATTTTAGTCCTGGATATATGTCATTATACGTTTGTCCATACCCACAGAATGTCCAAAACCAAGAGTGAACCCTCAGGTAAACTATGGATCTTGTGTGATTACCATGTGTCAATACAGTTTCATCAGTTGTAACAAATGTCCTGCTCTGGTGTGGGAAGTTGGTAATGGGGGAGGCTGTGTAAGAGGCAACAGGAGGTATATGGGAACTCTCTGTACCTTCCCTTCAGTTTTACTGTGAACCTAAAACTGCTCTAAAAAAATAAAGTCTTGGGGTGCCTGGCTGGCTCAGTCAGTTAGGCGTCCAACTTCAGCTCAGGTCATGATCTCACAGTCTGTGGGTTTGAACCCCATGTTGGGCTCTGTGCTGACAGATCACAGCCTGGAGCCTGCTTCAGATTTTGTGTCTCCCTCTCTCTCTGCTCCTCCCCCCCACCACTCATGCTTTATCTCTCTCTGTCCTTCAAAAATAAATAAACATTAAGAAAACATTTTTTTTTTTAAAGTCCTAATTGAAAAAAAAAAAAAAAGAAATACTTTGGGTTAAGGCATTATAGTCAGGTCTTAGTGTTACTGCTTCCAGCCCTCCTGATTGGTCTGCCTCCCCATAGCTAATTTGAACAAACAGGGAGGATTAAGCCAAGGACTATAGGCTGCATGAGTCAGAGTCCAGTTAAGAAACAGAAACCACATCGGTGATTTTAAGAGTGAAATATAGGGGCGCCTGGGTGGCGCAGTCGGTTAAGTGTCCGACTTCAGCCAGGTCACGATCTCGCGGTCCATGAGTTCGAGCCCCGCGTCAGGCTCTGGGCTGATGGCTCAGAGCCTGGAGCCTGTTTCCGATTCTGTGTCTCCCTCTCTCTCTGCCCCTCCCCCGTTCATGCTCTGTCTCTCTCTGTCCCAAAAATAAATTAGAAATGTTGAAAAAAAAAAATTAAAAAAAAAAAGAGTGAAATATAAAGACTTGTTAGCTAGGTACTAAGCACTGAAAGAGCAAAAAGAGAAGAGTTAAATATGACACAGATACTAACTGCATCTGCCACCCGTAGGGCTGCGGGAACAAAGAAAGATGGGAGGTTGGATTATTACAATGTAGAAGCTTAGAGGAGGATCTCCTAGAACCTGGAACACCCATGATTACTGTGGGGAAGTCAGAATACTGATACTGATTTCTTGGGTAGGGAGGTCAATGAGGCTAGTTTTGAAAGGACAGGATGGAGAAAACTGCTGCTACTGGAATCAACTGTCCACACTAGGGTGAAGAAGCATTACAGTACTAACACAGATCAGAAGAGGACCAAACAGGAAGAACCTTACCCCATAACTCCCCCCAATTCTGAAGTTTCCATCTAGGGCCCACATTGGCAGATCTTAACAGGAAGCTTCTGGCAAAGCATAAACCTGGTTTCAGAGTACCAGTCCCAGCATCACAGAACAGAGTCTAGGAAGGAGTACTTGAAACTTTGAGAAAATAATTAGCACAAAGCGTGGATTAGCTTCCTGGGGCTGCTATACCAAATTACTACAAACTGGGTAGCTTCAAACAACAGAAACTTATCCTGTCACAGTGTGTACAGGTTAGAAGTCTGAAATCAAGGCATCAGGAGGGCCACACCCTCTCCAAGGATTCTAGAGAGGAATCCTTCCTTGCCTCTTTTAGTTTCTGGTGGTTGCCAGAGATTCTTGGCATTCCTTGGTTGTAGCTGTATCACTCCCTCTGTTTTCCCATAGCCCTCCTCCCTCTCTGCGTCTGTATCTTCACGTGGCCTTCTTATAAGGACACCAGTTATTTGGTTTAGGGCCCCCTCTAATCTAGTATGACCTCTTCTTAACTAATTCTATCTGCAAAGACCCTATTTCCAAATAAGGTCACGTTCTGATTCCAGACAGTCATGAATTTGGCAGTGGGGGGGGGGGGGAGTAATATTATTCAACCCAGTACAAATGGTTTAGTTCCTTTATCATAGGATTATAGTCTGGGAGGCTCTCAGGGCTGGAGTGAGATATCAGTTGCTGGATTATCTACCTGACTAAGTACTCCATGATCTAATGGATACAGGGAAGAAAGGCATTTATATTTCTATGAGAACATAAAGCTATTCCTGACTCTGCTCAAAGCTCAAGGTGTTGGCTCTTCCAAATAGGATACAATGATCTCCGTATTTTTAAAGACTGAAATTACTAAAAGAAAAATAAATAAATAAAACAGCCAAGAAAGGTTAGCTAAAACAAAACTAGGTACAGTAGAATAAATGAATTCATATTGAGAGTCTGCTGTGTGTTAGATTCTTTGCATAGTATCTCTGTGGTCTGTCTGGGTCACAAGCAATGCCAATCCTACTGTATGTACTAGGTGAGGGGAGTGGACAGCATATGACATGTACCTTCTGGTAACTCTGAAGTGCAGTTCAAACAAAGGACATAGCAGCCATTAATGAAGTGGTTTTAATAGGACAAGGGCTAATGAGCAGGAGATAGTGCATTTAATACATTTAAGTTCTTTTTAAAGGAACTTTTTCTAGACTACCCAGATTCAAATCCCAGCTCTGACTCCCACTACCTGTGTACACATGCTTTAGCCACTCTGTGCCTCAATTTCCAGGTGTTATAAGGATTAAATAAGTTAATATTTATAAAATACTTAGAATAGTGCCTAACACATAAAATAGCGTCTGTGAAATAAAACAGACATGGTAAGTGGTACTAGAGAATTTCTTGTGGTACTACAATGAGACCCCTAAGAACTGTAATTTGTTGCTTATGCCACATTTATTTATTTTTTTATTTTTATCATATGAGCTTTCCTTTCAGAATATTTTAGCCAGGACTGTAAAAATACTTGCTGTGTATGTGTGTGTTGTATATGCACACCTGCATATGTGTGTGTGGAGGGTTGTCACAGGGCAGAGCAGGTTACAGGAAAGAGAAGTATAGAGCTGACAGAGATGGGTCAGTCTAGCAGATTTTTGCATCTCCTTTGTCTGACGCCTTGGGGAAATTCATTCACATGGAGTCCATGTAGTTCTGCTGGGATTATCAATTACAGTGTCACTGTATTCCTTGAAGCCTGATACAGACATGCCAAGAGAGAAAAAGGTCTCTCTCTTCCTTTGGATCCTAAGTTATTAAGATCTCAGAAAAGGAGGCTGCTAATTGCCTTTTTTCTCATTATGTGTAAAAAGCCTGGCTGAGAACACCAAAGCCAAGAAATGAGAAAAAGAAAAAGCTCTCTGGATCAGACTGTACCTGAAGCCCTTCTTTGGGTGTCCCAATAACATCATTCACTATTTTTTTGTGTGACTATGCTAATTTGAGCTCTGTTTCTTTCTTATGTTACCAAAAGAACACTATCTAATCCACCTGAATCATCTGGTGAAGATATTTTATTTTTTAAATGAAGGCTTGGGTCAGTAAAAAGTATGGCATTCCTAAGAGATAACCAACACCCAACCCGAGAATCTCTGATCCAAGGTTTCCTCAATATGAACCCAAATTCAGATTTTGGCTGCTTCACACAGGACCTTCTCAGACACTCTGTTTATCATAGAGCTTGCACTCACCCCTGGGCCACTGTGGCATGACTGTCCTGTCCAGTTAAACCCTTCCTCTAGGTCCCTACACCAACATCAGCCCACTTGGAAGTCCAGGAGGGGGCAATAGAGCAATCAGAGCCTCAGTTGACAGACTTGAGGGAAACCCTTCCTAGCCCCTGTACCTCATCAAACTTTACAGGGCACTGAGTTGATTTATGAGAAAGGGTTATTAAAGCATGTAAGAGCTCCTGCTGGAGAGAAAATTATCTGTATAAACAAAGTGTTATTATGGGAATCAGAGAGGCCACATGCGGGAAAGGTCATTAAAAAAAAAAAAGAAACCTGGCATATCAATCTCTTCTAAATCACTGAACTCACATGAGAGAAGTTAACTATCTTTATACCTCACAGGTTTCCTTTTGATCATTAGTCCTTACAGCTCAGAAGGGGACATTCTCAGATGCTAAACTGTTGAGTACTTTAAATTAAAGGGAATTTCTAAGACATAAGTTGTGAAGTTGGATTTTTGAAGGAGGGCTCAATTAGAGACTGCCTAGTAATACAGAGCAGGCATTTCAATCCCTGGGGTGTTATTTTCTCTCCTACAAATGAAAGTCTAATTTCTTTCCTTTGCTTCATTTGACAAGATTTGATATTTTCCACTCTTTCTCCTAACGAGGAAAATGCACAACAGTCACACTATATACAGTGGTGAGCTTCACAAAAATGATTTTCGGGCTTTGGGTTAAGAAAACAAATCCCCTTAGTAGATTAGTTTGTACTAAATAAAATTTTGAGCTAGGGCCAGATTCCTCCCATGAAAATCGTATTAGTAAACAGTTTGTTCCATTAAGTGGTTTTACTCAAGTTTGGTTTTCTGAGACAGATTCCTTTGTTCTTAACAAGAAGTTTTGACAGCCCAGCTCAGACTACTGATCTATATTCTTCAAGTGTATGAGCAATATAATGTACCTTTGATTTCCCTTTTATTCGTTCCTTGGGCCTTTAATTCTGGAGTTTAAAGACAATAATATTACATCTAAATGATCTCAAAAGTTGTGTTTGGAATGTATAATTAGGTGCAATGAAGTGGTGGTATAAAGATATTATGATGGTATTTTAACCAGAGGCTCTAGTACTACCTGAATTCTTGCCCTGAGTATACCACTACTTATTTTATAAAGACTACAGGGGATCTATTAAACAAAGAAGATAAAGTACTGGGGCTTTGACCCCAAATGCCAAAGCAGAATTCAAGGAAGCCAGGAATGAATCTAGAGAGAGCTCCTATATAACAAAATGAAGCAGCTCTGAATGGAGTACAAGTCAGTAGAAAGGCTTTTCTGTCTCAACAAAGCCTAACCAGATTTTTAAATTTTGTTTATTTTTAATGTTTATTTACTTTTGAGAGAAAGAGAGAGAGAGAGACAGAAGTGTAAGCGAGAGAGGGGCAGAGAGAGACACAGAATCTGAAGCTGGCTCCAGGCTCTGAGCTATCAGCACAGAGCCCAATATGGGGCTCAAACTCACAGACCGCAAGATCATGACCTGAGCCGAAGTCGGATGCTTAACCAGCTAAGCCACCCAGGTGCCCCAAGCCTAACCAGTTTTAATGCTTATCTCTGCAAATTTTTCAGTACCCAAAGCTTAACTTGGCATTCTTAGGCTCTAGTAGAAAATAAGCACCCAGAGAGATGGCTAGGCCTTCTCCCAATGTAGCAGGACTAAGCCAGTATACCACCCCAGAGGAGAGGAGAAAAACTTCCTAATGATCTGTGTACAGGGACTTTACCTAATGTGGCCAACGGTAGCCATAACTCCCCCTTTTGCAGGTGGAGGGTAGAGATTATAATAAATAAAGGAAGAGTTTAAGAATTCTTCTCCATTCTTAGAAACCAAAATGTGAACATCTTTCATACCTCACCATTGTATATGTTACCATATGTCTACTTGGTTCTTTTAGGAGACCCACTATCTCTATTACATTAGTGCTATCTTTTATATAATGCTAGAAATAATTAGTCATCAAACATAATGTATTTGGACACTCAGTGAACTGAGTAATATGTACTAGAGTCCCCATAGGTACAAAGTACTCCAAATCTATTTAAAAGCATTCATGCTGTGAGCACCTATTATTTTGCTGTCTGGAATATTTTTTTATCTTTGTTCTGGTAGCTATTCCCCAATTCCCCCCACATTCAGTCCATGTGCTTCCAGTGGAGTCAACTCTACCCTTAATTCAAAAATGGGGTGAATGATCCAGATCTGGCCAAAATGGCATCAGATATCAAATCAAAGATGAGCACATAGACTGACTTAGTCCAATGAGAGTAGACCCTAGAATGTTTTCTGGAAATGCTAGGATAAAGATGCTCACTCTTTTTCACTGGATTTCAACATAGAAGCATGCAGCTCCAAAGGTTGATGAAAGTCGACTTTCAAACACAAGAAAAGAGCTACCAAGAATGGAAATAACACCAAGGCAACATAGCTGAGAAATGTAGAGAGACATACTGAATTCTGGAGTCCTCACCTTTGGTCCCTGGATCAAGCCATATCGGAAGCTGGTTTGTCTGTGAACTGCTTGATCTTTAAGAGTCAATAACTTCTTTTCCATCTACAAACCAGTTTGGTTGAATTTTTCTCTTTTGTAAACTAAAAATCTCCATAAATTATATACATATGCACATTTTGTAAAAATTACCCAGGATAAAATAAAGGATAAAGACAATTCTACAAACTCTTACACTATCAATATAACTTAGATTTAAGATTTTTGAGTACTTACTGTGGGCCAGACACTGTTGTAACTTCATTATATGTTTTAAGTTATTTAATCCTAACAACAAATCCATTATGTAGGTGTTCTTATATTTTCCTCTTTTTATATGAGGAAAGCATAACATAAAGAGATCAAGAAACTCACCCAAGATGACTTAGTAGTAAAGTAGTGCTCAAATACTAACCAGGGCAATCAGATCCCAGAGCTTATGTGCATAACTACTATATTCCATTGCTAGGACCTCTCCAAAAGATACTTTTCAATACTCATCAGCTATAAAACTGTCTTCCTGAGAGATCAGGTTCAACATATGGTGTAAAGATCAAAAGGTAGCCTTAAGGTGAAAAGTAAGAGCCTCAAGTAAGGATAAAGCTTAAATCTATAATATAACTGGAGTCCATGGAATAATTTTATGTTAAGAGAATGGCCTTGAACATTAATCTTTTCAGTCATGGGCATAATGACAGGTGTTTTGAGGCCCCTCTTTCTGTTGGATGGGAAGGGAAGAAAGTCAAGACAGACTGTCTCTAACAGAGAGTTCAGCATAAAAGATATAGTCAGAGCCACCCCATAGATGGCAGCTCTAAATCTACCTGGGCAGTTTACTAAAAGCAAGGCAAATGCTGCAGTTCTCAGCCAAAAGGAGACCTGGAATGCTTAACAGGATGTCTAGGCAAAACAAAACAAAACAAAACAAAACAAAACAAAAAAACATTGTAGGTGGGGAGTGGGGGTGGGCAATGGACAAGGTTTGACAGGCATTGAGTGAAATTCTAGCTCTGCTATTAACTAGATATGTGACCTTGTGTATGTCTTTAACTATTCTGAGCCTGAGTTTCTTCACATATGAGGATCCCTATCTCATGGATGTAGTAAGGATTAAATTAGAAGAGATAATATATGAAAAACACTTAGTATAGCTCCAGAACCATGATAGATACTCAGTAAATGGCAGCCATTTGGTTACTGAGTTTTGGTGGATGCCATATGCCTAGGGCTCATCCTAGTTGGAACCTATGACTTCTAGCCAACTCATTGCGTAGCTCATGGCTGGTCGACCCAAGTCTTCCGGCCTTCTGCCTGCCTGAGTTGAGAATAACTTCCATACTGGAAGCAATAGCAGAAGTTCAAGGCCCATAGCTTAGAAGGCTGAGAAGACAGGGCTGAGTTTTTTTTTCCCCCTGTACCCCCACACAGATGGTAAATCTCACTTACAGGGCCATCTTAGAACAAAATAGGACAATACCAGGCATGGATTCCAGCATCCAGTTTAGTGCCTCCTTCAAAGCACTCTGACCAGACAGACCTCCCTTGAATATTAGTAGAAGAAAGCTCCCAGTGGGAAAATTCCAGGGTTAATATGCAAGAAAGAGTCCTCATTTTAAATGTGGGTGTCATTTTCCTAAAAAACAGCTCTTGAATAATCAAAAACACACCAAAAAACAAACAGTGAATTAGGGCTACACATCAAAAATGCCCCAGACCACTTCTACAATGAAATTAAAGAGATATTTTTAGTCAATTATGATTCTAAGAGAGGGGTTTTATAAAAAATAGAAGCTAGATTTTAAAATCACTTTTTGAGATTCAGTCACATTAGGGAGGAAACATCAAGATATTTCCATTGAAGACGACTTTGTTTTCTCGCTCTGTTGAATAAGAAACCCATTTAAAATGCCAGGCCATTACAACAGAACTGATCCTGTTATGACAAATATCATTGCCCTGGCCAATGGTTCACTCATTGCAAAATGATTTAATAAACATTTCCAGAACCACCAAGAATGGAAAACCTATGAATGCCATTTCCTGTTGAAGTGTCTGGAGCAAGTGTAAGAGGAGAACCATGCAGTGTTTGGGGGTCTCTGTTGTTGAATCTAGTAGAGTGTTTACTCAAAGCACCTCAAGGGAGCATGGCTAGAAATGGATGGGGGAGGAGAAACCAGAATCACGGAGTAGTTAAAACAGTCACCAAGAAAACAACTTCAAATGTTTAGAAAGAAGGGTGAGGCAAGGACAAAATTAGAAGGTGAGTCTTAGCAGATATGAAACTAAAGTGTAAGTGGGAGAGAAATGTGAAATCATAACTGGGGCCATGAACTTTGAACACTGGCTTTACGGGGTCAGATAAATAAGTAAAGAGTATAGAGTTGGACATCAACTAAAATCTATATCCAGACATACATTGTTGGGAAAACTTAGTCAATGAAAAAAAGACACAACAATTATTGTATAAAATTATCAAAAAGTATCCTAATATATTGAATTTCTCATAAAAGTAAATATTACTTTTAGTATTTATGCTTATAATATTACTGAATTTTTTTTAGTCATAAAATTGCCATTAACTGACCAAAAAATGGTATAAGTATAAACCAGAGGTTATACTTGGTTATCCGTGGGCTGAGTCCAGTTGTATTTGCCTTGCACAGCATTTTTAAAAATGAACTAGTTCTCACTATGGTGAAACTTCTACAATTCCCCTGGCCTTATACCTAATATTTTCATGTGTATGTGATAGTGTGTGTTGGGGGACTTCCTTTCTAGGAACCCTTTGATCTCTCTCCCTGATGGAAGAGATACAGGAGGCTATATCTGACATTTATTACTCCTCATTTCTTAATTGGGTAAAGTTATTCTGTTAACAATCTGAGAACACTATGAGCCCTCAGTTCTGCATACCTAAGGTTTCTTCTGAGGAAAGAGGTAATTAGAAAATACATTTGGCTACAGATATCAGCCTTGTTCTTCAATCAGCTTTATCAGTAATAATGCTGACATCTTGATTTCCATTTGTCTTACTCCTGTGTCATTTCTCAACTGCTAATGAACTCAAGAGAAGAAGGGAGAGGGTGTTATAAATTGGCTTCCACAAACCCCAAGAGGTTGCCACCATCTAAATATTGGGAAATTTCATATAAAGATCAAGGTTTATGACTTTTATTAAAAAATGGAAGGACTGGCAAGACTGGCTCCATATTTGCACCTAGTATCCACTAGCTGAGCTGAGTAATGAATGGCAGCCACCTTTCGATGGGGCATGAATGTTCCAATTTGTCATAGTCTTCAGCACTCCATATTACTTACATTTAGGTATTTAATTTTGTCATTTTGTCCCAACGTGTAAGTTTGTATTTCCTACTATAATCACATAAATCTCCTTCTTTAGAATACTGGCTTTTTCTAACTAAGATAATGGAATCCTGATTATTAAATAGAATTATTAGTAATAACTTTTGAAAACCACCGGTGTGGAATATCCTATTATTTGTAAGCCTGATTGCAAAGCTAAGTATTGTGGCCTTATAGTTCCTGATCTTGAACAGCTACAGATCTCTATTATTTCACTCCAGATACTTCCAGTGCCACAATGACGTAGACAAACAACCTTTTTCTTAATTTTAGATGAGACTGCACCTGCCAAGTCAGAAAAATCCTATTGAAGCCCTATAGCAAGGCAAATTCTCCATCTCTAGCTTATATTCTATGTCCAGACAAGATAGGGTTGTGTCTCTTTGGCAAAAGCAAAGTAAAGGATTGGAAAAATTCTTGAATAATTTCAAGCAAAACATATGTCAAATGACCCAGGTAATTTCCAGAAGAGCCAATGTTTTCTCTGAATTAGAGTACTTGGAGAATTGCCCTAACCACCTGTATGGCTTGGGTCACGGAGATTGAGACTGTGTTTTCACAACTAAAATAACCATAGTTGAACCAGCCATGGAGGCCTATCTCAAAAACAAAAATTTTGCTGCATCACTGTGGATCAAGTTACCTTTAACACAATCAGTTGTGGAGAGAGTAAAACACATTAATTTAGTTGTCCCAAAGCAATTTAATCACATTACACAGATCTAACATTAAACTTATTCCCAGTTTTATTTTATGAAATAGCAAAATGACTAGTCAATCAACCAGACTAGCTCAAATGATACCCAGTGCTGGTTTGACACTGTTATTTAATTAATTGGCTGAAAGTTTTAAATTCCTTTACACACTCTTATGGTCAGGTGCTACAGGCACCTAATTATTTTTTTCCTGTTTTAGAAACTAACATTCTTCTTCACATATCCTAGTTAGATGACTTCTAAATAGAATTGAATTCCTCCATTGGCTTTTTCTCTATGGGCTCTTGCCTACATCTTTTCTGTTTAAAAATAGTCTCTTTTGGCTTATCTCATGAAAATCTTTGACATTTGTTTTTTGAAAGATGAAGCATCTCCTAACTATCTATTAGTGTTCCATACCTGGAATCCCGGCCACCATGATATCATTCACTTTAGAAAATAAATGTAAAGTAAATATGACTCCAGATTTAAATCCAGGAACTTGAACAGAACAAGTACTACAGACTGGAGTGTTTGGCTTCCTTTCTTGCTGTGAGTCAGAGCCAGGAGGTTCCCATTAAGGTGTACATGATTGTATTACCCCACACTGAAGTGTGTCCATAACGTAATGCTGTAAGGCAGCCAAGTTCTTCTAACGATCACATGGATCAATATTCAAAACATACCAGTATCTCATTAGATCCTCCATTTGTAAAAAGTTTTACTCAGCAAGCTATAGTTACATAGATATTTTGTTTTAGGGTAGAGCACACCCTATTTTAAATAAGTTTATTACTTCCATTGTATTAGTGCCTCTCAGGCTGTCACATTCATCTAGAATGAGCTGCCATAATAAAAAGAGATAAATGTACAGAATTATGCACAGAGTGTGCGCCGAAGTAATAGGAGGGGCATTTTTAGGAAAAAAAACATTTTTCTACACTCTCATCAGTGTTCAAAACAAGAAGAAAACCCCTCAAACTAAGTCATTT
Source organism: Neofelis nebulosa (assembly GCF_028018385.1). Taxonomy (NCBI): domain Eukaryota; kingdom Metazoa; phylum Chordata; class Mammalia; order Carnivora; family Felidae; genus Neofelis; species Neofelis nebulosa. Next base: position 60,380,346 of record NC_080782.1, read on the forward strand.
GGCAAGACAAACACTATTTAAGCAACAAAAATTTTCTCTTCAGCTTTGAACCTCTATCTTTCCCTCTTACTCTTCTCCTTAAAAGGAATTCCTCAAGAATTATAGGCAAATATATTTTGAAAGAGTGTTGAGTCCTGAAAGATTTAACAGTTAAGATTAGAAGTTAAGAAAAAAATTAACTGCTAACCCCCCTCCCACATGCCCTCCTTATTCTTCAGAAACCACTTCTTCAAATGATCACTTCTGAAGGCATCTCTCATCATTAGGTCATCTCTCACCCTAGTATGTCACCACCTTCAAAGATAAATGACCTGGTATGAGGACGGCACAGGCTGAAGTTCAAAAGTGCCCATGGAGTGATGGTCCCAGCACTAGAAATGGAAGATTTCTTTCCTTGTCTTTCTAAACCTGGAGTTCTGTGCTGAAAGAACAATGATTACTTCATCATCTACAGAAGTGAGACATAAAGAAGGATGGAGGCTGATAAAAATTAGAGCTAGTAAATATAATCATGTGTTTTCTAGGGGGGAAATGAGACAAATTGAAAAAGAAACTCTGACAATATAAAATGAAGAATTAACACTAGTCTAGTAAACCTCTAAAGAGTGTATTATTGAGAGACATTGAGGAAGGAATAAGATGTTCTCCACTGTCACTGAAAAAAAATAAAATAAAATGGCACTAAAATATATAAAAAGAAATTTATACACTAAGCAAAATCCATGACTAGGCAAGCATCTTCTTCCAAATAGGTCTTTAAAATTGAAATAATATTAAGTAATAATTTCTTGTTATAAACGGGATAATTAATAATAATAATGTTAATAATAATAATAATAATAATAATAACTTCTTGTTCTAAGCAAGGGAGTGACTAAAATTTCTAGCAGAATTTATGCATCATGTTCCCTGTTTTCCTTCCACTCTCCAACCTATTTCATGAAGTCTGACCACTAACGTGACAACTGGGTCTATCCTTATAATGTTGTTTCTATCAAATGTTGCCATGTATTTTCTTCCTGTTTGTTTATTTCTTCTACCAGATTGAAAGCTCCTGAAGACAAGAACTATTGTCCTATTCAACTTTGTAAGATTGTACTATGGAGATGTGTACTGTGAGAAGTTCAGTTTCTAAAATCAACTTGAAAGGCAAAAATCTTATATGATCAAACCCGTGGAAGCTCTTAGAAAGGGGCAACTTTGAAGCCATGTTTTGTTAAGTTCAACATCAGGTTTCCTTTTGTGTTGGAATAGGCTAGTGTATCATTACATCCTTTATTTGGATGATGCCTTACATTCTAATGTTTTTAGTAGACTTGTGATTAGGTCCCATAGTATTTGAAAAATATAACTAAAATATAAACACTAGAATCTCATTGTTATAAGATGTCTCAACCATAAGAAACACACAAGGATCTGATACTGAATGAGGACAGAGAACATTCATGTCTCTCATCTCTTGCTCAATGTAGTCAGAATCCCATTAAGTAAACAGAAACCATACACGATGTTTCACAAGGTGATTTAATACAGGGGGTCAGTTATACAGCATTTAGAAAGCTGAAAGAGCAAAACCAGTTGCTAAGGCCACCCTGGTATTAGTAGCTCAGGAAACAGCTACCATTCTTTGGGCTGGGAGAGTGAAAGAGAATAAATGCTATTAGCAAAACTTGGGATCTTGGGGGAAGTGTCTCTACAGAGCAGATGGTCAGACCCCCAAGGTGTCACAGCTCAGCTGGTTCCAGGACCTCTGAGGGGGACATCACATGATTGCTACGTGGACTCTGATAGACAGCTCTAAAAGGAAGAGTGGCACAGTTGCTACTGGTGCTCTGCAGGGGCCACAAGAGAACTGGTGCTAGAAATGCTGGAATAAGTTGAAGTCTGGAGCCCTACTTGAGTGCTACTGCTGGAAGGAAGCTAGCTAGAACCAAAAACAGAAATACTCCTTCTGCTCTCCTATCATGCCTCCAGCAGTATAACCTAACCAGAAGCTAGCCAGCAAAGAAGTCTGGGAAATGTAGTTTGCATGGTCCCAGCTCCAGTGTCACAGAGTGGAGTGTAAAAAGCCTGAGCTTGAGGCTGAGACAGAGTAGGTAAAATTACTATCAGGCATAAACTCACTGAGTGGAATAAAAAGCAGAATTTTCTTTCATTTTCTTTTACCATAGTTGAATCCCTGTAAGTTAAATGTATTCATGATGCCAATTCACTTTTTCTTGGAATCCCATAGTTCATTAGCCCAATATCCTGCTTATAGCATGAGATTAATGTACATATTGAATGGATAAATGAATGTCTTTTTGGCTTTTTGGTGCTGAGGGAATTTTTTCTGATTATTAACCCAGTTTAACTGCCATTGAGAAACAAAACTAAAGAAAATATATAAGAACCTAAGGGCAAACTCTGCCATAGTTCACTGACATTGTAAATGTACCTACCCAAACAGTTCAAATGGTTTCTATCCCTGGCTCTATCTCCTAACTATCCACTTCCAATTTGCTATCAAAAATCTCTACTGCAGCCATACTTGTATAGCTTAAGAGTGACATCCGGTGGCTTATAACTTAATCACTTATTGTAATGCCTCTAGAAATCTAATCAGCTCTCAATTATTAATATAAATAGGAAGGGGCATAATATATAAAACCCTAAACAAAAGATGAAACTTAAAACTGTTAGCTTTATTTTGAGAGATTGCTTAAGTGCATTTGCCTATTAACCGTTTGAAATCTCATATCCAAGTTCATTTGCATTTTTTCTACTATTGAGTTTATGCCTGTCATAATTTTGGTGATGTCTGCCAAGGACACAAACTGATGGGCAGAGAAAGAAACTGGGGTCAGGTAGGGCTGGGAGTATTAGCCATTAACCAGTTCTAGACCTGACTCCCAAGACCAGAAGTTCAGTATTCAGGATCAAAACAGACTATGGAAAACTCAGCCTAGATCCAGATTTGAACTAATACCTAAAGTTGTCTAGTCTGGCACAAGGTTCCAGATAGAGGCAACATCTAGAATTGGGCAGGCTCTTTAAACATGGTCTCAGGGGATCAGGCTTCTCAAGGAGAAGTCTGAGCCAGAAGCTGAGGCTAAGGAGCCTGAGATCAGCAAAAAGTCAGGGCAGCAACCAAAGAACCTCAAGTTTAGGATGGTGCTTCATTCTAAATGACACAATGCAGGAAGTTGAAGGTGATTTTTATGTGTGGTTTGGGAAGTCAATCTCATTCTAGTATAGACAATACCTCAAGAAAAAAAAAACATAGAAACTCTTTATGTGTTTGGAATTCTCCTCTTTCTTTCAATAGAATAGTCAAAGGAACAAATAACTTCATCATAAAATCTCACACTTAAATGAACTAGGAATAGAAATCTTCTCATCTTTGTTTACATGGATCTTAGGCTGAAAAATACTACCAACTCAGGATTTACAAGGACTTGAATATGTTTTCATATTCAAAGGGTTCAGGGAATTCAGGCTGAAGGAATTCAGCCCAGACAAGCTCCTTCTCTATTTAATAATATTTTCCAGAGGCAACCCAGCAAAAACATGTATTAATTCATAAATATACAGAAGTGAGTTAAAAGGAAATCTCAGTGGTAGCTGTAGTTAGAATTATTCAGACACCTCTTTTATTCAGCTTGATTTGGGAGCAGGATACTAATAGTGAGTCATGAATACGATTAGTATAGTTCATGATGTCAATGTATGGTAAGAGACTTGTGGCTTCTTTCCATGTAACCATATCCCACAAAAAAGTAGGATATGATATTTTTCTGACAATGGAGTCTGAAAGGAAGCAGTTCCTACAAAGTGCTTGCCTATCACATCAAAAGGATGAGTAGAGTTAGCCTTTTCTACACAAATGTCCATGTCTTTTTAAAAATATATATATGGAAACTTCAAGGCAGAGCTATGAAAATTCATAAATACCTACAACCTCAAAATGTTCTTTCCTCAGTTGAGAATGCATGGTCGTGATGACAATGAGGATGATAATAATGGTAATCTTACCTTTTACCAGGACACTTTCTCATTCCTGTGGAAAACAGGAGCTCTCAGCAATCAAATGGAAATAGTTTTGAAGTCCAGCCTCAATGATAATATCCTACTTATCAGAGTAAAGGGCAATGTCTGAAACTTAAGTAGGTGATGTGCATCTAGCCTTTTTCAATTAATCTGGCCTAACAATGGCTAGTTGGCCAAGAGAGAATATGGTAGATATTTCAATGAAGATAGAAAGTTCTTGATTAGTATTTCCTCTAGTGTAGTTTTTCCAAAAATGCTTTTCTCTAGGACATTAGATTTTAATAAGAAACAGACAATGTGCCTCAAAGCTAATCAATAAATGCAAGAACATTCACTTACTCCGTCTAGTTTATTGTCCATAGCAAGTCTGTCTCTGTGTCTTAACTTTGGGCATTCTCCTTTCAAAAAGGAGACCAAACAAGATGGAGTAAATCTGGGAAATGCTCCAGAACTCAAAATGCTTTTGAGGCTTACTCTATGCAAAGGTAGAACTGGTGTTAGCAAAAGACAGTATTTTCAGGAGACCACTTGATTCTGTTTACTTCTATCTCCACTGATAGTTTGCTTCTGACTGTGGCTCAATTTACTGTGCAGCTTACTGGCATACTCTCAGTGGAAAAGACCTGTCCTTCTGGCCCCCCAGGCTGGGGAGTTAGGATGGGTGGGGAAGGATTTCAAGCAAGAGACTCAAAAGAATCTGGAAGGAGACTGAAGTCACCTTTCAGGAATTGACTTTAATTCAGTGATAAGACTTTCATATTAATTTTTATCTTCACAGAGGTGAGAAATACCATTACTTAACCAGGCAATGGAGACTTCAAATTTAAAAAAAAAAATGTATTTGACAGAGGGAGTTGTATGGTATATATAAAAATGAAGGGAGGTTGTAACTGAACTTCTCTTAAACACCTGATTGAGGTTTTCTACCATCAGTTTATCCAAGATACAAGAAACAAAATACAATAACAAATATTTATTAAAGTCCTGGTGTAACATAGATTATTTTAAAGTATAAGCAGAAAGAGAATATTTGTCAGGAAAGCAAATACCATTCCACCAACAAGCACAGCCTTCTCTGTATTCTCTAAAAATTCTGTCATCTCTAAAATTCTGCCTTCTCTAAAAATTTTCACAGAATCAGACCCTTATAAAAATGTCCTTTTTTGCTTATTCAAGTGGGGAATGCTCATGTAGTTCCCAGAAAGTAAAGGTTTATGTTAAATATGATTTCATACTCTCTGTATCATATCATCTGCTTACTCTATGGTCAGGGCACTCAAATGTGAACCCTTGTTTGCATTTTCAGTAAATCAAGGCAAAGATATTTGACCATTTGGAAATTCCAGTTTCTAGACTCAGTTAAGGCACCCATCTAAATAAGACACTTAACATAAGTGTGCAACGATATCTATGTTGTGTGTTCCAAATTGTTCAGAAAGTGAATATGTTATAGTGGAGAAGAGAAAGGTAGCAAGATAAGTAGAAATAAAGAGTTAAATTAGAAAACTTAAAGAAAAAGAATAGGCTGATGAGACCTTTTATAAACAAAGAAATGCAGAAAAGATGTTTATATTCCTGTGACCACAAGAATAAGCATAACCAAGAGCACTGTTAGAGTCCAACCAACCAAAAAGACCTGAGGAGGTCCCAATGAAATGGAACTCTGGTCCCCACTCACAATCCCCTGGGCAATTAGACCTCCTCTGCATGCTAATTGCATCATTATGAGACAAGCCAAATGCAAATGAAATAAACAATAATTTGGGGCAGAGCAACATGTGGACTAGGCAATTTCTCCTGAGAGACAGATTGCAGGAGTTTTGGAGGGTCCATGAATCAAAGGATGAAATCACAGTATAAAAGGATAAACCAGGCTTGAGAACCCAGACATTTCTCAACTCCTGTCATAGATGTACCTGTCATAACTTGCCCTGAATTTGATCTTGGTCATGACCAATAATTAACCAAATGCAATGGGCCTCCTTTTATCTAAACTATCACACCTTAATGTGTGCATGGCTTTTTACCCAGAGAGTACATTTTTTAAGGCTCTATCCTAAAGAAATATTTGTACATGCACACAAAGACATATAAATGAGGATTTTTTCAATTCAACATCACTTACAATATTCTAAAATTGGAAAAACCTAAATGCCCAGGAATAGGGGAGTGCTAAACAAAATTTGATATATTTATACTAGGAGCAGAGTGTAATGGAATAAAGTCTTCAGCACCAAAATGCTTGGGTTCATATCTCAGCTCCACTGTTTACCAGCAATGTGACCTTGGCCAAATTGCTTAACTTTTCAGTGACTCAGTATTCCCCAGTGGTAAGAAAAGAAGACAAGATTTCCTTGTTTATAAGGCTATTGTGAGAAATAAATGTGATACCATTCTAAACAGCCAGAATATTATCTGGCACATAGCAGGTACTTAGTATGTTAGCATGTTTCTTATTTTGAACACACAATTATGCAGCATTTAAAAACAGAATCTAGCTGTAGCTCCTGCCATAGAAAACTCTGCAAAATATACCGTGAGATGAAAAAAGGTTGCAAAACAATAAATAAAGGATGATTCCATTAATTATTTAAGTGTATATAGGCAAAATGCATATGTATGCATATAAATGGAGAAGAAAGTGTGGAAGAACGAGTCAATAGCAACAATTATCTCTAGAAAATGAACTGGACTGAATGGAGAGAGGAACCGAAAGAAGATCACTTTCTTCCTCTTTATATTTTTGCATTTGAGCTTTTTTACAAACATAGATTTCTGTTTTAGTTAAATACTTTTAAAAATACAGTTGACCCCAGAACAACACAGGTTTGAACTGCACAGGTCTACTTACATGTGGACTTTTTCAATAAATATATTGGACATTTTTTTTATATTTGTGACAATTTGAAACAACTTGAAGATGAATCGTGTGCTCTAGAAATAATTGAAAAATTATGAAAAAGTTAGGCTTGTCATGAATACATAAATTATATGTAGGTGCTAATCTATTTTATCACTTGCTACCATAAAATGTATATACAAATCTATTACCAAAAGTTAAAATTTATCAAAACTTACACACACACTTACAGATTGTACATGGAACCACTTGCAATCCAGAGAAATGTAAACAAATGTAAAGATGCAGTACTAAATCATAACTGCATAAAATTAATTGTAGCACACACTACAAAACTGTAATAATTTCATAGCGGTGAGCTCAAGTGCTAGGATTATCGGCTTAAAATGCTATATGATGCTAATCATCTCTGGGCGAGCAGTTCATCTCTCTGGTAAATTGTGTACTGCAGTAAAAAGTGATTTCTCATAGGTCTTGCATATTTTTCACCGTGTTGACTGCAATACCATAAGCTTTGAATAACACCACGGGACCCATATGAAGTGCCATTAGTGATGCTGGAAGTGCTCTCAAGAAGTAGAGAAAAGTCATGACATTACAAGAAAAAGATGAATTGCTTGATATGTAGCATAGATTGAGGTCTGTAGCTGTGGTTGCCTGCCATTTCAAGATAAATGAATCCAGTGTAAGAACATAGTAAAAAAAGAAAAGGAAATGTGTAAAGCTGTCACTGTGGCCACACGAGCAGGTGCAAAAACCTTGCACTTTTTGTGAAATACCTTTTTTATCTTGTATTGAAAATGCAACTTTTACATGAGTGCAGGATTATTATAAGAAAGACATACCTACAGACTCTGATACGATTTGAAAAATAGCAAAATCATTATATGACAACTGTAAGCAAAAAAAAAAAAAAGTAAAGGATCTGAAGTTGGAGAATATGATGTCAACAAAGGATGGTTTGATAATTTTACAGAGGTTTGGCTTAAAAAATGTCAACATAACAAAAGAAGCACCTTCTGCCAATCGAGACTCAGCAGATGAGTTCCCAGATGAAATGCCATGAGAAAATCATTGAAGAAAAAGGACATGTGCATCAGGTTTTTAATGCAGATAAAGGTGTCCTATTCTGGACAAAATGCCACAAAGGAAATTTAATACTAAGGGAAAGAAGTGAGCACCATTATCTAATGCAAGAAGGGATAAATTAATTCTACTGTTTTGTGCAAATGCAGTTGGTTTTATGATCAGGACTATCCTTATCTACCCTTATCTATAAAGTGGTTAACCCCCAAGACTTGAAGGGAAAAGATAAACACAAGCTGCTAGTCTTTGATCGTACAACAAGAAGGCCCGGACAATGAGAACCCTTTTTTTCTGGATTGGTTTTATGAATGTTTTTTTCCATGAAGTCAGGAAGTACTTTGCCAGTAAGGGACTGCTTTTTAAGTTCTTTTTATATTGGACAGTGTTCCTGGCCACTCAGAACTCCATGGCTTCAACATTGAAAGCAATTAAGTGTTCTATTTGCCCCCAAACACAAATTCTCTAATTCAGCCTATAGATCAGGTTATCATAAGGACCTTTAAAGCTGTTTACACATGGTACCTCATGGAAAGAAATGTCGAGCTATGGAAGAGAACCCCGATAGAGAGAATATCATGAAAATCTGGAAGGATTACACCATTAGAGATGCTATCCTTGTTACATAAAAAGCTGTGAAAGCCATTAAAGCCTGAAACAATAAATTCCTGCTAGAGAATACTGTGTCCAGATGTTGTTCATGACTTCACAGCATTCACAACAGAGTCAATCAAGGAAATCATGAAAGAGATTGTGGATATGACAAAAAAGGTGGGAGGTGAAGGGTTTCAAGACATGGATCTTGGAGAAATTCAAGAGCTAATAGACACCACACCAAAGGAATGAACAGAAGACAATTTGATGGAGATGAGTGCTTCTAAACCAGTGCCAGACAATGAGGAAAAGAAGCAGAAGCAGTGCCAGAAAACAAATTGACATTAGACAATCTGGCAGAAGGATTCTGATTATTTAAGACTGCTTTTGACTTCTTTTACAACATAGACCCTTCTATGAAACAGGCACTGAAACTAAAGCAAACGGTGGAAGAATTGGCACTATATAGAAATATTTTTAGAGAAATGATAAAGCAAAAAGTCAGAAATTACAATGTATTTCTGTAAAGTTATAGCCAGTGTGCCTTCTGCTTCTGCCTTCCCTTGTACTTCTTCCACCTTTTCCACCTCTGCCACCACAGACACAGCAAGACCAAACCCTCCTCTTCCTCTGTCCCCTCAGCCTATTTGACGTGAAAATGACAAGGATGAAGACCTTTATAATGATCCACTTTCATTTAGTGAATAGTAGGTAATCATCACACCATGCAGTTAATAAACATACCTGTTGTGTATCCATGTGTGTGTCTTCATGTGAAAACTAACAACTGTATGGCAAGAACTGCAAGAGACGTTTTTGTGTCATCATCACCGCCTAAGTATCATGTAAAACATTGTGTGCAAGACTTGTATGGAAATGGATTTCCTTACATAGGCGTATCCTTACATAGGCGTAAGGTGAGTGACATTTAATATAAGATTAATGATTTTTGTGTTTCTTACTGTTTTATAACTTTTCTTTCCAAGAATTATATTACTATACAGTATGCCTGCTCTCTCTCTCTCCCTAATTAGGGAAACTGTGTATCATTACAGGTAAGTGTGTTGTTAGAAAATGTTAGCAATGTTTCCAATACAGTATTATGAATATGACTATAATACTCTATGCAATAGAATTTTTATAACTATTCATTCATTGGTGTGTAGATTAGGCTACCCTTAAGTGATCATATTGATTACACTAGGCTACCATAAAGCAATCATATTGCTGCTTCTTTATTATCAATGCATGAATTACCATACCTATAAATAAACATTTTTCACATTGCTTTTCCAGTTTTGATGTCCAGGGTTACTAATACACAGAACATCTACAGTGTTTTGTATCATACAAGACAATATTGAAACAGATACTGACAGACAATCCATCTTGCAGATGATGTAAATTTAAAGTATCAATAGAGTACCATAAATTTATTTTCTCTACCTTATGACTTTTTTAATAATGTTTTCTTTTCTCTAGCTTACTTTATTGTAACAATACCATATATAATAAATATAACATACAAAATATATGTTAATCGACTGTTTATGTCATTGGTAAGGCTTCTGGTCAACAGTAGGCTATTGGTAGTTAAGTTTTGGGGGGGTTGAGGTTATATATGGATTTTCAACTCTGTAGGGGTCAGCATCCCTAACCCCTGCATTGTTCAAGGGTCAACTGTATATACTTCAGAAAATAAAGTAAGAAGACGACCAAGTAAAGATGCAATAAGAATAGTGAAAACAATTCTGAACAAGTGAATGTCTACAGTGTTTTAACATTCTGAGTTTCTAAGGAAAAGGGAAACAGGACGTCTCAGTCTATGGTCATAGGTCTAACACAAGCACAGGACTAAGACATGGCAAGCAATAGCTAGTACCAAAAAACTGAAGAAGGCGCTGATTTTTAGGGCCATGACTCACACAATCCTTAGATATGGCCCTGGTCTAATATTACATTGAAAACATTCCAGGGCTTGCTTCGGCAGCACATTTACTAAAACTGGCACAATACAGAGAAAATTAGCATGGCCCCTGCTCAAGGATGACATGCAAATTCTTGAAGTGTCTGTATTTTTAAAGGTAGTAGTAGACCTGTCCACTGAAACTTGGCAGGCCAGAAGGAAGTGGAAGGAAATATTCAATGTGCTGAATGGGAAAAATAGGCAGCCAAGAATCCTTTATCCAGCAAATCTGTCATTCGCAATACAAGGAGAGATAAAGTCTTTCCCAGATAAACAAAAACTTAAGGAGTTCATGGCCATTAAACCAGCTCTGCAAGAGATCCTAAGGGGGACTCTGTGAGTGGAATGTTGCAAAGACTATAAACGTCCAGAGACATCACCACAAGCATGAAACCTAGAGATAACACAATGACACTAAATCTATATCTTACAATAATAATGCTGAATGCCAACGGACTAAATGCTTCAATCAAAAGACACAAGGTATCAGAATGGATAAAAAATAAGATCCATCTATGCTGTCTACAAGAGACCCATTTTAGACCTGAGGACACCTTCAGATTGAAAGTGACGGGATGAACAACCATCTATCATGCTACTGGAAATCAAAAGAAAGCTGGAGTATCCATAGCTATATCAGACAAAGAAGATTTTAAACTAACTGTAACAAGAGAGGAAGTTGGGCATTATATCCTAATTATGGGGTCTATCCATCAAGAAGAGCTAGCAATTATAAATGTTTATGCACCCAATTGGGAACACCCAAATATATACATCATTCACAAACATAAGCAATTTTATTGATAAGAATATCATAATTGCAGGTAACTTTAATACTGCACTTACAGCAGGGGACAGATCATCTAGACAGAAATCAATAATGAAACAATGGCCCTGAATGATAGACTGGACCAGATGGACTTGGCAGATATATTCATCCAAAAGCAGCAGAATACACATTCTTCTCGAGTGCACATGGAACATTCTCCAAGATAGATCATACACTGGCTCACAAAACAGCCCTTAATAAATATAAAAGAATTGAGACCACATAATGCATATTTACAAATCACAATGTTATGAAACTTGAAATCAACTACAGGAAAAAGTTTGGAAAACCTCCAAATGCATGGAGATCAAAAGAACATCCTGGTAAAGAATGAATGGGTCAACCAGGCAATTAAAGAAGAAATAAAAAAAAATATGAAAGAAAATGAAAATGAAAGCATGACAATCCAAAACTTTAGGATGTAGCAAAGGCAGTCCTAAGAGGAATATACATTGCAATCCAGGCCTATTTCAAGAAACAAGAAAAATCCCAAATACAAAATATAACAGCACATCTAAAGGAACTAGGAGCAGAAGAGCAAAGAAACCCTAAGGCCAGCAGAGGAAGAAAAATAATAAAGATTAGAGCATGGGAATGCAAGCTGCTGCAGCCACTCTGGAAAACAGTATGGAGGTTCCTCAAAAAACTAAAAATAGAACTACCCTATGACCCAGCAATTGCACTACTAGGTATTTATCCAAGGGATATAGGTGTGCTGTTTTGAAGGGATACATGCACCCCAATGTTTATAGCAGCACTATCAACAATAGCCAAAGTATGGAAAGAGCCCAAATGTAGATCGATGGATAAATGGATAAAGAAGATGTGGTATATATATACAATGGAGTATTACTTGGCAATCAAAAAGAATGAAATCTTGCCATTTGCAACTACGTGGATGGAACTGGAGGGTATTATGCTAAGTGAAATTAGTCAGTCAGAGAAAGACAAATATCATATGACTTCACTCATATGAGGACTTTAAGAGACAAAACAGATGCACATAAGGGAAGGGAAACAAAAATAATATAAAAACAGGGATGGGGATAAAATATAAGAGACTCATAAATATGGAGAACAAACTGAGGGTTACTGAGGGGGTTGTGGGAGGGGGGATGTGCTAAATGGGTAAGGGGCACTAAGGAATCTACTCCTGAAATCATTGTTGCACTATATGCTAACTAATTTGGATATAAATTATAAAAAAAAAAAAAAAAAGATTAGAGAGGAAATAAACAATATAGAATCCAAAAAAAAAAAAAAAACCAAAAAACAAAAACCCCACCAATAAAACAGATCAATGAAACAAAGAGCTGGTTTTGAAAAAATAAACAAAGTTGATAAATCCCTAGCCAGACTTCTCAAAAAGAAATGAGAGAGGACCCAAATAGATAAAATCACAAATGAAATAGGACATATCACAACCAACACCACAGAAATACAAACAATTATCAGAGAATACTACAGAAAATTATATGCCAACAAACTGGACCTCAAAGAAATGACAAATTCCTAGACACCCACACACTACCAAAACTCAAATGGGAAGAAATAGAAAATTTGAACAGACCCATAACCAGCAAAGAAATTTAATCAGTTATCAAAAATCTCTCAACGAGGGGCGCCCGGGTGGCTCAGTCGGTTAAGCGTCCGACTTCAACTCAGGTCACGATCTCGCGGTCTGTGGGTTCAAGCCCCGCATTGGGCTCTGGGCTGATGGCTTGGAGCCTGGAGCCTGTTTCCAATTCTGTGTCTCCCTCTCTCTCTGCCCCTCCCCCGTTCATGCTCTGTCTCTCTCTGTCTCAAAAATAAATAAATGTTAAAAAAAAAAATTAAAAAAAAATATCCCAACGAATAAGAGTCTTGGGCCAAATGGCTTCCCAGGCGAATTCTACTGAACATTTAAAGAAGAGCTAATACCTATCTTTCTCAAGCTGTTCCAAAAAATATAAATGGAAAGAAAGCTTCTAGACTCATTCTATGAAGTGAGCATTACCTTGATTCCCAAGCCAGACAGTGACCCCACAAAAAAAGGAGAATTATAGGCCAATATTTCTGATGAACATGGATGCAAAAATTCTCAACAAGATACTAGCAAATCAAATTCAAAAGCATATAAAAAGAATTATTCACCATGATTAATTTGGATTCATTCCTGGGCTGCAGGGCTGGTTCAATATTTGCAAATCATTCAATGTGATACATCACATTAATAAAAGAAAGGATAAGAACCATATGATTCTGTCAATAGATGCAGTAAAAGCATTTGACAAAACACAGCACCCTTTCTTAATAAAAAGTCAGGATAGAAGGAACATATCTTAACATCATAAAAGCCATATATGAAAAGCCCTCAGCCAGTATCATCCTCAATGGGGAGAAACTGAGAGCTTTTCCCATGAAATCAGGAACACAACAGGGATGTCCACTCTCACCACCATTGTTTAACATGGTGTTGGAAGTCCTAGCATCAGCAATCAGATGACAAAGTGGAATAAAAGGCATCCAAATTGGCAAAGAAGAAGTCAAACTTTCACTTTTTGCAGATAACATGATACTCTACATGGAAAATCTGAAAGAATCTACCAAAAAGCTGCTAGAACTGATACATGAATTCAGCAAAGTCACAGGATACAAAATTAATGTACATAAATCAGTTGCACTTTTATACACCAATAATGAAGCAACAGAAATAGAAATAAAGAAATCAATTCCATTTACAATTGCACCAAGAACCATAAGATACCTAGGAATAATCCTAACCAAAGATGTAAAAGATCTGTATGCTGAAAACTATAGAAACCTTATGAAGGAAATTGAAGAAGACACAAAGAAATGGAGAAACATTCCATGCTTATGGATTGAAAGAACAAATATTGTTAAAATGTTAATACTACCCAAAGCAATCTACACATTCAATGCAATCCCAGTCAAAATTGCACCAGCATTCTTCTCGAAGCTAGAACAAACAATTCTAAAATCTGTTTGGAACCACAAAAGACCCCGAATAGCCAAAGTAATGTTGAAAAAGAAAACCAGGGGCGCCTGGGTGGCGCAGTCGGTTAAGCGTCCGACTTCAGCCAGGTCACGATCTCACGGTCCGTGAGTTCGAGCCCCGCGTCAGGCTCTGGGCTGATGGCTCGGAGCCTGGAGCCTGTTTCCGATTCTGTGTCTCCCTCTCTCTCTGCCCCTCCCCCGTTCATGCTCTGTCTCTCTCTGTCCCAAAAATAAATAAAAAAATAAAAAAATAAAAACGTTGAAAAAGAAAACCAAAGCAGGAGGCATCACAATCCCAGACTTTAGCCTCTACTACAAAGCTGTAATCATCAAGACAGTATTGTATTCACACAAAAACAGACACATAGAACAATGGAATAGAGACTCCAGAATTGGACCCACAAATGTATGGCCAATTAATCTTTGACAAAGCAGGAAAGAGTATCCAATGGAAAAAAGACAGTCTCTTTAGCAAATGGTGCTGGGAGAACTGGACAGCAACATGCAAAAGAATGAAACTGGACCACTTTCTGACACCATACACAAAAACAAAATGGATAAAAGACCTAAATGTGAGATGGGAAACCATCAAAACCCTAGAGGAGAAGACAGACAACAACCTCTTTGACCTCAGCTGCAGCAATTTCTTGCTCGACACATCTCCAAAGGCAAGGGAAATAAAAGCAAAATTTACTATTTGGGACCTCATGAAGATAAAAGGCTTCTGCACTGCAAAGGAAACAATCAACAAAACTAAAAGGCAATCAATGGAATGGGAAAAGATATTTGCAAATGACATATCAGATAAAAGGTTACTATCTAAAATCTATACAGCACTTACCAAACTCAACACCTGAAAAACAAATAATCCAGTGAAGAAATGGGCAGAAGACATGAATAGACACTTTTTCAAAGAAGACATCCAGATGGTCAACAGGCACATGAAAAGATGCTCAACATTACTCATCATTAGAGAAATACAAATCAAAACACATTGAGATACCTCACACCAGTCAGAGTGGCTAAAATTAACAACTCAGAAAACCATGGATGCTGGCAAGGATGTGGAGAAATGGGAATCCTCTTGCACTGTTGGTGGGAATGCAAACTGGTACAGCCACTCTGGAAAACAGTGTGGAGGTTCCTCAAAAAATCAAAAATAGAACTACCCTATGACTCAGCAATAGCACTACTGGGAATTTATCCAAAGGATACAGGAGCACTTATGCATAGGGGCACATGTACCCCAATGTTCAACAATAGCCAAATTATGAAAAAAGCCCAAATGTCCATCAACTGATGAATGGATAAAGAAAATGTGGTTTATATATACAATGGAATACTACTTGGCAATGAGAGAATGAAATCCTGCCATTTGCAGCAACATAGATGGAACTGGAGGGTATTATGCTAAGTGAAATAAGTCAGTCAGAGAAGGACAGATATAATTTTTCACTCATGTGTGGAATTTGAGAAATTTAACAGACGACCATGGGAAAGGGAAGGGAAAAAATAATAGAAACAGAGAGGGAGGGAGGCAAACCATAAGAGACTCTTAAATACAGAGAAAAACCTGAGGGTTGATGGAGGTGCAGGGGGAAGGGGAAAATGGGTGATGGGCATTGAGGAGGGCACTTGCTGGAATGAGCACTGGGTGTTGTATATAAGTGATGAATCACAGGAATCTACCCCTAAAATCAAGGGCACACTGTATACATTGTATGTTAACCAACTTGACAATAAATTATATTAAAAAATAAAAAAAATAAACAGAAAAAAACCACCCTCCAAAGGATGTGCTTCTTAGCAGACAGTATCACACAAAGCCAATGTCCCAAACTATACAGCATAGACTTCATTCTCTCTCCACCCCTACTTTAAAGAAAAAAAATAATAACTTATTTGATTATTAACATCTGGAGTTTAAGTCTGACATACCCAGGTGCAGTGTCCCAGAATTCACACTGAACAAAAGCCCCACCTTCTTTGTAACTATTCACTTTTCCCTTCTGCAATGTCATCCTTACAAAAAAGATTGTTTCTGTGGTTTGGGAGTTGTGAGGGGAGATTTCATTGGTCTCTTTAAATGCTTGAGTAGTAAGCTTTGGACTCTCAAATGGTTGGACAGGGAATTCAGTCTCTTCCTTTTCCTAGTGTCATATCTGTATAATCATTTGTAAAATTATCTAGGCTTAGGAATGCAATATGATACTCGCCCATAATGAAATGAAATATACAAAACAGAGTGGTATTTGCCTATCTGCCTGAAATGCCCTAGTATGGTCTTATCATTTGTTTATGGAAGACATTCAATCTGATTGGTCAGTGGCCATGCCTTCTTATTTGTAAATAATTTTGAATACCATAACTGTGAAAAACTAAGACCATGGTTCAATAAATAATTTCATATGTACTCCAACAAGTTGAGCTAACCACTGTAGATACTGATAGTTTAGTCTACTTCATTGCATGGCAATACTACTAGCTGACAATAGTTCTTGCATTTCATATACCAAGCCAGATAGCCCCCCCAAACATGATGCATTTTTCAAGTGCAGGGATTCAATACACCAGGGAAGTTGATCCCAGATAAAGCCACATAAAGTAAATCAATTTAAAATGGAGACCAAGGGACACCAGGATGGCTCAATTGGTTGAGCATCTGACTTCAGCTTAGGTCATGATCTCACAGTTCATGAGTTCGAGCCCTGCTTCAGGCTCTCTGCTCACAGCTCAGAGCTTGGATCCTGCTTCAGATTCTGTGTCTCCCTCTCACTCTGTCCCTGTCTCATTTGTGTTCTTTGTCTCTCAAAAATAAAAAAATAAACATAGATAGATAGATAGATAGATAGATAGATAGATAGATAAATTAAATAGAGACCAAAATTCAGTATCAAATGGGGAGAGAAAAGTGATTCTGGATTTATCTCATAAAATGAAAAAAAAAACACCACTTTTTAATGAATGTACTTCCAGTTTTGTTTTTATAATTTATAAAATTTAAATTATCATAACTATCTTCTAATTATTAGGACAAAAAAAATGAATCACATTTTGATAGTTTAGAGAGACAAAATTTCTCTAACAAATGTTTTAGAAACCTAAAACAATACCCATAGTTTCAGTACTTACTATGTAAGCATATTTTTATAAAAATTTCTATGACATTTAGCAATTTTTCCAGGAGTATCTCTTAATTCCTTGATAACCAATCATTCTCTTTGGAAATGCTATCAATTTCATCTGTTTTGTTTTCACTTGTTAATTGATCTACTCATTTATCTATGATTTGTGTAGGAATCAAGCAGTTCTCCAAACATCATTGTCATCAATGTCATTAAATCTTGCTGTAGTAGGCAGAATTCTAAGATGGCCCCCAAGATTCCTGCCTGTTGGTGTATTTGTGCTGTGTAATTCTCTCCTTGTGAGTGTGGGTAGGGACTGTAACTATGATGGGATAATCACTCCTGTACATGAGACTCTGTCATAGCAGACAAGAGTGAGATTCTCCTGCTGACCTTGAAGAAGCAGTATGTCTAAAATGCCTATGGAGAGGAACATGTGGCAAAGACCTGAGGGTAGCCTCTAGGAGCTGAGAGTTGTCCCTCTTTCTAGCCAGGAAGAAATTGAGGACTTCAGTCCTATAATCATAAGGAACTGAATCCTACCAACTAGTAAGCTGGAAAAAAGACCCTGAATCTCAATGAGATCACAGTGCAAGCTATAACATTGTAATTTCAGGCTCATGAGATCCTTGGCAGAGGACCTGGATAACCCATATTAGGACTCCTGTTCCATAGAAACTTTGAGATAATAAATATATGTTGTTTTAAGGTGCTAAGTTTATGGTAATTTCTTATGCAGTGATAGAAAACTAATATGCTTGAATTTTTTTAAATATTTATATTGTTTGGCTAGATGTTTAGAGACTGTCTCAATCAAAAACAGTGGACAGTATTGTTGGTCAGATGAATTAGGAAAGACAGATTCTACTGCTAAGAGCAATGAATTTCTGAATGAGGACAGATATTGGGAGGTATTCTGAGTGAGGATAGTGAGGACATATGTATGTATGTGTATGGCAGACAGAGAGAGTGAAAAAGAATACAAATGTGGAAAAATATTTAAAATTGGTATATATTGGTAAAGTATATATAGATTTTTCGTTGTACTGTTCTTTCAAATTTTCTATAGCTCTGAATTTTTTCAAAATAAAAAGGGGAGAAAAGTAGGCAATGAAAAATGATGCATTGTTAACAAGACAAAAAACCACTGATACTGACTTCTCAATGTAAACAATGGAAGTCAGAAGACAATGGAAGCAGATCAGGAAAACACTTGGGAAAAAATCCTGTCAATTTTTAATTCAATCTCCAACAAAAAATATTATTAAAAATGAAGGAAAAATAGACATTTTTATATAAACAAACAGTAAAGGGATGGGGAAGGAAAAATGATCCTAGATTGAAGCACAGATATCTGGGAAGTAATGAAGAGCAACATAAATATGTGAATAAATATATGTAAATACTAACTTCATAAACAGTAATAATTTATTATAGAGCTCCTGTAGATTAGTCCACAAACTTAAAATCTCTCATCTGACACTCTGGCAATTCCACAGTCATGACTCAGTGGGAAAAGGACTAAGAAAACTTCTGAGTGTAGGGGCTAAAGGGCTGATGCCTGCATTAGGTAGCTTATATATATAAATGTGATGGGACTCTATTGTTGTCCCTGAGACACATTTGAAAGCAAAATATCACAACTTTCAATTATCTGCTTGCATAGGACACTGTGACAGTACAGACAAAACTATAGGAGACATGAATTATGCATTTAAACTATGAGTTTCAGACTCCTTCTCAGCTAAGTATTTTATCTGGGTTTTAAGTAAGTAGAAGATTAAATTATCTTTCATTACTTTCCCTCTGGCATAGGGCAAATAATTAGTCATAGTAATAATGATAGCAATAACAGTAAAAACTAGCAGCAGCAAAAAATAAAATTATATATATACACACACACACACACACACACACAACTCTTACCCCAAATCAGGAAAAAAGAAAAAAAAACCTGAAGAATTTACAAATTTGTCCTATTTTGAACATTGAACCAGGGTTAAAGAGGGATATGAAAAATTTAAGCTCAGAGCTTTTGGAATGGAGAGCATTAACAAAGTTTTTTTATTATTACATTTCCCTTCTCTATTACCTTGTTAGTCATGTATTTTTATATTATCTTATTGTGGTTCTCCTAGAAATGGCATATTTATCCTTAACATATTTAAGTCTAATATAAGTAAGTACTTTTGCCAATTCCCAAGAAATTCAAGGACGTTAGAACACTCTAAGTCTATTTACCTTCCTCCTCTTGTCTTACTTTCATGCTACCATGGTCAGATATATATCCCATTAGAGATATTTGCCCATTTTCCTATTGGGTTATATTTTTTCTTTATTGGGCTGTGGAATTTAATTTTTAATATTCTAGATATTAGTCCCTTTTTTAGGTTTACATATTATAAATATTCCCTCCCAATCTATGGTTTCTTTTTTTTTTATATAAAACAGCTTTATGGAGGTATAATTGATATACAATAAACTGCACATATTTAATGTGTACAATTTGATGAGTTTTTAACCTATCCATACACCTATGAAACCGTCACTACAATCAAGATACTGTTTCTGTATGCTTTCTGCCTCTAATTATTTTGCATTTTCTAGAATTTCATATGACAGGAATTATATAATATGTACTCTTTTTGGCCTGGATTTTTTTTACTCCGTATAATCATTTCAAGATTTATCCAGGCTGTTGCCTCATTCCATTTTATAATTTCTCTGAGAGTATCCCATTGTTCGCGCATAACATATTCACATCTTGATAGATATTTGGGTTGCTAATACTTAGTATTAGGTAGTATTTTTAACTTTATCCATTCTAGTGGGTATGAGGTAGTATCTCATTATAATTCACATTCCCGTGATGAATAATGCTATTGAGCACCTTTTGGCCTGCGTTTCAACCCAAGTGTCTGTTTTTATCTTTTGCCCATTTTTAACTGGGTTGTTTGCCTTCATATTATTGAACTGTAAGAGTTCTTTTTATATTCTCACACAACTGCTTTATCATGTAAGTGCATAGTGAATATTTTTTTTTGCAGTCTATGACTTGTCTTTCAAATATAAAAGTAGTTCTTTTTTTTTTCTTTTTTGGTTGGTTTCTTTTTTTACCCCCTACACATCTTAGTAGCAGCAAAGCATGTTCTGAGGGTTAGTTGAGTAAATCCTGGAATCTGAGCTCAATTGTTTATGTTATCATTTGAATAAGAATAATTACTCTTCTGTGTTTCAATCAGTGAGTATTTATATAACATCTTCCTGATGTCAAGTAAAATACTGCCTAGAACAGCACAAAAGGCCCTTGGTTCATTGTCATAAAGTTGTTGGCTTTATAATATAAGCCTCTCAAATGCAGAAGGTTGTCATGTTGAAAACCTACAACTGATTTAGAGTTCACAAGTTATCAGCTCTAATTAATAAACTGAGCTCATCGTCCAAATGACAGTTTCAGAGACTATCAGAAAGCAAAGACACTCTTAACTTACTACACTTAACTTGAGGCTGCTACTGATGCTTTTATCTATAGGAGGCCTATGTGAAAGCAGTTTACTTCATACCAGGGTCCTGCAAATTTTCATCTATAACATTACTGATTTCATACCTGGTCCACGCGACTGCCCTTCTAAATCTAGTCAGTGGCCAAAATTTCCCTCCAAGAAGGCAACTATAAGTATTTGTTCTCTGGTATCAATTGCAACAATATGACACTAAGAAGGGAATCAGAAAAGAGAAAGTAAGGCGAGAAGGAAGAACATCGTCCTCCAGATACTGAGTTCTATAAGGCGGAACAAAATGACACTGTGGACTATTAAAAAATCCCCAAGGAGGGGCGCCTGGGTGGCACAGTCGGTTAAGCGTCCGACTTCAGCCAGGTCACGATCTCGCGGTCCGTGAGTTCGAGCCCCGCGTCAGGCTCTGGGCTGATGGCTCGGAGCCTGGAGCCTGTTTCCGATTCTGTGTCTCCCTCTCTCTTT
Organism: Neofelis nebulosa; assembly: GCF_028018385.1. Lineage (NCBI taxonomy): Eukaryota > Metazoa > Chordata > Mammalia > Carnivora > Felidae > Neofelis > Neofelis nebulosa. The sequence continues at coordinate 60,401,809 of NC_080782.1, forward strand.
GACCCTCCCCCGTTCATGCTCTGTCTCTCTCTGTCCCAAAAATAAATTAAAAAAAAAAAAGTTGAAAAAAAAAAATCCCCAAGGAGAAAAATCCACCTTAATGGGAGGCACAAATCCATTTTTCTGTAATAACATTGGGTCAGGGTAATAATTTGAAGTGTAATATTAACTGGCATGGTTTTCCTGCCTCTAGTTTTCCTTTACTGGCCCTCATTGCCTACAGGGTAGGCAGCTAAGAGCAAGGATGTAAATAATGACAAAAGACGTGATCTTTGGGTTTCTGAGCTTTAAAAACCACGGGTCTGGCTTAAAGAACAAAGTGAGTTTTTCCTTCTCCACTCCCAACCCTTCTCCCTATGTGTACTCTTACAAGATAATTCTCTGAGCTGATAATCTCAGTTAAGGGTAAGACCCCTGATAACTAAATGCAGTTAGTGGGCCCAAATTGGATCACAGATCATTATACAAAGATTATTATTATAAAGGAAAAATGTATAAAGGACCTTGCTGAGATGACTGGAAACTTTTAGATATAGAGCTACATTAGTAATACTAGTAAAGGCATTGTGTCAATATTAAATTCCCAAATGTGACAAGGTAGAAGAATGCCTTAACCTTGGGAGATGCATGATTAACTATTTCAGGGTGAAATGGCATGATGTAAGCAACTCTCTATTGATTCAGGAGAATAAAAAGTGTGCGTGTGTGTATCCCTGTGTGTAGACAGAAAGAGATAAAGCAAATGATACGAAATCTTAACTGGTGTAGCTACATAAAAGGTATACAGTCATTAATTATATTAGTCTTACAACTTTTCTGAAAGTTGAGTTTTTGTTTTTCAGAATTAACACACTTTTTGAGATGGGAGAAAAAAAATCAGAAAAGAGAGCGAAATAGTGAGATGCTGATGGGGGGGCTCTCAGCGAAAGGGCTAATGTTTGTTGCAAAAGGGGAAATGATATAATGTTCAGATAAAATAGAGGAGACTTGTACTGTAGTTCCCAGCCAGATTTCTGGGAGGCAGTGGTCTTGCCTGGAAGAATAAGGAAAAGAGGGCTGCATGGATTGTTGAAGGCCTAGTGACCTTAAGATAGCCAACCATATTGCCAAGGCAGAATAAACTCTGCATCATTCCAGGTACTTCAGAGGGATTTTTAAATTTTCACGATGCTGCCTGCTACTCCAAGAAGAATGATGGAGAAAAAGAAACTCTCAACTTACGAAGTTTAAACCTGAAAAGACTGAATGTACCCACAACTAACTTTATGTTTTATGCCATTCAACAGAATGGGGAATTGACATTAAGATGAGGGTCCATGCTAAAAAAAAAAAAAAGCATTCTATTTCTTGTACACTTGTGTTTGTCTTGTTGTCTGAGAGTCTATACCCACAACAGCAACATTTTCTCTCTAACAGATATTGCTTGGACATTGGTAACTTATTCCAAACCTTGAACATTGGTAATTTAATCTGTACTGTGTTCCCTAGGATTCTCTGAGGTCAGTATTAATGGACTGGGCCAAGAAGAGAGGAAAGGTGACTTCACATTTATGAATATCAAATATGAGGCCTCAGCTTTTTGCCTTCCAGCAGCCAAACTTCTCTTTTGGGAAGTGCTTCTCTGTTAAAATTACAAACACTTTCAAAGTGACAAATACTTTTAAAAAGTAGTGTGTGGAAAGGCTTTCTAAAATGAAAATCTAATGTTGATGATTACACAGTTGTTTCTTTAAGCTCCGGCAAGTCACCTTGAGTACTCACAGAATTTTGGAAGAATTTATACTTAAAATTATCAGCTTAAACTGTGTTTTAAATGTCAGTCCTCTAAAAGAAGTTCAAAAATATTCCTTATAGTCTGTGTCATTAAGCTAGATTTTTACTTGGCAGTGCTCAAGTAAATTGCTCAAGGATTCTTGCAACATTAAGACAACAAACTCTTCTGTGTGGATTTTTTAGTACCTTGGGAATTCAAAGATCAAGTTGCTTAGAGACCCCATGGAATTTGCAGAAAAAGCAAACGCTAATCTTGTCATCTGTAATTAATGTTTTATCTTGCTCTGAAAATTCAGTTTGCTGGCAGATTTAGCTGCTCTTTGGAGCTGAATAATGTTTTTGCTATATCACATCCTACATGACTTTCCATCCCAAGAGTAGGTGGGGTGCTACATGATTCTCTATGGGCTCTTCTCTCTTGGGCCCAGTGTCAACCTCTTGCATACGCCCAGGTTTCCTTTCCATCAAACTCCCTGCAGGTTTCCTAAGTGAGGCTAATGTTGGCCTGCTTTTCGTGCTTTTTATATTGGGTTCTATACTGGGGAACCAACGTGTATGTATACTTAGAGAATAGGATCAGTTGAAGATTGTGAAAATATCTGTTTAACATATTATGCAATGAAATATGAAAATATCTGTATAATTCTGGCACAATCTAAAAAATATATATTTTCCCCAGTAACCCAGACCCTTGGCCACTCAGGCTAAAGCAAGTTATATAAAGCTAACCAACCTATATGCATACACACACAGACACAGACACACAGACACGCACACGCACACACACACACACACACACACACACGAATTTTATCATGACTAAGACATATGCTAGTTGCAACTGCTCCTGTATATTTCTACTTATTTATACTGTAACTCTTCAGGCTAAGATACACAAGTACTTGGCTAACATACAAATCAATACCCTCACCAAAACTAAAAAGAGAGAATTCATCTTCCATCTCACCCTTAAAAGAAAATTTATTAACTTCACTAAATAGCCAAAGTAGCTACAGCATCACAGTCACTCTCTCCTTCTCTCAACAATAATTTATTGAACTCCTGCTCTTTGGCCTTGCATCTTCACTGAGGATGCCACAGTGAACAAGACTGAGCGGGTCCTGCTGCTTCTGATATAACATGCTAGTGTGGGGAGAGATACAGAGAACAAGGAAAAGAATTCATAACATAATGGTCAGATGATAATAAGAGCCTAGAAGAAACTAAGGTGGAGTTATATCTTGGAGTAGCTGTAAGGCTGCCTCAGACTGAAGAATTAGGGAATGCTCCCTTGGAGGTGATTTTGGAGCTGAGAGCTTACAAGTGTTTAGGATACAACTGTGTCTTCTGATTTTGTGGGGCTATTTTATAGCTTGGCCATGAGAAAAAGACCTTATTGGTACACATTCAAATGCAGTTTTATAATAAATATCTTGTGGATGGGGCTCTATAGTATACTCTCAGTGTCAACCTTCTTCCTTTATAAGCTTCATTCTAAAATGATATTATACCACTGGAATCCACTTTGGAAATGTAAGTGGCAAGTCCAGACTCATTAGCTGTGAGTGATACAGAAATCCCAAAAAGACATTCTAGCAGAGGCTGAGCTGGCCTTTGAGAAAAAAATAATGAGTTCATTGCTGTGCCGGCTGCCATAAGCTTGCACATCTCAGCCTCTATCAGTGACCAAAATCATCCAACAAAATGACTCTTGAAGTGCTTATGATGAAGAACACCCACCAATACACCCAGGCAAGCATTCTTCATTCATATCTTCTGTGAATTCATCAGCCAGCAGTTCCCATGCTCAGGGTAAGGAGAAGATGTATTTCTTGTCAGGCAGTCTATCTACTGAAATGTGGCAGGATGCTCATAGTTTATCATCTTGCACTTCATATACCTTGTGACTTATGACTTATAGTAAACAGAAATAGCCACCTGAAGGTGTCACCATACAAAGTTCTAAAAATGTTTGTAAAAGAAAAGAACAACTAGTCATATAAACTTGTGCTAATAATTTACCCTCCTTAAATACTTTTTTTTGTATATAAAAAAGAAGAAATTTAACCAGATGAACTTTATTTCTAAATAAGTTTTAATTTTAGTTCTAATTTTCATACAGTCCTTTAGGACTCTATGGAAATGATTCAAACATTTCTTCACAAGGTAAGATATGAAACATTTTTTAAATGTTTATTTTAAGAGGGGGGAGGGGCAGAGAGAGAGAGAGGGAGAGAGAGAATCCCAAGCAGGCTCCATGCTGTCAGCACAGAGTCCAACTGCAGGGCTCAGTGTCACAAACTGTGAGATCATGACCTGAGCCAAAATCAAGAGTTGGACGTTTTACTGACTAAGTCACACAGGTGCCCTTATAACATTCTTAAATGCAATATAAAATAACACCTGAGCATTTTGAATAGACTATCCATTGGGAATATGCTTGCCTTCAAGTTATGAAAGAGTTCATGGTGGTTTAAACAAATAAGGTTTTATTTTTCCCACAGAACAAGAAGTCTGGAGATAAGCTTCAGCTGTCTTAGGTTCAATACTACCACATGTTAGGGTCAGAATATCTTTTGATTTGGCCCTCATATGTAACCTGAAGTTCAAAAAGTGGCTACTACAACTGCAAAAATCATGCCCTCACAACAGGCTAAAAGCTTGAAGAGGAAAGCAGTGCCAGTTAGGTTTGCTCTTCCTACAAGGAAAAGAAAACATTTTGTAGGGGCTTATGAAGCCACCAGCCCCTTTGGTCTCTTCTGTCCCATGGTCAACTCTAGGTCCAAGGATGGCTATGAAAGTGAGTATCCAGCTTCTCCAATCTGCAAAAAGTGGAGATCCCATCAATGGCTATTTGGTCAGCCAAGTAACTGTGTCAATTATAATCATTTCAGTATTATATCTTCATATCCCTACAATCTCCTTAATTACAACTCATAGGATAGTTACATAGGGTTTTATTAAAATATAGATGTATAGCCAACATTAAACTATTGAATAATTGAAATTTAGGAAGGTACTGGCTTGTAGGAAATGTTAGACGAGAAAACCCATACCATTTGAGTCAAAAAGGAATGTCTCAAAACAAATTAAGGCTAAAACTTGGCTGATTTTTATTTTTTTATTTTTAATGTTTATTTATTTATTTTGAGAGTGGGGGGAGGGGCAGAGAGACAGAGAGATGGAGAATGAGAATCCCAAGCAGGCTCCGCATTGTCAGTGCAAAGCCTGATGTGGGGCTCGATCTCACAAACCTTGAGACCATGACCTGAACTGAAATCAAGAGTCGGATGCTTAGCCAGCTGAGCCACCAGGTGCCCCAAAAGTTCGCTGATTTTTAAAAAACACCTTTTTAATTGTTTAAAAAAATACAAGCTTACTGTACAAGAATCTCAGATTATAAGGAATTATAAAGAAGAAAGTGGAAGTCACCTACAAGTAATCCCTGATATATCTTGGCATAAACTCTTTCCAATTTTTTCTAAGCATTCCACATATCTTCTTCCTTCCTCCACTCTATTCTTCCAATAATCATGCTAGATTCTCCTGAAATCTACTTTCCTCTACTAAAGACACCCATGCCCCTTTCCATAAACTGGTTGTGTTATATTCCACATGTACAGACTCACACCAGACTGCCTGGGTGTCACCCCTACTTTGCCACTTGGCAGCTGCATAAACTTGGGTAAGTTACTCGACCTCCTTGTGTCTCACTTTCCTCATCTTTAAAATGAGATAATAATACTATCTATACAGAGAATGCTTGTGAAAACTAAATGAGTTAATCCCTATAATGAACTAGTACAGTGGCAAGCAAACAGTAAGTGCTCAATAAATGTCAGCTATTTTTATTTTATGGATATATGTCAACTAATTTCATTAATCTTGGCTAGTAGATATTAGTATTGTTTTAAAATATTTTATTTTATAAATGGCCCATCCATTAATATCCTTGAAAATATATCTTTGAACACATGTCCAATAATTTCCTATGGATACATTCCCTCAAATATAATTGCTGGGCCAAAGGATATCCACACCTAAAATTGACACTTACTTCCAAGCTGCCCCTTAGAAAATTTATTCCAGGTCATGCAGGAGTGCTTCTTTTTGCGTACAAGCCTGGCTATTTTTCCACATTTCCCACACCAGACACTAATTTTTGCCAAACAAGTCAGTGAAAAATCTCATTACTCTTTTCATATGCATTTCTTTCATCAGTAAAAAAGTTTAAAGATTCACAAATATTTTAAGTTATTCATATTCCTCTTTTAAAATGAATTACTTAATTATATTCTTTGAGGCTTAACAGATTATTTTATTATAGTTATTAGTTGGCCTATGTACTCTTTAAATTAAGACCAGAGGCAAGAGTGAGTCCACCCATTTTTCAAACTTTTTTTTTTTTACATTATTAAGAATGCTACCAAATTTTTCTCAGGTGGAAAAAAAATACAATCAGGAGAAACTTTCAGCCTTTCTGAGATGTATATCTCAGGAAAACCTATAGAAAACAAATAAAAAACACAAGAAACAAATGTTGGCAAGGATGTGGAGAAAAAGGAACTGCTTGCGGGAATGGAAACTGGTACAGCCACTGTAGAAGATAGTATGGAGGTTCCTCAAAAAATTAAAAATAGAACTACCCTATGATCCAGTAACTCCACTACTGCATATTCACCCAAAGAAAATGAAAACACTAATTGGAAGAGACATATGCCCCACTATATTTATTGCGGCATTATTTACAAAAGCCAAAATATGGACACAACCCAAGTGTCCATCAACAGATGAATGGACAAAAAAGATGTGGGTATAGGGAAGGAGCCAAGATGGTGGAACAGCATGGAAATCTTCTGTGTGTCTCATGTCCATGAAATACAACCAGACCAACACTAAACCATCCTGCACACCTAAAAAACTGATCTGAGGATTAACACAACAATCTGCATACCCTGAACCACAGAATTCAGCAGGTACATGGCATGGAGAGGTGAACATGGGGAGAGAGAAGCCATGGAGGGAGCTGCTTTTGCATGCAGAGAGGGGACAGAGATGGGGGTGGGGGGAGAATACAGGAAAAGCACCCTTCCCCAAAAGCAGCTGGAGAGAAAGTGGAAAATTGGAAACAGCCACAGGGACTGAACTAAAAAGGGAGAAAGGAGAAAGGAGAAAGGAGAGGGTTTAAATTCCATTAAGACTGTAAACAGGGGGAGCACAAAGTCTGAAACCCCGCAGCTCGATAGCTGGCAGGGCTCTGGTGGGAAGAGTGAATCCCCAGGAGCCGAATGGGGCCCGGGAGGTTCTTGGGTCACACAGGGAGAAATGGTTCCACTGCTGAAAGGCCATTTGGTAGACGCTGTGAGGCCACTGGGGCCCAGCAGACCCCAGAGAACAGTCACATTCGCTGGTGCTGGAACAAGGTCATTGGGGGTTAAGCCTGGTGCCAGATGTGTGTTGTGATTTTCCATAATCCCTGAGATGCTGCTGCTACACTGTCTGGCAAACTTTTTCTGGGGCAGGCTGGCACCTGGCCGTAGTCTCTGGGCATCACAGGAGCACGGTCCTGCAAGCATTCCTGGGTGCAGCCAGCACCCAGCCATTGCTCGGTGAGACACTCCACAGAGGCGTGGAGCAGGTCAAAGCCGAACTCCCTCAGAAGTGGGGGACTGGGGAAGGCAGCCACATCTGAGACAAAACTCAGGAGGTAGGTGCTGCCTGGAGCTTGGTTACAGACAGTGTGGAAGTGGGGAGTGGACAGAAGCTGAATACGAAGGACTGGTGAGGATTGCTGATCAGGGAGAAAAGAGTTCCGATACTAGAGACTGGGTAGCTGGGCAACGCCATTTTCACCACTCCCATACATGTGCATATGCACATACAAGCGCCACAACAATCCACCCCAGTAGGCTAGCAGCACCATTTAGTGGAGAACAGAGCCATTACACTAAGCCCCACCCAACTGGGCCATCATCGCTGTTCAAGAACCCAAGTCTCACCACCTGCTTAGTTTATGGACTATAAAGAGTTTCATAGTTTGACTTCTAGGGGAAAATGAAGTAATTTCAGTCGTATTTCACTGTTTGCTGGCCCAACTCTTCAATTTTCTTTCTCTTATTTTTTCTTTCTTTTTCTCTTTTTCATTACTTTTGTTTTTCTTGAATACAGAAAGAAAAAATTCATTTTTATTAAAAATATTTTTCTTTAATTTTATTCTATATTTTTTACTTTTGTGTAATTTTTTTCAAATTCTATTTTACTTCCATCATTTCATTTTAGTCTACTTCAGTGTATTCATTTTTTCAAATTTTCAAGTGATTTCTTTTTTTTTTTTTCTTTTTTCCCCTCTTTTATCTAATCTATCAAGCCACTTTCAACACCCAGACCAAAACACACCTAGGATCTAGCATCATTTATTCGATTTTGTGTGTGTGTTTTTAATTTTTTAATTTTAATATTTTTTAATTTTAATTTTTACAAAAAAATTAATGTTTATTTATTTTTGAGACAGAGAGAGACAGCATGAGTGGAGGAGGTGTGGAGAGAGAGAGGGAGACACAGAATCTGAAGCAGGCTCCAGGCTCTGAGCTGTCAGCACAGAGCCCGACATGGGGCTCAAACCCACGAGCTGTGAGATCGTGACCTGAGCTGAAGTCAGACACCCAATCAAGCCACCCAGGCATCCCTAATTTAACTTTTTTTTAATTTTAATTTTTTCTATCTCATTAATTCCTTTTCACCCTTCAAAATGACAAAATGAAGGAATTCACCCCAAAAGAAGGAGCAGGAAGAAATGACAGCCAGGGACTTAACCAACACAGATACAAGCAAGATGTATGAACCAGAACTTAGAATCATGATAATAAGAATACTGGCTGGAGTCGAAAATAGATTAGAATCCCTTTCTGTGGAGATAAAAGAAGTAAAAGCTAGTCAGGATGAAATAAAAAAATACTATAACTGAGCTGCAATCTTGAATGAATGCCGTGGCAGCAAGGATGAATGAGGCAGAACAGAGAATCAGCGATATAGAGGACAAACTTATGGAGAATAAGAAAGCAGACAAATAGAGGGAGAATAAGACAAAAGAGCATGATTTAAGAATTAGAGAAATCAGTGATTCATTAAAAAGGAAAAACATCAGAATCATAGGGGGTCCCAGAAGAGGAAGAGAAAGAAATAGAGGTAGAAGGGTTATGTGAGCAAATCATAGCAGAAAACTTTCCTAACCTGGGGAAAGACACAGATATCAAAATTCAGGAAGCACAGAGGACTCCCATTAGATTCAACAAGAACTGACCATCAACAAGGCATATCATAGTCAAATTCACAAAATACTAAGGCAAGGAGAGAATCATGAAAGCATCAAGAGGAAGAAAAGTCCTTAACCTACAAGGTAAGACAGATCAGGTTTGCAGCAGACCTATCCACAGAAACTTGGCAGGCCAGAAAGGAGTGGAAGGATATATTCAATGTGCTGAATCAGAAAAATATGCAGCCAAGAATTCTTTATCCAGCAAGGCTGTAATTCAAAATAGAAGGAGAGATAAAAAGTTTCCCAGACAAACACAAATTAAAGGAGTTGGTGACCACTAAACCAGTCCTGAAAGAAATTTTAAGGGGGACTCTGAGGGGAAAAAAGACATACATATATACATACATACATACATACATACATACATACATACATACATACACACATACATAAATACCAAAAGCAACAAAGATTAGAAAGGGCCAGAGAACACCACCAGAAACTCCAACTCTACAAGCAACATAATGGCAATAAATTTGTATCTTTCAGTACTCACTCTAATCGTCAATGGACTCAATGCTCCAATAAAAAGACACAGAGTAACAGAATGGATAAGAAAACAAGATCCACCTATATGCTGTTTACAAGAGACCCACTTCAGACCTAAAGACACCTTTAGATTGAAAGTAAGGGGATGGAGAACCATCTATCATGCTAATGGTCAACAAAAGAAAGCCAGAGTAGCCATACTTATATCAGACAATCTATACTTTAAAATAAAGACTGTATCAAGAGATGAAGAAGGGCATTATATCATAATTAAGGGGTCTATCCACCAAGAAGACCTAACAATTGCAAACATTTATGTGCCAAATGTGGAAAAACCCAAATATATAAACCAATTAATCACAAACATAAAGAAACTCGTTCATAGTAATACCATAATAGTAGGAGACTTCAACACCCCACTCACAGCAATGGACAGATCATCTAATCAAAAAATCAACAAGGAAACAATGGCTTTGAATGACACACTAGACCAGATGTACTTAATAGATATATTTAGAACACTTCATCCTAAAGCAGCAGAACATACATTCTTCTCCAGTGCACATGGGACGTTCTCCAGAATAGACCACATACTGGGACACAAATCAGCCCTCAGCAAGTACAAAAAGATCAAGATCATACCATGCATATTTTCAGACCACAATGTTAGGAAACTCAAAATCAACCACAATAAAAAATTTGGAAAGGTAACAAATACTTTGAGACTAATGAACATCCTACTAAAGAATGAATGGGCCAGCCAAGAAGTTAAAGAAGAAATTAAAAAGCATATGGAAGCCAATGAAAATGACAACATCACAACCCAAAACCTCTGGGATGCAGCAAAGGCAGTCATATGAGGAAAGTATATAGCAATCCAGGCCTTCCTAAAGAAGGAAGAAAGATCTCAGATACACAACCTAAACTTATACCTTAAAGAACTAGAAAAAGAACATCAAATAAAACCCAAAACCAGCAGAAGACAGGAAATAATAAAGATTAGAGCAGAAATTAATGCTATTGAAACCAAAAAAAACAGTGAACAGATCAATGAAACCAGAAGCTGGTTTTTTGAAAGAATTAACAAAATTGATAAACCACTAGCTAGCTTGATCAAGAAGAAAAAGGAAAGGACCCAAATAAATAAAATCAGGAATGAAAGAGGAGGGATCACAACCAACACAGCAGAAATAAAAACAATAATAAGAGAATATTATGAGCAATTATATGCCAATAAAATGGGCAATCTGGAAGAAATGGACAAATTCCTAGAAACATATACACTACCAAAACTGAAACAGGAATAGAAAATTTGAACAGACCCATAACGAGTAAAGAAATAGAATTACTAATCAAAAATCTCCCAAAAAAGCAAGAGTCCAGGGCCAGATGGCTTTCCAGGGGAATTCTACCAAACATTTAAGGAAGAGTTAGCACCTTGTCTCTTGAAGCTGTTCCAAAAAATAGAATGGAAGGAAAACTCCCCAACTCTATGACACCAGCATTACCTTGATTCCAAAACCAGACAGAGACCCCACTAAAAAGGAGAACTATAGACCAATTTCCCTGATGAACATGGATGCAAAAATCCTCAATAAGATATTAGCCAACCGGATCCAATAATACATTAAAAAAATTATTCACCATGACCAAGTGGGATTTATACCTGGGAGGCAGGGCTGGTTCAATATCTGCAAAACAATTAACATGATTCATCACATCAATAAAAGAAAGGACAAGAACCATATGATTCTCTCAATAGATGCAGAGAAAGCATTTGACAAAATACAGCATCCTTTCTTGATAAAAACCCTCAAGAAAGTAGGGATAGAAGGATCATACCTCGAGATCATAAAAGCCATATGCTAATATCATACTCAATGGGGAAAAACTGAGAGCTTTCCTCCTAAGGTTAGGAACAAGACAGGGATGTCCACTCTCACCATTGTTATTCAACATAGTATTAGAAGTCTTAGCCTCTGCAATCAGACAACACAAAGAAATAAAAGGCATCCAAATTGGCCAGGAGGAGGTCAAACTCTCACTCTTCACAGATGACATGATACTCTATGTGGAAAACCCAAAAGATTCCACCAAAAAACTGCTAGAACTGATTCAGGAATTCAGCAAAGTTGCAGGATATAAAATCAATGTACAGAAATCGGTTGCATTCCTATTCACCAACAATGAAGCAACAGAAAGAGAAATCAAGGCATCAATCCCATTTACAATTGCACCAAAACCATAAAATACCTGGGAATAAATCTAACCAAAGAGGTGAAAAAATCTATACACTGAAAACTATAGAAAGCTTATGAAATAAATTGAAGAAGACACAAAAAAATGGAAAAGATTCCATGCTCTTGGATAGGAAGAACAAATATTGTTAAAATGTTGATATTAGCCAAAGAATTCTACATATTCAACGCAATCCCTATCAAAATAACACCAGCATTCTTCACAGAGCTAGAACAAATAATCACAAAATGTGTATGGAACCAGAAAAGACCCTGAATTAGCCAAAGCAATCTTGAAAAAGAAAACCAAAGCAGGAGGCATCACAATCTCAGACTTCAAGCTATACTACAAAGCTTCAAGACAGTATGGGACTGGCACAAGAACAGACACTCAGTTCAATGGAACCGACTAGAGAACCCAGGAATGGACTCACAAACGTATGGCCAACTAATCTCTGACAAGGCAGGAAAGAATATCCAATGGAATACAGTCTCTTCAGCAAGTGGTGCTGGGAAAACTGGACAGTGACATGCAGAAGAATGAACCTGGACCACTTTCTTACACCATACACAAAAATAAACTCAAAATGGATGAAATACCTAAATGTAAGACAGGAAGCCATCAAAATCCTCAAGGAGAAAGCAGGCAAAAACCTCTTTGATCTTGGCTGCAGCAACTTCTTACTCAACACGTCTCTGGAGGCAAGGGAAACAAAAGCAAAAATGAACTACTGGGACCTCATCACAATAAAAAGCTTCTTCACAGCAAAGGAAACAATCAGCAAAACTAAAAGGCAACTGACAGAATGGAGAAGATATTTGCAAACAACATATCAGATTAAAGGGTTAGTATCCAAAATCTATAAAGAACTTATCAAACTCAACACCCAAAAAGCAAACAATCCAGTGAAGAAATGGGCAAAAGACATGAATAGATACTTCTCCAAAGAAGACATCCAGATGGCCAACTGACACATGAAAAAATGCTCAACATCACTCATCATCAGGGAAATACAAATCAAAACCACAATGAGACACCACCTCACACCTGTCAGAATGGCTAACATTAACAACTCAGGCAACAACAGATGTCGGCAAGGATGCGAAGAAAGAGGATCTCTTTTGTATTGCTGGTGGGAATGCAAGCTGGTGCAGCCACTCTGGAAAACAGTATGGAGGTTCCTCAAAAAACTAAAAATAGAACTACCCTATGACCCAGAAATTGCACTACTAGGTATTTATCCAAGGTATACAGGTGTGCTGTTTCGAAGGGATATATGCACCCCAATGTTTATAGGAGCACTATCAACAATAGCCAAAGCATGGAAAGAGCCCAAATGTCCATCAGTTGATGAACGGATAAAGAAGATGTGATATATATATATGTATATATGTATATATACATATATATATGTACATATATATATACATATATATACATATATATATATGTACATACATATATATACACACACACACATATACATACAATGGAGTATTACTCGGCAATGAAAAAGATGGAAATCTTGCCATTTGCAACTATGTGGAGGGTATTATACTAAGCGAAATTAGTCAGAGAAAGACAAATATCATATGACTTCACTCATACGAGGACTTTAAGAGACAAAACAGATGAACATAAGGGAAGGGAAGCAAAAATAATATAAAAACAGGGAGGGGGACAAAATATAAAAGACTCTTAAATATGGAGAACAAACAGAGGGTTACTGGAGGGGTTATGGAAGGGGGATGGGCTAAATGGGTAAGGGGCATTAAGGAATTTATTCCTGAAATCACTGTTGCACTATAGGCTAACTAATTTGGATGTAAATTAAAAAAAATAAAATTTAAAAAAAAAAAAGAAAAGAAATGGTCCCTCCCTGATACAGACAATAAATACCAGAAGATAGATTCAAAAAAAAAAAAAAAGATGTGGTATATATACAATGGAATATTCCTCAGCCGTAAAAAATAATGGAATCTTGCCAGTTGCAACAACATGGATGGATCTAGAGAGCATAATGCAAAGTGAAATAAATAAGTCAGTGAGAGAAATACAAATACCATATGATTTCACTATATGTGGAATTTAAAAAACAAAACAAAGAAAAAAGAGTCAAACAAAAAAACCTAGACTTTAAATATAAAGAACACACTGGTAGCTGTTAGAGGAGAGGAGGTAGGGGGATTGGTAAAATAGGTGGACAGGATTAAGAGTACACTTACTGTGATAAGCACCAAGTAATGTATAGAATTGTTGAATCAATTTTAAATTAATTTATTCAAAATAAAATTAAAATAATTACTGAGAACCTACTATGTGCCAGTCACTGTGCTGGCAATATAAAGTCCCTGTTCTAATAAAGCTTACATTAAAATAAAGGAAGGCAAACAATAACCAAATAAATGTGTATTATTATGCAAGGTGGTAAGTGTTGTTACAAAGAATAAAGCAAAGAGGAAAGAGAGTAATAAGTGATATGGGGTGGGTACTACTTTATGTTTATTAATAACACTTTTGATTTATATTTCTTAAAAACAATCAAGTTACTTTAATTTTGAATTACAGGCATTCCAACTTCTCAGTGCACCTGAGTTTGGGGATGGCTCTCTAGTCTTTAGCATGTCCTTGTTTCCATCCAGCTCTACCTATTGCTGGAGAATACTGGACACTATGGAGTATTAGCAAGAGATGGACTCAATGGCCGAAGAGCTGGACATCTCCATCAATAAGATCTTGAACACACTAGTGTTGACAACAATTAAACAGTGTAAAATATGAACAAATATTTATAGTTTGCACAATACTAATAAATAACCAATTACAATCTTCATGAAATGGACAGCAAAGTCACGTGGAAGCATCCAGCACACTGGACAGTGCTAGCAGCATGGTAAAATGCAGCTGCTGAGGTTCTGTGGGCAGCTGCCAACTTCCTGAGCATTCTGTCATCCAGAGCTTGGTCTAAAAAGCAAGGCCTGGGTAGGAGTGGGACAAATGAGCTAAAAGCTTTGAAGGGCCTTAAAACAGATCTGTTTAAACCAAGCATTGATGAAGAAGCTTTTAGACTCTAAATCTGAAATCCAGCCAGACCCTTACCAACAGTTCCTCCTCATTCACTAGTAGCTGTAACAGCAATCGCAATGGAAGCAAATGCCTAGGAAATAGTCATAAACCGGTTCTTTGGCCATTAGCACTGATAATGCAGCCAGGGGGATTCAGCGTTCACCTAAGGTGACTGGCTCATGAGTCCCTACAATGTAAGTAAACTTTCACGTGCATGTGGGCACATACAAATGTGGATGCACATGCAAGGTGATCTGTGTACATGGGAATTCTTTTCCAGGAAGAAGTTCTATAGACTTCATCAGATTCTCAAAGAAGACGGTGACCCAGTAAAGCTTGGGTCAAGGATCAGCCTCCTGTACCTTAAGTTGAAATATCTAATTCAGCCACGAAAGACTATCTTAGTTAGCATTAATGCCATGGAATTAATGCCACACTAATCCTAGCATGCTGACAATCTCTCTCAGAGTTACAAAACGTCTCAAACCTTGTGAGTTCAGTCTCCTGGACAGGATGGCAAAATAATGTTTATTATGTATGAAGACCTATGTTAGGCACTTTTAAAAACACATCACTGTGTTAGGTATCTATTGCTGCACAGTAAACCACCCCAGACTTAGTAGTGTTATTTACTCATGATTCTGTAAGGTCGGCAACTTGGATTGGGCTCAGGTGGGCAATTTTTGGAGGTTTGGAATCCTACAATATCACGTTTTTCACATTCATTAGTCAAGGCACGTCCCAAGACTGGAAACAGACTCCACTTCCTAACTGGAGGAGACACCAAGTCATATCGCAATTCACATTATACACAGAAGAATCATTGCGGCAATTCTGCAAATAATCTACTATATCTGCATGGTGAAGAATTTATGGTTAAATAATGTCTGACATTTTCTCAAAAAGTCTCAGAAAAAAATTGATGGGGTAGTAATTGAAACAGAAATAGCAAAAAGAGATCATTGTTAAAACTTGATGATGGGCAAATGCAATTATTTACATTAGTCTCCCTAGCATTTCTTTTTGATTTTTTTCTTTGGATTTCCATCTTTCTGCTTACATTGCCCATCTGTTCTTGCATGCTGTCTCTTTTATCCAAGAGAGTCCTTAGCATATTAATCATTGCTGTTTTAAATTCTCAGTCTGATAATTGTAACATCCTGCCATGTCTGGTTCTGATGCTTGCTCTATCTCTTTAAACTGTGTGATATTTTTTGTTTGTTTGCTTTTTACTTTTGGTATGCCACGTAATTTTTTTCTTGATAGCCAGATATGTTTTGGGGTAAAGGTATTGTTGTAAATAGGTCTTTCATAATGTGGTAGTGGCTGGGGAGAGATACTCTATAGTCCTATGATCAGGTTTCAGTCTTTTAGTGAGCCTATGTCAGGACTGTGAACTTCACAAGTCTTTCTCAGTTTCTTTTCTCCCCTGTTAGGTGGCACAAGGTGGCTGGAGCCAGCTGAAATTGGGTATTTCCCTTCCCCAGGTCAGTTAGGCTCTGATGATACCTTGCCAGGTTAGGCTCTGGTTAACTAGCTGCTCCTGATGGCAGGTCTTGTTAAGAAGAGAGTGCTCCAGCATATTTCAAACTTGTTTATTTTCCCCTCCTTTTGCTAGAAACATGATGGGATTTTTCTCCCATATTTACCATGGGAATCTGGTAAATCTCACAATATTGTTGTGTGTGGGGGGGGGTAGTCCCCTTATGCCTGCATCTCCCTGTTGTGTGTTTTTTTTCTTTTTTTCAGAGAGAGACAGAGAGAGAGAGAGAGAGAGAGAGAGCAGAGGAAGGGCAGAGAGAGAGAGAGAGAGAGCAGAGGAAGGGCAGAGGTGGTGGGGAGACACAGAATCCAAAGCAGGCTCCAGGCTCTGAGCCGTAAGAGCTGTCAGTACAGAGCCGGACATGGGGCTTGAACTCACGAGCCGCGAGAATATGACCTGAGCCAAAGTCGGACGCTTAACTGACTGAGCCACCCAGGCACCCCCTCCCTGTTGTTTTTAACTCTGAGACTTGTCTGCATTGAGCCTCCAGCAGTTCGTCAATTATGATTTGGGTTTTCCTACCTGGCACTTGTTCCCCCACTGGTACCTGCTTATAAGTCTCTGTTCCAGGAAATCATGCCTCCCTGTATTCATCTCTCTGACTCTCCAATCTTGAGGGCAGTGGTATGTCCTGCATCTTCCCCACTTTTACATATCCTAGAAGAGTTATTATTTTTTAAGTTTGTTTGACTTTTACTTGTTAGAACAAGAGAGGCAACTTCCAAGTTCCTCACATGCAGAATCAGGAACCAAGGTCACATTAGTCTCTACTTTTGTGTCTGTTTGCAGTATTTTTAATAAAAAGGTTAAAATTAAATTAACATGCTCTCAGTTAATCCTTACAATAATTCTCCTCTCCCCTTTTATTATATGAGGACATTGAGATAGGGAGCAGTCACATGACTGGCCTTTATTAAGGTTACACATTAACTAACAGTGGCTCACTGTTATTTATTACAGATGAACTATGTGCCAGCACCTTTCCAATCATAATGCATATCAGATCTCATTCAATCCTCACAGCACTATGTACTAGTTGGTATTATTGTCTCTATTCTGTGATGAGAAGACAGAAACACCATGAGGATAACAAGGTCACAGAATAAGTTATGAATGCAGGATTTGGATCCAAGAAATGTCACCCAAACCTCCACTCTTAGGCCACTCTCTATAAAGAAGTAAAGTAGAGATTAGAACCAACATTTGTCTGTCTCTGGTGGCAGGACTTACCCATTCCACCAGCTGAAGCTTTCAGAACTAGGTGCTTCCCAGTCACGTTTATTCCACTGCCTGTCCAAGTTTCTCCCTCCCAAGTTTGCACATTGTGCTGAATATTAATACCTCACACTCACTCAGGGATCTGACTAAATTGCACAACCCATTTTCTACTGGGGAGACTCTTTTATTTTTTTCTGCTAAATAATGTAATCTACCTGTAAGTGTTTCATAAAGTATAAGGCAATACAAAAACTTTACTTATTCTCCAACCTAAGTAGCATTTTAAACCTACAACTTTTTGAAAAGTTATTTTAAAAGACTTTTAAAAGAAGCCAAAACTTGTGTTAAGGTTGCTCTTTGGAATTTTCTTTACTCACATCTGCAACTGTAAATGTGTTTTATTTTATACCTATGTCATTGTAGGGTTAGAAGCAAGAAGACTCATGAGTGAGAGGGAGTTTGACTATAAAAGTTTGTTTCCAGGAATCACTTAAGAAGAACTGCATGGAACAGCCTGAGATTTTTCAATTACTCTTCCTTCTAAACTGAAGTACTCTTTTGTCACTTAGATTCTAAGTACCCTACTGGCTGTGTGTCAGAGCCTCAGCATTCCCAGCCAGAGCTCATCACTCTGACTCTGAGAAAGAAAATATGAAATTTACTTTGGTAAATTATACTTAGTGGGGAAAACAGGAGGGAGGAAATTTCATGCCTGTGTTATGTGAAGTATCACTAGGCCTTGTCGAAGGGCTCTTTTGTCCAACTCTATAAGCAGAAGCAGTTCCACATCCCAACTATATTAGGAAGGTTTATAGATACAGCTAGCAGATTAGAGGTAAGTGTGTGTGTGTGTGTGTGTGTGTGTGTGTGTGTGTGTGTGTGTTAGTGCTGACTTAGATATTAAAAGAGGTTATGATTTATCTGAAAACATAATAAAAATTTAAAAAGGGAACAGTCCTGCTAAGAGCTAACTGCTGATAGAAAAACTTGATGCACTATTTTATTGAGATTCATAATTAAAACAGGCTATCTGGAGTCCTAAAATATCGTCTTGTAAGATGGGTGTGTGTCCCTTCTCATGATAAAGGGAAAGTAAGTAAAATGGTGCTTTTCTAGCAGACAAAAAACACCGGATGTATTTTTCAATACTATTCTCTCAAGCATCCTGCCTTTGCAGAAAGGACATTAAAGGACTGAGGACAGTAATTGTTCAATCAACACTGAGCTATGCAATATTCTCTGATGCTTCATCTTCTTAAGAAATCAAAATTAAAAAGCGTGAGAAAGTAGACTGATCCTTATTTTTAAACTTAGTATTTTCAAAATATATAGAGAGAGGTAGAAGGAAAGGGGAGCGAGAAGGATATATATATATATGTATATATACATATATATATGTATATATGTATGTATATATATATACATACATATATACATATATATATGTATATATATAGAGAGAGAGAGAGGGAGAAGAGAGACAGTGGCAAGTTCCTTACAGACAAGCTCTTTAATCACCCAGATCTCAAACTTAGTGATTACAATAAAACATAAAACAGTCAAATATTTAATAAAAACACAGTCAGAACTTGACCTCTAATACTCATAGGTGCATTGTATATATCAGGTTTCCCAGAAACAGGAGTCATAAAAACAGGTTACTTATAAAGAAGTATTTTCTCTCTCCATCTAAGTAAATTCTTCCCCTGGTAACCATGCAGCTGTTGCAGTAGCCTTTAGATGTTGGGTGCAAATTTCCTTTACATTTCCTAACACTAGACAAAAGTAAATCAAAATCTGAATTTTCCTTACCTTTCAGAATTTAAAAAAAAAAAATTTTTTTTTTGACAAGTCCATGCTAGAAGATTGGGCTAAGTCAATTAGCCAGATACTATAAAGGATCATGATTCAGAGGGTTGGAACTGCTGGATTTTCAATTTTAAAGTCAGCGTTACTCAGCCTGGAATGCACTCTAGGTCACAGCCCTCAGCACATGCCCCTTGCAATCATGGCCACCAGACATTTTTCTTTCACTGTGGGAAAGCGTCAAATCCTTTCTCTTTGTGTGTGCATGTTTGAGTCACAGGAAATGGTCTTTATATCCCATTCATAGGACTGAATGAGGTGTGAGAACATTTTACTTTCATATAAGTGTTTCATGTCTTTATTAAGCTGTATTTGCCTTTGTTTCTTTTATATAACTGTTTTAAAATTCTAACAATTATAAAAATGATATAGATTCATTATGGAAAATTTGGACAAACAGAAAATAACAGGAAAGAAGTAGGGAAGCTATCTAAAATTATGCAAAGACAAATATTGTTAGCATTTCTTATTGTTTGGAAGTCTTTTAAAATTAAACTATGAATTATAAACTTTTTATTATTAAGGGTCATTTTCATATTTTCAAGTAAAGTACCTATGAAATGATTTATAATTTCATCATAAATAATTTTGATAACTATAAAGTGCATAGGTATGACAAAGTTGTAATAATTTTTATTGTAAATAATGCTTATTAGAATAACAATGAAAACTGAGAAATAAACCCGAAACTGTATCTATATAATTAGAGGCAATTAAGTATAAAAGAAATAACACTGGCTTTGGTTAAAGTTAAAAGAGATGGATTTAGGCCCAGCTTTGACACAAATCTATAGCGTGATTAAGAATAAATGGCTTTACTTCTCTTAAATTCAGTTTTATCTGTCAAACAAAGGGGGTGGATTTTATCCCTAAGGTACTTCCTTGTGTTAAGTTGTCTGATACTAGGTGGAGTCAGCAGTTGAACATCTCATTGCCAGATTTTACCTTCACAGGCAATCACTTCTGAACATTCAAATTATTTAGTTCTGTTGTCCATTTATAAATAAGCTTATCCAGATGATCTCTTTAATTCCCATCAATGAAAACACAGCCAAAGAAGAAAATTAACTTAAGAGTTATTCTGTTAGTCATAAATTCATTCACACTTTAAGCAGACTAAATTGACATAGGACAGAAGTGACTTTTAGAGCTACAATACAGTCAAGTTCTTTGCTCAAGCAAAGTATCAGATAATCTCCAACAATATTAAAAACCATTTATATAAGAATCACAGAATCAACTTGAAAGACATTGGAGCAATAATATAATCTAGTCTAGCCTCATATCATAGATGATAAATTCAAATATATATAGGAACCATAAATAAAGGTACAATAAATGTCTCCTTATATCTCACCTATTTCACTGAATAAATAAAACCAATGATTCAGTGACAGGCACTACAGTAAACTGGAAAACATGTGTCCAGAAAAATACAAAGGTGTTGCCATGAGAATGTGGGCACAGCATAACCAAATCTGAATTTTCAAGAGAAGCTGGCAATCCAAATTTCTATGTGCGTGAGCGTTTGTGTGTGTGTGTGTGTGTGTGTGTGTGTGTGTGTGTGTGTGTGTAAATTCTCTGGTTCCTAATTTTGGCTCAAAGGTGTTTTACCCCCCTTTTCCTGCACTATGTGCGCCAAACAGTGGGCCATCAATTTGTAAACCTCCAACTAACATAGAAAAGTTGACTTCCTCCATTTTCTGGAATGCATGCTGCATAGACATGGTACTGAAGCATTCAGGCAAAAAGTGGAAGACCAAGCTAACCATTTGGGTAAGGGAGGACTTAACTTCTATTGCCCTAAAACATGCTCAACATTTAGACTCAAGAAGATCAATTTTAAAACCATTTTCTCCAACTAGGTACATGTCTGCCCACCTATGAAAAAAGTATATGATGATGATTTGATTGTTTTATCCATAGGCAAATTAACATGTGGCTCTTTGGTTTTCAGAGTCAGCATACTAAAAAATTAACCCGTTTTAAGTGAACTTGGAAAAAAGCATTACTATCACTGTAAGCAATTTCCTTGAACTCAGTTTGAATAATAATTTTATCTCAAAGCCTCTGATCCTCTAACCTCACCTCCAGCCACAGAAAGGAGCAGCATCACAGAAAGAGAAATTCCACTACTTCATTAATGCACTGAATATTAGAACACTTGCCCCTCCTTCTTATTCCTATAAAAACATCTGCACATGGGCCCAGCTGGCTTGCAAATATGTTCCATGATGGAGGCCAGCTTTCAGCCCCTTCCTATCACCCTCTGTCTTGTCTCCTTTCTGCCAGCGTGCATTTCCCTTTTAAACATCTAACGCTTAGTGAAAAAAAATCAATGTTAACAGGTTAAAAGTTAATGTGCTTCACCTGTTTCACCTCCTTCTATTAGTAAACTTGGACCAGAAAATGGGGATTTGACATATTACCCGTTTGCCTATCTCTCCAATAGAGGAAATTGTGAGGGGTGCTCAAGAGCTGTTCATCAAAATGTCAGGCTCCGATTTGCTAAAATCATTACAACACCTGCTTTCTGGGAATTATCGTGAAATCTTGCTCCTTTCCCCTTTGTATAAAGCCTGCTATAGGCCAAGAAATATACCTACCCACAGCTTTTATTTACAATTCAAGGCCTATTTGGGATAGTGGGGAGGAAGGAAATTTCAGTAATCAGCTTATGGTGCACAGTCCTTAGAGGATGGGGCTGAAAGGCATCCAGACCACTTGGGAAGCTGCTTGAGATGACGGAGTCCTTACAAGATTGCAGGGGACAATCTAAAGTTTCCATTAGTTCAGACTCAGTAAGCTATGCTCTGAGAACAGTTTCACCTGTAAACTATCTCAACACCAGCTGAAGCAGCAAGCATCTGATATTCAGGTAGATTAGAAGAAATACTTTTTAAAGAAGCAATTCTGAACCATTTAAAAGTCATACAAAAGGCTCAAAATGGCAATCGTATTGAGAGCACGTGAAGAACTTGGGTTCCTAAAACTAAAGCTTATACTGAAGACTCAGATCTTTACCACTTTCCATGTTCTATTTTCTTGCATAGTGCTTATGCTTGCCCCCCTGTTAGTCACTTGATGATACCCTAAGCAAAAGGAATGGTGGGTAAATACTTGGCTCGCTGCAGGATTTTAAGCAGCTTTAAAAAAAAATTTTTTTTAACGTTTATTTATTTTTGAGACAGAGAGAGACAGAGCATGAACAGGGGAGGAGCAGAGAGAGAGGGAGACACAGAATCGGAAGCAGGCTCCAGGCTCCGAGCTGTCAGCACAGAGCCTGACGTGGGGCTCGAACCCACGGACCGTGAGATCATGACCTGAGCCGAAGTCGGACGCCCAACCGACCAAGCCACCCAGGTGCCCCTTAAGCAGCTTTTAATTCCCAAACTGCTCCTGCCTTTTTATCTACCACCTCTACAGCTAGAAGGGTAAGAGCTAAAAGACAGAGACCATAAACCCTGAAGATTAAAAGGATGAAAGTCTCACTAAATTCAGCTGCTGATTTTCCCAAGCATGAGCCATGTTCTCCCACTACTTAACATGATCAGAAGTAGCAAATAAAAAACACAGGACACCAGTTAAACTTGACTTTCTGATAAATAATGTTTTTTTATTATATATCCCAAATATTGCATGAGCATACCTGTACTAAAAATTATTCATTGTGTGGCTGAAATCAAATTTAACTGGCTGTCCTGTATTTTATTGGACAATCCTACCACCAATGGATTCAGGAAAATGGTTGGACTTTACAGTCTAGTGAACTGAAGAAAAAATTCATTCAACAAAGCACGTGAACAATAATTTAAAAATGTAGAAAGCTCTTAACTGCCAGAAAAAGACTAAAGGACCCACCTTATCCTACCTCTTTATATAATCAGCTAGCCCAGTGATTCCACCATGGTTGTACATTAGAGTCACCTGCGAAAGAGCCAAACATTTCTGATTCTTATACCAAATGAATAAGAATGGGATTTTTTAAAAACATTTTCTGTGATTCTAATGGGCAGTCAGGTTGAGAACCATTGAGCTAAAGAGGCAGTAAAGAAAAGCTGGAGTGCAGGAGCGAGTGCATGCCTGTGTTAACCCGGGTTCCCAAACTTTGCTGCACGTTGCATTCTCCCAGGGATCTTTAAAACTTACTGATGCCTGGCACCCACCCCCAGACATTCCAATTTAATTAGTGTTGGGTACAGCCTGAGCATCAGGAGTTGTAAAAGCTCCTCATTAATGTTCTATATTAGGTGTTTCTAATGTAGAACAAAGTTTGGAAACCACTCTTTGAAATGTACATACGTATATCTATTTCTTAGACTGAGAGTAGCACTGCTTATTTTTGTGGCAGTTGGAATGAAATCAGACCTTCCCATCATATTTAAGAATAGACAAGATGTTAGTTTTTTTAACCTATTTTTCCCTTTGACTGGGAGATTTAAATCCTGTGAAAGATATGCTGTTTTCAAGAACTTAACTCTGCCTGTTTATAGGACGCTTATTAATCCCTTTGGCAGGAGTTTTATTGGTAGGAGGATAACAGTCACCAAGACCCTTTCGTAACTCCCTGCCTTCAGTCATATATAATAATAATAATTACATGCCGATGTAATTCATAAGACATACCTATTTTGTTCATAGAGATTTGGGCCTTGCTATATTCAAATGCAGTCAAAAGGTACACTCTATTCCTATGAGTTTTCTTACAAATTGTAAATGCACATTGGTCTATGGAATTGTTACTCTTCCAACATTTAAAAGGTTACTCAGCCCAGAGAGATTATTCAGTACTGATCTGACAGAAAGTGCAAGAGTGTTACTTTTTAGTGCCAAAAGCCAATAGATCCAAATTTCCAAAGAAGCATGTTTTGTGGGAGAAAACGGGCTTTGCCCCAGCTGGTTGGGTAATCTGAGAGCCGAAGGAAGACATGAGTGTCAGAGAGGACACCTGACAAGTTCCAGAACTTCAGCTCAGAGAAGTATTTCACAAGACTGACCAATTTATCAAAAGTAGCCAAGTACTGCCAGCATGTAGTATGTCATAGGGGAGTTGATGGGGTTCATCTGTGATGAAGCCAGGGTCCAAGCATCCTGCCTGATAATGCAGAGGCAAATAAAATGGTAAAGCAATATTTGAAGAAAGGATCATATCCCATATCAAGGCTTCCTAAAGTTTTATCACCATGGTAGGAAAAAGGGAGTTTTACTATCTAAGGTATGTAAGACCCACAAAACACTTTCTCATTCCTCATATTTTAAGAAAACTTTGTAAACATAAGATTACCTTTTTAAATATGAATAACTAATACTTCTCATACATTTCTCATTATTATGCTTTTGGGCTATCTTGCTTAGTTGGGCATTCCATAACCAAAAGACTTTAAGAATTACTGCAATTATACACCCTTTTTAATATTTTCTATTTTTGGAAAATTAATAAGACAACATATTTTGTTTTGCACGAAATAGATAAACCTGTCCATGACATGATAAAGTATCAGGAAAACATGAGTTTTAAAACTTTAAGTTAATCAAGGGTGGATCTTCCTTTAAAATAATTTAATACAAGTCTGCATTTACATAAAAGTGAACATTTCCTTTGGCCAAAAATGCTTTGCTTTACAGGCCCTCCCATAGGGTTATTTTTTACACCAGGTTCCTGAGTATAATTTAAAATGCCTGAATTAAAGAAATTACATCAATATGTAAATTCTCAATGAATAAAAACTGATTCAAGTGAGGGACACATATTATCATAAGTGAACGAAGTGATTAAAATTTCAAAGGTTATCAAATATCCTAAACTACACATTTGGCATACCATCTCTGAGACATTTAATTTGTTTCACAGTTAATACATTTTCTGCATATTTGATTCAGAATTAAGAATACAAGTTACTTAGTTCTCTCCATTTACAGAGTCCTCATTTAAATTAATGAATTTCATTTTTCATTCATTAAGGAAACTTGACTTTAGCACCTAGCACTCCCATGCACTATGACCCTTGCCAAGAGAAACCACAGTGAGTAAAACATATAAAGGCCTTTCTAGCCTCAAATAGCTTACAGTTTAGTGAAGCAGGCAGACATAAATGACACAAATTACTGTAAACTATTGTAAGTGTTCCAAAAGGATAAGCCCAGGGTGCTATAAAACTGTACATAAAAGACATGCTCTAGGATAAGGACTCAGAAAAGGGGAACTCTTTTCTGTCCCAGAGGGAGTGACATCTTGGCTAAGACAATGCTCTTAATAATAGCTGACATTACTGACATCATGCTAAATGTTTAAAAAGTATTAAACTACACAATGACCTATTGAATTAGCTCCTTTGATTATTTCATTTTGTACTTGAAGAAACTGAGTCTTAGAAAGGCTAAGAAGTTTGTTAAAGGTAACACTGCTACAGAGAAACACAGCCTCCAAATGAACCCAGATGTTGACTCTAGAACATGTACTGTATTCTGAACCATGAGTCATAGGGTCTCTACAGCTGTGGACAGTCTGTGCCAGTCTACAATAACAACATACTTAAACAACAGAGAATTTATTTCTCACGGTTCTGAAGGCTGAGAAGTCTAAGATCAAGGTGCTGGCCCATTCCTTGGTGAGGGCTCTCTTCCTGATTTGTAGATGCCACCTTCTTTCATGGCCTTTCTTCTGTGGGACATGGGGGAGAGAGAGAGACAGAGAGAGAGAGAGAGAGAAAGAGAGACAGAGAGAGAGAAAGAGAGAGAGAGAGAGAGAGAGAGAGAGAGAGAGAGAGAGAGGGAGAAAGATCTCCATGATCTTTCTCTTTCTCTTGTTATAAGGACACTAACCTTATCAGATTAGGGTTCCACGCTCATGACATTATCCAACTACAATTACCTCCGAAAGCGTATCTCCAAATACAGTCACAGTGGAGGTTGGGGCTTCAACATATGAATTTTAGGGGAAAAATTTCAGTCTGCAGAGTAGAATAAACTAAATAATAGGAGGAGAAGAGTGTTCCAGATGAAGAATAACTATGCCCTCACATAACTTAAGAATATAGTTTCATAACAAATACATGTGTTTGCTTAATTTTCTAGCTGAAACTAGCAAGGTAACCATCTCTCCCAACAGAATCTAATTTTTGTAGCAGAAAGATGCTCTTTCAGATAAAATATTTGTAAAGACTGTCACCTAGTGGCAACACGCAGGAGGTAGTTCATGGGCAAGGATTATCGAACAGGTGTACTCAGCTGGTTACTTGGGGACGCCGACTCATCCATTTCTCCTTTTCCTGCGTACACTCCCAACTTGTTTTTTTCTAGGAATAAAATATATGAAACTAAGTGTTACAACATCAAGACAATCTCCACTTCTTTCCACCAAATTTATGTGCGCGTGCACACACACACACACACACACACACACACACAGAAAAGCAGTGTGACAGTTTCAAGCTCTCAAAGAACAAGACCCTAAGTTTTATCCTGTCTCACTCTGAATCAGACCAAATAAATTAGGGCCAAGAGAACAGTAATTAATACAAATCATAACTAGTGAATATGTTCTATTTTGCGGTGCAGATTTGGGTCACTATACTGGATAAAGAGCCTCAACTAGTTGGGATGCTGACAGAAAATAAAAGAAATATGTAATGGGCACTGAAAGATAGGATATGATAAATAGCAACTACAGTCTTGCGAATAGGTGCAAAAGTTAAAACTGGTATTTTTAATTTACATATATATCTTTAGACTGGGAACTATTCTGGGCAAGTAAAAACTATAGCTGATATGACACTTCAGTCTTAATTCTAACTGTCTTGGGTGCTAAAATCACCTGAAGTTAGCTTAACAGAGGCATAATGGTAACATGAAGTGGTGCCAAGAAGGGGATTACATACAAACTATTTTGGGTCCTTATTTTACTCCACTATACACTAGGCCCCTTCATTTAGGATAAGTCTTCCTTCAACCAATGCATTTTTCTCAGAGAAGCCATCTTAGATCCTATCTCTGGATGTTAGCAACTTCCAGTTTTGGCCTCATAGCATCCTAAATGTAAAGTGGGAACATGACAAGTTAATTAGTTCACTCAAGCTCAGACTTAAGTATTATTGAGTGTATTGGTTAAAACCCTTCATGTTACAAGTAACAGAAAACAAAAATTAAGACACTTGAGCAAAGACTAAATAGTTCATGGATATCTCTAGCTTGATGTAAGGCACAAACAAAATTACCTGGACTCTTTTTCAACTTCTCTAATTATTAGCTCTGCTTCTGAGTTTATTCCGAACAGACTTAAGCTTCATAGAACTAGGATAGCAGCTGGCAGCTCTGGGCTACAAAGTTTAGGTACAAAGTGGGTTAACAAAATCCATTTTCCAGAAGTCTCGGTGGATATTCCATTCTGTTTCACTGACTTGGATTCAGTTGCATGCCCATTTTTGAACAAATTACTATAACCAAAGTGATGGGCTACCTTACAACTGAAGGGTAGTATCAATTTTAAACAACCCACATGGTTGAAAATGGAGAGAAAGATGAATTATTAAAGAACAATTGGAATGCTTCAGACAAGAAAAAGAGTATGGAATTGGTTCTGGGAAGCTAACCAATAAATGTCAACAATGGCAGGATGATGCACCTTTGCTCCAAGTGAGGACTGCATCTGTTGAGGAGGAAAAGGAGTATAGCAATAGAGCTCATCAAAAATTGAAGCTGGATACACATAGCAGAGCCAAGGAAGACTGCCACTATCATTATTATTACTATTAAAGAGTCAAATCCACCTGCCTGGTACAGTCATTCATGTAGATATCTAATTAACGCAATAACTGTGACGGTTAAATTTCCTGGTCACTTTTAAAATGGTTCTTTTGTTGTTGTTTGTTGTTGTCGCTATAGTATCTTACTCTTCTCCTGTTCTGTGGATTAAGACAATCACCAAAGTCCTACACACAGCCCTCTCTTCTCTCTCTTAGACTTTTTCTTGATCTCAGCCATTCTCTGGGTTTCAATCACCACAACCTTGAATGTAACTTCTAAAACTTCGTTTCTTGGCCCATCCTATGAATTATGGAGCTTTGTAAATTATCCAGTTTCTATTTGCAAACTGTGTCATAGAGCCTTGGTATTGTTCTTGTTTGTCTAGTGCTCCAAACTAGCTGAGAACTTTACTTAATAATATAAATGAATAAGAAAGTCTAAACCATACTCTCAGTAAGAGTTCATTTTGGTAAATGCCTCTTTCACTAAGTTCTAAATTCCTTGAGGACAAAGACTATTCCCCTATAATACCAAAAGCAAATTTAGTCATTCAGTTAGTTCATGTCAAAATACACACAGCTTTCAGTACGATGCAACACTCTTTCAACACCATTTCTGGTAAACAATCCTCTTATTTCCACTGGAACAGTCATAGTGAAGGAATGATGGCCAGTTCACAATAGCAGTCTCTTCTAGTTTTGAACAGCTATAATATTAAAAATTGTATTGGGAAGGAGGGTTGTTCTTTCCCATCATTTAAATTCCCTGCCTATGCTTGGTGAATCCAAAACCTGTGTGAGGAAGCAAAATCTCATCTCACATTATGTAAACTGAAAATGACAGATAATATGCTTTTTTTTTCTGACCCATGGCATTTAGTGCATGGTCTGTGGACCTCATCTGGGTATGTGCATCTGTATTTGGAACTATGAATCTTAATCAAGTTTTCCAAACAAGCAGGGACCATCTAGAATTATTTCAATTGTGACATCTAGTGTCCAATGGTGGTAGTGGTAACAACTTATCCAGACTGTTCCTAAGGAATGACCATAATTATGAAATAGCTAACTTCTATGATTTTGCTAATGTCCCCTCCCCTTGAATGCACTTCCCCTTAGCTCAGCCATCCTTAATGGCCCTGCTCAAGCGTCACCTGCACTGTGACACATTAAAGGAGCACCCACACAAAATTGACCTCTCCCTTCACATAACTCTTTTAGTGTAAGGTATGTACTATTCACATGGCATTTATATATAGCCCTGCAGTTATTTATGTTTTATTTTTTAGTCCCCTACTGTATTCTGAACATCTTTCAGACAGAGGTAGGGATTATCACATCTCTGAATTCCTTCCACTATGCTTAACACATTGTGGCCACTCAGTTAATAGTTTAAAATATTAAAACCTAGATTTGGAATAAACATTAGTGAAATGTAGGTCTACCTTCTCATGTAACAAAAAAAAAAAAATGAAGTTCAGATCATGGTTGACCTAGGCTAGAATGTTGTCTTACTTATGGGGTTGGGTTGAGAAATCTTTGTTAAATGATAGGGAAAACGGAATTTCATTTACTCAAGAACACGGGAGTGATGACAAATGAACAAGCACCTGGCTCATTCAGACCCAAAGTGCATCTGCTAGGCAACTGGAAGGTATCAGTTGTTGCCAGTCTTCAAACCTATGTCAACCCTTCATTGTCTGGCCTCACTCAGAACTAGAGGTCCACAGGATACAAAAATGCTGATTCAAAGGGGGCACATGCACCCCAATGTTTACAGCAGCGTTAGCAACAATAGCCAAATTACAGATAGAGCCCAAAAGCCCATCAAATGATGGATGGATAAAGAAGATGTGTGTGTGTGTGTGTGTGTGTGTATACGTACATATATATATATACACACACACATACATATATATACATATATATGTATGTATATATAATGGAATACTATTCAGCGATCAAAAACAATGAAATCTTGCCAAGTGCAACAACATGAATGGAACTAGAGGGTATGCTGCTAAGCGAGGTAAGTCAGAGAAAGATAAATAGCTTATGATTTCACTCATGTGTGGAATTTGAGAAACATAACATAACATAGGGGAAGGGAAGGAAAAATAACATAAAAACAAGAGAGGGAGGCAAACCATAAAAGACTCGTAAATACAGAGAACAACCTGAGGGCTGCTGGAGGGGAGTTGAGTGGGGGGGTATGGGTTAAATGGGTGATGGGCATTAAGGAGGGCACCTTTTGGAATGAACACTGGGTGTCACATGTAAGAGATGAATGAATCACTGAGCTCTACTCCTGAAGCCAAGACTACACTGTATGTTAACTAACTTGAATTTAAATAAATAAATTTAAAAAAAGAACTAGAAGTCCACAAAAGAAACTGAAAAGAGGAAAGCAAGGAGGGTGTAGCAGACCCTCCTAAGGTCTGTGGCCTAAAGCCAGACTCAATAAGACTGATCACCTCTGCCATAATACAAGAGAAATGAGGACTAAGTAATAAATTTTGAAAGACAGAACTCACTGGTGACATTGAGAACAGCCATTTTTACTGGACTTGTGGGGACCCAAACCTTAAGTGGAAAAAAAATGTAAGAATAAAAGGTAAGATAATGAAGATAGTCAATATCAATTTTTTTCCCAGGAATTTTGTGATCAAGGGAAGCAAATAGCTGGCTGGAGTCAAGGAAGATTAGAATTATTTTTTGAGATGTAAGTCCTTACAGCATGCTTATTTGCTGCTAAGATCCACCAGGGAAGAAAAACACTGATGATGAAAAAGAGAGGAGCTATGGCCAAGGGCTCAAGTAGGCAAGAAAGATGATCTCAAAGCACATGACCTTTAGAACAATTACTAGGACTCAGAATTGCTCAGTATATTCTGGCTATTGTTAGTTCTGATTGCTTAAATTTTTGAATTATGAATAGACATCACGCTTACAAAACATAAATTCGTTATTTAAACACGTACGCAAGAGCTTGGCCTCTAGCAGCAGACTGCATTAGTTCAAATTCTAGCTCTTCCATTTGACCAATATACCTTTCTTCTTGGGGCTGTTTTCTTTAGAGAAAAGAGAGGGTACTACCTACTTCCTAAGGCTGTTTGTGGACTTAACTGATATAATCCGCATAGAATTTAACACTGTACTGACAAATGTCAATGCCATTATAATGATACCTGTCATCCTGTTCTATAACAGTAACTGTGCTTCTGTCCTTTGATGAGTTTAGGCACTGTCACACTGATTCAGACTCCTGGAACCCTGGGGAGGTAAGTGAGGGCATGGCCCTCGGAGCGCAAGCCGGCCAGTCTGCGGTAGGAAGCAGGAGGCTTCTGCACACCACAGATTTTCTCACTGTCTCGCCTTTTAGTGACACTGTCTCTCCCGAAGGTAATGGCGAATAAACAAACAATATGGCAATTCAAAGCGGACGCCGGAAGACACGCAGAAGAACAACTCTGAGTAAAGCCGATCAGCTAACGAACTACGTCTGCGCCTGCGCAAAGCCCCAGTCTGGCCACGTGCATGTGCGCAGTCGCAGTAGGCGGAGCGGGGCGCTCAATTGGAGGTTCCTGCCAGTTTTTCCTTAACGCGAGGCTTGAGGGGAACATCTCGCGATACCTGTGAGTTCTCGCGGGAACAGCATTCAAAAAGCCCTGGCGCTTACCTGAGAACTAGCTGAATGAATGTGTAGATGACTCTGGTCGTGAAGTGGGGTTGCCATCGCGAACCTGGGCGCCGTGAGCCCTCGTCTCGAGCGGCTGGCTGCAGCAGCGGGGGAAAAGGGTGAGGAGAGAGGTAGGGGCAAGGGTCCTGGAGGGAGGTGCGTGTGGAGAGGAGCTGTGGGAGCGGCAAAGGGGAGTGCTCTCTGGGGAGTGGGGGAAAGCAGGGCCTAGGGAAACTTGGGGTCCGGGTCACGGCGGAGGCCTTGAGCAGGAACAACTTCTTCAACGGAACCCGGAGTTCTTCTCAACCAGGTTCCGAGCCGGTCTCAATCTTCCGTTGGGCCGGTGGCCACCTCCGGTTGTTCTGCCTCTGTACGGAAGACGGGGTCGCTCGCCTGGGCCTCCGGGTGATAACAAACACCGGGTCCGCTCGGTCCAGTACGGTAGTCGCTAGCCACTAGTGGCAGTCTGAATTGAGAAGTGCTGTAAAATGGAAGATGCAGGCTGAATTTCGAAGACTACACAAAAGGAGGAATGGCCCGTTGATAATTTTTATAAAGATTACATGTTGAAATGATAGTGTTTTTGGATGTTTTGGGCTGAATAAAATATTACTAACATGAATTTCACCGTATTTACTTTTTTTAACCTGGCCCCTAGAAAATTAAAAATCGCAGATGTAGCTCGCATTCTATTTCCGTTGGACAGCGCAGCCGCAGACAGCTAGCTGCGTGTCAGGTTCTAATTGCTTTTCATCCCTTAGCTGGTGTAATATTCTCAAAAACCTTGTTAGGTCGATATTACTGTCTTTACTTTATGGATGAGCAAAGAAGACCTTAAACTGTCCAAGTTCATGCTGCCAGTGAGTTGTGGAAGTGGAGTAAGAGCTAAGGCAGCCCGAATCCCTGAGCTCCCTGCCTCCTGAATGCTTTGTTATGTTTCTGAGAGGTTAAAATGTGGTTAGGAGCACCAGGCTTCGGAGCTGGACCCTCGTTCCCATCTCAGCCACTTACTGATTACCCCGGCCAAGTTACTAAGCCTTTCTGTGCCTCCGTTTGCACATGTGTGAATGGGGGAAATACCTTATACTTCACGGAGTTGTTGAGAGAATTAGATACCATATGCAAAGCACCAAGTACGATGTCTGGCACCTGTTAGCTGTAGTTATTCAACCCTGGCTACCTCTTTGTAGATTTATAGGTTAACTCTTATTCATCCATCAGACCTTTGCCGGAAAGTTACTTCCTCAGCGAAATCTTTCTTGCCCATACTTAACCCTGCTCTGTCCCCACCCCACTTCCCAATTGAGGACAGCACCTCCATGTTACAGCCTGATACATCTCTCCTTCTTGCACTTACCACACTTATAAATCTTTACAGTTCATTTATTTGATTTAATGCCTTTCCACTAACAGACTGTTACATTCAAGAAGGCAGGGGTATTGTCTAGTTTTGGGGTCATCATTGTGTCCTCAGTAATAGCATAGTATCTGACACACAGTAAGAATTCTAGCAAGTCTTTGAATGGATGAGAGCTAGTTTTTTGGCTTCCTTGACATTGTTGGCCAGGATGTCTTGGGGCTAGTTCCCCCCCCCCTTTTTTTTTTTTGTAAATGTCGATTATAATATTTAACTTAGGTCCGTTAAATGAGATAATTCATTTGAAGCACTCTGCCTGGCAAATAGTAGATCCTCACAGAGTATATGTTATTACTAACAATGCAATAATTAGTGCCTAGCCCCATCGCCAGGCTTTGGAAAGGTCTTTTATTTTTAAAGTTTGTTTATTTTGTGTGAGAGAGAGAGGGAGTGTCTGCAAGTGAGCAGGGGAAGGGTATAGAGGGGTTGAGAATCCCAAGCAGGTCCCAAGCTGACAGCACATGGAGCTGGTGAAGCCCGATGTGGAGCTCGAACCCATGAAGCATGAGATCATGACCCGAGCTGAAATCAAGAATCAGACACTCAACCGACTGAGCCATCCAGGCACCCATGGAAAGGTCTTCTATTTTAGAGCAGTAACTGCCAACCCTGGATAACTTAGGATACCTTTTATTTCCCTCTGTCTTCTAAAATCATATGTCTCCCATTTCATCTTCATTCTTAATGACCTTGCTTCCTGATTCACTGATAAATTGGAGCAGTTAGAAGAGCACTTATGCAGACTTCCACCACTAATCTACCTACTTATCAATGTCTGTACCCATATACTTTGCTTTCCCTTACTTTAGATGAAATATTCATGCTCCTTTCTGAAATCAGTCCCTGTACATTAGACCTCATTGTCTTTTCATCTCTTTAGCAGTTTGCCATGACCTCTCTAGCATCAGTTTTTCTTTTCTCCTGAATCTATCCCATGACGTATACACATGCTGTTATTTTTTCTTAATTTTTTTTTTTGTTTTTAAAAGGCAAACCTATTTCCCTTTCAGCTACTGCCCTGTTTATCTAGTAGTCTCCTTTGCAGCAAAACTACTTGTTTTCCTATTTTCCCACCGTTCTCTCCAACCCATTTCAGTTGGCTTCCAGGATAACACATGCTCTTGGTTTTCCTCCTACCTCATTGGTCATGCCTAAGTACACTTTACTTCTTCTTTCCACCTCTTAATGCCTCAAACCTTGGTCCTCTTCTCTTTAATTATGCTTGTACTCTGGAGATACCAAGGCTCAAGGATTTATGTTAATAACTCCTAGGTTTATATTACCAGCCCAGATCCTTCTACTAGTATAGCCAACTGGTTACTTGACATATATGATGTCCAAAACATAAGCCCCTGATTTTTTTTTTTAAGTTTATTTTGAGACAGGGAGGGAGAGAGAGAGAGAGGCAGAGAGAGACACTCCTAAGCAGGCTCTGTCACACAGAGCCCGATGAAAGCCTCGAACTCACAAACTGTGAGATCATGACGCTTAATCAACTGCACGACCCAGACACCCCAAGCCCCCGATTTTTTTTTTTTTAAACAATTTTTGCTCACAATTTTTGTGGCTTCAACTGATGGCAAATCTGCTCTACTTGTTGCTCAGGCCAGCCTTGGAGATATTTTTGACTTTTCTCTTTTTTATATACCCCACATTTAATTGTTAGAAAATCATGTTGGGTTTATGTCCAAGCTTCATGCAGAATTTGACCATTTCTCCGTACTCCTTATATAACCACTCTCATGTGAGCAATCATCTCACTTGGTCTTTCACTTGCTCCCCTCCAAACTATTCAACATAGCAGCCAAAATGATCCTTTTAAATGTATCAGATCTCTACTCCAGACTTTGTAATGAATCTCAGTTTCACCCATAGTAGAAGCCAAAGTCCTCACAATAGCCCAATTAGCCTATTCTCTCCTCTGATCTAAATTCATTCTTGTTCATTCCTTGGGTTTCCTTCCACTTTAATACTACCCTTCTACCTCTATTCCTTTATCTTTCTGGAAAAAGGTACATGGCTAATTCTCTTACCTTCTGCAAGGCTTTGCTCCTAAGTCCCTTGAGGGCTTTTCCCCCAATGCTTATTTTAGATTTCATCCTACTTACAATACTCCTACCTCTTCTAAGTTCCCTTATCCTGTTCTTTTTTAAATTTTATTTCCACTTTAATGCATTTAATTATTATACTACTTTTGCTTATCTCCTCCCACTGGAAGTTAAGTTTCATGAAAGAAGAGTGCTTTTTCTTTTGGTCCATTTGGATGCTGATGGATCTGAAATGCCCAGAATGGAGCTCAGCACATAGGCTTTAAGAAATATTGTTGGGGGCGCCTCAGTGGCTCAGTTGGTTAAGTGTTCAACCTCGGCTCAGGTCATGATCTCACGGTTTGTGAGTTCAAGCTCCATGTTGGGCTCTGTGCTGACAGCTCAGAGCTTGGAGCCCGATTTGGATTCTGTGTCTCCCTCTCTCTGTGCCCCTCCCCTGCTCATACTCTGTCTCTGTCTCTCTCTCAAAAATAAAACATTAAAAAAAAATATTTGGTGAATGAATGACTACATTGACTGGAGAGTGGGGAAACACCTTATTAAAATCCTGTTGCTCTTTGAATGCAAAGCTGAGTTTAAATCTGGTCTGAGAGACTGGGACCAATTTGGAAAGGATCATGAGTAAGGTCCAGTTACAGTGGAATGTTTCTATATACAATGTTTCAGTCATTGATTAGATATCTAGAATGAGAAATGTTCTTTAGTTACTCTGAACATGATTTTGTTTTGCATGTCTTCTTATGAATAACTAGGAAAATACTAGGAGCCTGTTGTCAATAAAGCATATTTAATGTGTTCAAGAAGTTAACACTGTTTCAAAAAATTGTGGGCCTGAGAGTCTTTGCCTTACAAACCTTATTCAAAGCTGCCTTCTTACATTTTAAGTTAGCAGTCATGTTACTATAAAGTTTCTTGATTTCTTTCATTGTTCTCTTAACTTGATTACCTGTTTAGTGATGTATGAGACCCATCCAACCTTAGTATTTAAGAAGCTTAGCACACAACTGAACAGTTCCCTGCATTTCTTAGAAACAAGTGTGTTCAGGTTTTGTTTTTGTTTTCCTCTGTGATTTGGTCTCAAATCAGGTAATGGAATTAACAGACCTTTCTTTTAGAACAAGTGAATTTGACCATTTAAAAGTCAGGAATAATCTCTTTGATGCTATGTTTTTCTGTATGTCAGTAGTAGTAGGGGAAAAGATATATCTATTTTTTTTATTATTGTTATTGTATGGAGTATTTTGTTTAAGCTTAAGTACTTACACTTCCTCTGTTTACAGTAGACCAGAAGCAAAAAAAAAATCATGGAGGCAGATATCATTGCAGATCTTCGATGCAAGCTCAAAGAGGTTGAAGAAGAGCGACTAAAAGCTGCACAATATGGTTTACAACTAGTAGAGAGCCAAAATGAGTTGCAGAATCAGTTGGATAAATGTCGTAATGAAATGATGACCATGACTGAGGTAGGACCCTGGACTCCTCTGTTTATAAGGGTGTGCTTAGTTATTGAAGATTTGTATTGTCTAGAAATTATTAATATTAGTTTGATTCCTTTTTGAAGATTTTAGTTCTAGTTCCTACTCACCCCCATCTCTAATAAAAGGAACTGAAGTAAATGAATTCCTAATATTCTTTCTGACCCTGTGTGTTCTGAATTTGAAAAGTTATTGTTCTCATACTGGATTTTAGATTTTATTTTGTCTGCAGTCCTCCTTGGTGACCTCACTTGTTTCATAGCTTTAGATAATACCTAAATGTCCTATGACACTATACCAGGTCCTTACTTTACCCTTAAAGTCTAGATTTGTATATTCCATTGCCTACTAATAGACATCTCAAATGTAACAAACAGAATCATTGATTCTCTGCCTGCTAACAAAACATTCTCTTGCAATTTAGCTTACTTAGTAAACGTAAATAATTTAAGCCAAATTTCTAGGAGTTTTATTCAATATCTTTGTGTCCTTTATTTCTCATGTTTAATCCATTAGGAAGATCTAAGAACTTGACCATCCATCTATGTTACTGACCATTCTGATCCAGACCACCATCATCTGTCCCCTAGACTACTGTAGCCTTTTAACCAGGTTGCCTGCTTCCCTCATTGCCTTTCATACCATTTATTCTTCACACAGCAGCCAACTGGCCATTGAAAGAGAAACAAAAGATCATGTTACAGCCCTGCTAAAATCACTCCTATGGGGGCACCTGGGTGGCTCAGTTGGTTGAGCATCTGACTCTTGATTTCGGCTCAGGTCATGGGATCCAGTGATCAAGTCCTGCGTTGGGCTCTGCACTGACAGTGTGTCATGGAGCCTGTTTGGGATTCTCTCTCTCCCTCTATCTCTGCCCCTGCTCCTGTGTGCACTCTCTCTCAAAAATAAACATTAAACACACACACGTGCCCACCTATGACTTCCGATTATATTTACAACAAAATCTAAACTCCGTACCGGGGTTTGCAGATTTGTATGTGATCTGACTCATGGCAACTACTTTACTCATCTTTAACTACTTTTGACCTCATCTTTAACTATTTTTCCTTGTTCTTAGCTATACTAATCCTGCCTTACAGGCTTTACATGAGCTGTTGCCTTTATCTGCATTGCTCATTCCCTGTCCCAACCCTTGGATTGAGTCCTCAACCTTTACATTTCTGTTTAATGTTACCTCAGCTTGAGAGACCTTCCCTGACTGTTTTGTAAAGTTGCCATCATTCACTGATCCAGCTAATTAAATCAGATTATAAGCTCCATGAGAGAAGGAATTTTGTTTGTCTTGTTCACTGCTGTATCTGTAGTGTCTGGCACACATTTATTGAAAGAATGAATTAATCTGTTTTCCGTTTTATGTAGTAAGTGCTCAGTAATATGGTTAAACTTTGATCTCAATATTTAAGTACAGCAAGTAAAAATAACTTGCTTATTTTTCTCTTATTTAATTTTCTCTTATTTTTAACAGCTTATTGAAGGAGTTTGAACTAATGCTTTTTTTAATCTTTAAACTTCCCTGTCAGAAGCAAAAGCCCTCTTAAATCCTCCTTTTATCTCTGCACTGTATTCATTTGAGAAGTCACTTGTGAACATTTCTCAGATGACTACATTCTGAAAGGTCTAATTTAGTATTTCATTTTTTACCTAGTCCACTATTTTATTTTCAGAGTCATAAGTAGAGCATATCATTATGAAACCAAGTAATTCTCACTAGGAAAGCTGAAGTGCTATAAAATGTTTTGTTTTGTTTTTATTTTTGTTTTTGTTTTCCCTAGCAGAGATTACTTGACATGTTGACATTCCATGAACACCTTTTTTTTCCTTAACGGGGCATAGAAGCAATTACCACATGAGTAGCATGGGTTGAAAGCCTCTGGGTTTTCTTAGGACTGATTAGCTACAAAGTTACTCCATATCTAACATGTGCTGGTTAGGTAGAAAGCAGCAAATAGGTGAAGTAGGAATGAAACAGTTCAAGGTGAGAAGTGCTTATATATGATGGCTTTAAGTTAGTTTTACGTAATTGGATTATAATTGAATCTGTTTTCAGAATTATGAACAGGAAAAATATACTCTTCAGAGAGAAGTTGAGCTTAAGAGTCGAATGTTAGAAAGTTTGAGCTCTGAATGTGAAGCTGTTAAACAACAACAGAAAACACATCTGGAGCAATTAAAAGAACAACTAAGCAGAAGCCACGGACAGGAAGTGAATGAACTAAAAACTAAGGTTTGGATTTCTATGTATGTCAAAACAAAAATATTTCATGCTTATGGAATTACCAATCTGTAAATGTTAGGTGATGATGATTTTCTTGATATTGTCTATTCATAATAGCTGAGATCAAGGGTTCCATCATAATGTTGGGAGTGGGAACACTGAGAAACAAGTCTTGTATTAATAACATTGTACTAATTGAATACAGTTATTTAATTTTATTAACTGGGTATTTGAATGGAGTTTTAGTTTACTAACCACCATGACCTTTTTTAAAGTGCATAGTATGGCAGTCCCCTTTTAGAAAGACTGGTCTCCTAGTTTTCACTGCAACTAGTGATATACTTTGTAATTCTACAGAAGAAACCAGTAGTTTATTTATTGTAAAATAACATACATTAGAATTGATACTTTCTAGTTTGTTCATTGAAGGTTAACTGATAACATATGATCTGCCTCCTACAACTCCTTAAGGAGGATACCATGATTGTCTCCATTTAACAGATGAGAAAATCAATGTTTAAACAGAGTGAGTAAATTGGACAAAACCACAGAAATCAGTCGAGATTTGAACTGAAGCTGTCTGATTCTAAAGTCCATGTTGCTGTTCTTAGTCTAATGACATGTTATACTGGCTTCATTTCATGCATAAATACAAGTTGTCCATTCTTTTCTGGTACCCCCAACTATCCAGTGCCTTCAGGTTACTTCTAAGGAATCCAGAACCTTTATCATGGCTCCTCTTTGTATAGAGTCCCTACTTCCCAGACCCCTCTCTACAAAACCTCTCCTGACTTTTTGCCTATTTTCTCAGAAGCGTGTTTTCTAATTTTCATTGTTTTGTGTATCATCCTTCAAGATTTCTATGTATCTGTACCACCTATACTGTTAATTAATTTCTTTGACTCTCTTTATATGTTTTATTATTTTAAGTAATGATGTCATTGAAATTATATATTTGAGCTGGTTATATTTTTTCCTAAAATGTTGTCAGAAAAACATGACTATCAAAATATGCTTTCATGGTAATAGTTAGAATCATCTTACATTCATTCAGGCAAACAGTAATCCACCTTGTCTGAAACTAATCTAAGTTGAGACACCAATGGCTGATAATGATGCATTCTTCTTCCCCCGCTCCTCGCCACGTTATTTTCATTTTAGCAGTGGCTTTCATTATGTAAACAAAAAAGAATAAAAGAGTAATGTAGGAAAT
The DNA here is from genome assembly GCF_028018385.1 of Neofelis nebulosa. NCBI lineage: Eukaryota > Metazoa > Chordata > Mammalia > Carnivora > Felidae > Neofelis > Neofelis nebulosa. Next base: position 60,442,126 of record NC_080782.1, read on the forward strand.
ACTCAGAGTCTGAGGCAAAGCCACCTATATAAGAGACGGCTTTTTGGTGGAGCAAAGACTAAATTAGTCAAAAAATATTTTCAGTCTTAATGGATGTTCTCAAGTCACTTGTGCCAAAATTTTCACATTTTATCTGAAATTTTTCACTTCTTTCTCACATATAATCCATCAACAAGTTCTAAGAACCTGATCTATAAAACACCCATGTGTGCTGTTACCATTCTAGTCCAGATCACCATCATCTCTCCCCCAGACTACTATTGTAACCTTCTATCCAGGTAGCCTGCCTCCATCGTTGCTATTCATAACATTCACTCTTCACACAGTAGCCAAAGTGGCCAAGTCCAGACTTACTTTGATTACTAATATGGACTATTTGTATGTTTGTAAGACAGAGCCTATCACTATTATAAAAGATGCCTAGCCTTGGCCAAATAGGAAACCCTAATCGTCTCATCATGTAGTAAATTTGGGTCAGTCAGTCACTCCAACATAGATCATTCAGCTAAATTTTTTTTTTTCACATTATGAAAATAGGAAAGGGAAAGTAAGTCAAAGGCTCTTATATTTTAAATAGAAAATATTAGGATATAATCTAAGAAAGTTGATACCCAATTGAAGATAATTCAATATAGATGATAATTGTAACCCTGGACATCAAGCAGAAGTTTTTTGTTGGTAACAGAAATTGTGTAGTGAATACTAGGCATTGTGTTATATGTTTTACCCACCTGATCTCAGTTGAGAGGCTCACAGTAACCCAGGAATGGTTGATACAATCATTTACCAGTTTTACATAGGAGGAATGAAATAGGCTAAATCTAGGCTTTACCTTAAAAATTCATCCTTCTGCTATAAGTTTGTTCCCTTTAAACTATATATTTTCAGTTTTCCAAGATTTAGAACTATATGAAAATGTAATTTGTTTTGTTCAGCTTGACTGTCTTCCAAAATAGTTATACTGCAGTTACCAGAATAATTTGTACTGCAACTATATATTCTGATGACCTCAATTACCTTTTGATTTTTTAAGATTTCAATTTTTTTTTTTTTTTACTTTAGTTAGAAAAACTAAAGGCAGAATTAGACGAAGCTAGGCTTAGTGAAAAGCAGCTGAAGCACAAAGTAGATCATCAGAAGGAACTCCTTTCATGTAAATCAGAGGAAATGAGAATAATGTCTGAGCGTGTACACGAAAGTATGTCTTCAGAGATGCTGGCTCTTCAAATTGAGCTGACTGAAATGGAAAGTATGAAGGTAATATTTATGGCATGTATGTTCTTAGAGTTTTTTTTTTCTTGCATATTTTTGTTACATGTTTTTGTTATAATTTTAAGGCTGAAATACTTTTTGGCTTAATTTTGATGTAACTAATTAAAAAATATTTTAGAGAGTTTTTAGGTGGAGTACTTCATGCATAGTAAAGCTTTAAATTATGTGATTATGTAAAGCAGACTACCTTCCGATTAATGAAACCTCTGGAAGAATTTAGAGTCATTAACTGATCCTAGTTTGTGTCTAAAAACCCTATATAAATGTTGGTTTCATGGAAATTGATATGCATATGAATGTAGGTTTTTTTTTTATTGTAGGCTGAGGTTAATTAAAAATTAAAGTCTTGACTTCATAGGAGAGAAAGATACCTTTTCATTTTGTTCCCTGCTGAAAAATATAATTTTATTATTTTATGATGCACCTTACAACCTTTGACTAGTTCTTTAGTTTTGGTTTTGAACCACGGCTGATTAACTGAGCAGCTGCTAAATGAAAGATTTATTGAGGAGAATTTCCTCTTTTTCAATTCCTGTTGAATAGACTACCCTCAAAGAAGAAGTGAATGAATTACAGTATAGACAAGAACAACTAGAACTTCTTAGTACTAATTTAATGCGCCAGGTAGACCGTCTTAAAGAAGAAAAAGAGGAGCGAGAGAAAGAAGCAGTTTCTTACTATAATGCCTTAGAGGTACTGTGATTACAGTAACATTATTTTTTCCAATTTATAATAAGTTGTTTCCCTGCTAACTTAACCCCTATCAGCTAAATTGTTTTCTTTTAAATTTAGAAAGCTCGTGTAGCAAATCAAGATCTTCAGGTGCAATTAGACCAGGCCCTCCAGCAAGCCTTGGACCCCAGTAGTAAAGGCAACTCTTTGTTTGCAGAGGTACTTAACAAATACTCCATTGATTAAATTGGCATTTCACTTAATACAAGAATAATTACACATGTTAATATTTTCTAGGTGGAAGATCGAAGGGCAGCAATGGAACGTCAGTTCATCAGTATGAAAGTCAAGTATCAGTCACTAAAGAAGCAAAATGCATTTAATAGAGAACAGATGCAGAGAATGAAGGTATCGAGTTATCATCATTGGAGGCTCATTAAACCTATTTTGTATCCATATTACATGTACAAATATATCAAAGAAAGCATCTTTTCATTCAAAGAATGTACTTAGTTATTTCTAGAACTGCGTGATTTTAGAAAAAAATATTTATTTTTTTATTTTTTTTAATTGAAATTTTTTTAAATTTTTTTTCTTTTTTTTACATTTATTTATTTTTGAGAAACAGAGAAACGGAGCACACGTGGGGAGGGGCAGAGAGAGAAGGAGAATCCAAAGCAGGCTCTAGGCTCTGAGCTGTTAGCACAGAGCCCAATGCGGGGCTAGAACTCACGAACCGTGAGATCATGACCTGAGCCAAAGTTGGACGCTCTACCAACTGAGCCACCCAGGCACCCCCAAAAATCTACATTTCAAAATTGACTAAAAGATCTATTGTATTTTATTTAAAAAATTAATTCCTTAGTAAATATTTAGTAGTAATACAGTAAGCATCCATTGATTTTTTTTTTTTTTTTTAATGGTTGCTCAATAACTTTGCCAGAAATGTATAAATGTTTGTGTAGTAGGGAAAAGAACTTGAAAAGTTTTTATTTCCTGCTGTTGTCCTGGCATCTCTTAGCACAGCCCTAAGGTTCCAACTTCAATGGAAGCTAGCTCTCTCACCATTCTTCAGTTCTCCTGCAAAGGCTTATTAAAGAGTGGGATTTAGATTTCCTTTTCTTGCAGTTCCTCAAGTCAAGCATGTTTTGATTTAAGGAGTTTTTGGTCATTTTAGTCAAACAGGCAGTAACAGAAAAACATGTGGAAGTTATAAAGATTGTAGTATTGTACCCAGCTTTTAGAATCCTGATCCTTAAACTGTTTGCTTAACTGGTAACTGGAAGTCTCGAAGGGCTTCCTGCCTTTTATTTAGGATGGTGAGATTTACAAAGAAATATGAAAAGTCATAATTAAACTTTGGTGTTAGATGAACTTGGGATTGAATCCTAGTTCTGTCCATTGTTAGCTATGTGACCTTAGACAAGTATTTTTACTTTTCAGGACATCAGTCACCTCATCTATGAAGTAGATATGATAGAACCTGCCTCTTAAATTGTCCTGGAATTAAATAAAAGTATAGTAAAATGCTTACATGGTGCTTGGCGTAGAAGGAAGTACTGACTTAATAAAGATCTGTGGTTTTTAAGGATTTTGATTGTGCTGCCTGGTTTACTGAGGCTCTCCCCAATCCAGGAATGACACTTTTTGTAAATTTTCTCACATTTGCTTTTTGTTTTCTTTCCATATTTGTTGGGTTACTATTAATCTCCCAGTGTTCCCATGATATTGGGACAACAAGTAGCATTCTGAATCTTCTTAGGCTAAATGTGTCTAGACTCTAGTCTGAAGTGGAACAAAATATGGGTCCTTAAAAATGTTAGAAGTCATCTTTCTGCCTTTGTGACCATAACTGCAACGTAATATCATTGTTTGCTTTCCTCAAACTATATTTAAACTAACTGATACTTTTCAGAACTTCAAAATTTTCTGAAGGCAGAAAGGAATGGTAATTTTAGATTCTAGTTAATTTCCTTTCAGCTGGTATACAACTCCAGGTTTAGGTGGAGTCATAATTAGGTGCTGCTCTTAAGTAAATTTCTTTATATTTGTATTGAAGATTCCCTCAGTGTCCTTAGATGACTTTTACCTTTGCTTTCTATCCTTTTCATTTGTGAATCTCACCTTTATAAATATAAGTAGCTTCATAATTTCTCCCACTTAATACTATTGAGGTTAATCAAAATTTTAGAAAAACCCCAGCAGACCCTTAATGACAGTGGATGTGATGAATAAAGTATAACATTATAGCATTTGAGCAGGTTTATTTACTGGTTAAGTGATGCTTCTGGATCATAGCCATTCATTTCAATTTTATGTTTCACAGAAGTACAAATAATTATTATCAGATATTACTCCTAAGTATTCAGATAAGTACTCAGAGTTATATCTATAACTAAACTTATTGATATAAATATTTTCAAATTATTGGATTACTAAATTAGACATAGCTAGTTTTGTTTCCAAACTGAGTTCAGGGGGTAATATAGTACAAAATATGCATTATACCAAAAATGTTATTGTTAGAATTTTCCTCTCCCCAACTCAGATCTGTGGGGGGTGGGGGTGGAATTGTAATTTTTTTTTTCCCCAGTTACAAATTGCGACATTGCTACAAATGAAAGGATCTCAAACTGAGTTTGAGCAACAGGAGCGGCTGCTTGCCATGTTGGAGCAGAAGAACGGTGAAATTAAACACCTCTTAGGTGAAATCAGAAACCTGGAGAAATTTAAGGTATGTGTAACCCCTTCAATAGTGCAGCCAGATTTGGTTTGAATATCTTACATCAGTTGACCCTTGAGTAACACAGGGGTTAGGGATGCCCACCCCTGTGCTATCAAAACTCTGCATAATTTTTGACTCCCCCAAAACTGTATTAGTAGCTTACTGTTTATTGGAAGCCTTACTGATGACATAAACAGTTGATTGACACATGTTTAGTATGTTATATGTATAATACACCATATTCTTACAATAAAATAAGTTGGAGAAAATAAAGTGTTATTAAATTATAAGGAAGAAAAAATAACATTTACAGTACTCTACTGTGAAAAATTCACATATGAGTGGACCTATACCACTCAAACCTGTGTTATTCAAAGGACAACTGTATTAACCTAATATGCTATTCATTTTGAGTAATAAGAATTGTTGTTTTCTTTAGAGTTTATATGAAAGTACGGAATCTAGGCAGTCCGTCAACTCTGACACTCCAGAAGATAACACTTACTATACAGATTTACTTCAGATAAAGCTTGACAACTTAAAGTAAGTGTTGGGTGGTTAGAAAGATGGACACACTCTTGACTTGCTTATAATAAGTAGTATTAGTGACTACAAATTTTTGTTTTCACATTGCCAAAAGAAATTCCGGAAAAGAAAAGCAACAAAAATATATTGGTGGCAGATGAGATATATTGAAGATATAATTAGTGCTGGTTATTGAAGAAAAAATATTTTCAATGAATAATTAAAGATTTTGATTTCTTTGAGTTTAGTTTTTTAGACTGGTAAGTGAAAAGAACTTTAATACAGAAAATGTACTTATACTCTAAATTTTTCAAGATTAATATCACCTAATTTAAAACTTGAAAGTTATTTGTACGTGCATTACTGCGGAAATAATATTTTGCCCCTTTGTCCATTTCCTTTGAAGAATGCATGACTTTTTTTTTGTTTGAAAATGCTATTGTTAAAGCTTATTTTGTTTATTGTTTCTTTCTTATCTAAAACCCCCCAAAAATGTATTTTTGTCTAAGAGTTCAAGTATATAGTAAAAGATCTTGCAGTAACATTATACCTTGTGTGTGTGTGTGTGTGTGTGTGTGTGTATAAAACATGTATGTATATTGTGTGTTATTTTAGTATTCCTTGATTCTCCTTTTTGTATTTATATAGCAAAGAAAATGAAAGCACTAAAGGTGAATTGTCCATACAGCGAATGAAAGCATTATTTGAGAGCCAACGGGCTTTGGATATTGAAAGAAAACTTTTTGCAAATGAAAGATGCCTCCAGCTCTCCCAAAGTGAAAATATGAAACTGAGAGCTAAATTAGATGAGTTAAAACTGAAGTATGAACCTGAAGGTATGCATGTCTCATTTATGTTGTCTTTTAAATTATGAGACACCCTGAGAAATCATATCAAGTTTTTTTCTTACTACAGCTTTATGCAAATCCCATTACAAACTAATTTATGTTTATGTATCTGTATCTAATAAAACAGATTTACTCCTACAAAAGATGTAGGAAGGGGCGCCTGGGTGGCGCAGTCGGTTAAGCGTCCGACTTCAGCCAGGTCACGATCTCGCGGTCCGTGAGTTCGAGCCCCGCGTCAGGCTCTGGGCTGATGGCTCGGAGCCTGGAGCCTGTTTCCGATTCTGTGTCTCCCTCTCTCTCTGCCCCTCCCCCGTTCATGCTCTGTCTCTCTCTGTCCTAAAAATAAATTAAAAATGTTGAAAAAAAAAATTAAAAAAAAAAAAAAAGATGTAGGAAAATTCTAAGAGAACTGGATACTGGGTATGTATGAATATGATAGGTATTCTGTTGGATATCTGTATATTAGAGCCTTGATAAGGTTTGAAAACCTTAGAGATTTTTCCATTTAAGATTGTGGACACCTTACATAATACCAAAGAGTTTGATTTTGTTGAGGCAACTGATGCTTGGGCTCTGTATTAGTTAATACCATTTATAGAAAACCTAAAAATGGAGACTTAAAAAAGATAGGTATTAATTCTTCCCCTTACAAAAGTCTGGAAGAGACATTCCAGAACTGGTCAGAGTGTCAGGATCTAGGCTTCATTTGCATTGTTCATCAGTATAATCCTTGAGTAGAATTGAGTCACATGACTCCCCTACAAGAAAAGCTGAGAAAGGCAATCTTGATTCTCAGGGGTCATATTCCCAACTACATCTTGGGATTTTTTTTTTTTTTCTAAGTGTAATAGACATATAATATTTTATTAGTTTCAGGGGTATATCATAATGATTCAATATTTATACATAATAAAATGATACCCCCCCATGATAAGTCACCATGCAAAGTTATTACAATATTATTGAGTATATTCTTGGGGGATCTATTATTGAGGAAGACTAGTGGGACAGATATTAGAGGACAACTAGCAAGTCTGATCACTGAGGTAGAAAATAGCCTTAATATATAGGCTTTGCATCTCACATACTAAAAAAGAGTAGTTTTACTGTCTGTTTGTAAATTAAAAAATAAGAGGCCAAAAATAAAACAAAGCCTAATAACGTGATGGTTCTTAAAGCAAAAAAAAAAGTGTTGTTACATGTTTTAGGTTATAGATTTTCAGCCAGTTTTTGCTCCTATGCTGTTCACATACCTAAGACTGTCATTATTGTTCATGACTCATGTCATTCTCAATAGTAATGGGGAGGTTGTCAGTAATAGTAAGCTTTTTTATAGTTTAAAAAGGCTGCTCTTCTCATCCTTTTTCTCTTTGCTGATTCTAATAGGCTTTCCTACTTAAAAATTACACATTATGAATTTCAAAGGTCTGCTGAACTGAACACTGCAAACAGAGGAAAGTGTCGTGAATCTAGTTGATTCAGGGAGAATCTAGCTGATGCAAGAGAAAGGGAAGATAATGATATAAAAAGAATAGTGTAGATAGAGCAGGGACACCAACCCCATGTCCACCCATGGTTTCTCCCACCTTCACTAACAATTTTGATTTTGAAAATGAAAAACACATTGGTAAGAGGATAGGGAAAAGATAAAACAATTAATTTAGTGACTGTAAGTAGGCCTGCAAAGGGGGTGGAATGATGTTATGTTAGGCAGTGGGGGTAGAAGGCTATTGCTATAGTCTGCAGTGAGATGTACTATGGTTTGAACTTGGGAGGTATCCACAGTAGAAGTACTCAGATTTTGAACATACTTTGTGGGTGGGGCTAATAAGCACAAATTGCCATAGAGAATTTGACTTGTTCTTTGCATGTAGTCATTACAACACACAATATTGAGTGGAGTAAGTGTTTTTAATCCCCATTTTACAGACAAAGAAAATAAAGTTCAAGAGGTTAAGTACTTCCTCCAGGTCACCCAGCTACAGAGTACTACTATGAGGATTTGTATCTGGATTCCTTGACTCTTAGCCACTGCATCCTTCCTCACCTCCATGCTGAAGTCTTATAAAGCCCTGTGTAACTTTTATCACAATATCAGAAGAGAACATATAAGTGTTACTTCTGAGAGCCAAATCTTTTGAGTTCCCAAAGAAAATTTATAGCCAGATAACCTTTAAAAGATATAGTTAGTGAAGTCTATGAAAAAGAAAGGATAAAAGACAGAAACAATATATTTCAATAAAGAGATAAGTGGGTTTTAAAAGAATGAAGAAAAGGAAAGGAAAAACCAATATAACTAGTTCTATCTTTTTATGTTTATGGTGTCTTTGTTTTGACTTATTGACTGAATATACTTTTAATGTTTTTATCCTCAGAGAAAATTGAAGTGCCTGTGGCCAAAAAGAGGCGTGAGGTCCTGCCTGTGGATATAACCACCCCTCACAGTGTGTGTGCCAAAAGTGCAGTAGAGGAAGAAGTTTGTAGATTACCACCTCAGAAAGAGGAGGCACAGTGCTGTCCCAGCAATTCAGAAAATAACAACTTGCAGATAGAAAAGACAGTTTCTGTAAATACACCAGAAGTCATTCTGTCTCCTCATAAGAGTCTGCCCATGGATACTCAGCCAAGGAAGGAAAAGAAGTGTGTAAAACTTATAGGAGTTTCAGCAGACTCTGAAGTCTTAAGTGAAAGAAGTGGAAACACCCCGAATTCTCCCAGGTCAGTGGCCTATTTTCCTCAGGGCAACCAGCAGACCTCTCCATCTCTTCTCTATCGCTGCATGAATTGTGCTATCTGTTTCTTTATCTATTTTCTTAGTATTGCATGTAGTATAATTCCCCAGTTTCATCTGCCTACCTTCAACTTTTTTAAAACTTTAAGAAAAACTAAAATGATTACAAAGGGAAAAGACTCCTGAATAAGGGAATTATTTTCGAGAGTTACACTTTGCTATTTCAAGAAACAGAAATACCACAGTCTAGTACATCTCTGAATGTTTTGTTGGTTTCAAGAAATGTATAGTTGGTTATTTTTCCCCTAGTTCAAGAGTGACCATGAAAGAAAAATTAACTTATGTCCTAAAAGGGCTTTCTAGTAGTCTAAGAAATTTCAGCCTTCTAGAAACTGTTAGGTGAAATTTTTTTATGGCTTTTGAAATTGTTTATCCTAAGTCTACAAGAAACAGCTTTGATTTTGACATTTTTAAATATCAAAGGTAATTCATTTTCATTTTTATATCAAAACTTCAAAGCCTCTAGTTTCTACATGTTTGAGTTTGTGACTCAAAGAGGAAGTGTCAGACATGTGTCTATAGGAATTAACATTTTAAGGGCCTTATCTTTAAAACAAATTAAAATAATAGAGATTGGAAGGTAAGAGAAAGTGAGTGAAAGGAAAAGATAGGTAACAGTGACTGAAGCTAGAATAGAATAAGATACAAGCTCAGGGCAGGTGTAGCAGGACCAAGAGTAGGGAAAAAAGGAATGAGAATGGAGAAGGTAATAAAAAGATGATGAAGGATGTCTGCATGCAATGGAATGATAGATGCATTTAAAATGAGTATCTTTAGACATTTTAAAAATTAAGCATATTGATGTGAAAACAGGTTGGATTGTCTACTTATTAAAAGGAGATCTTTAAGGTGCTACTAGGGCTACATGAGTCTTTGATGGGAAGGTACAGAATAAGACATTTTACTAGTGTGTATTTGAGTTAAGATAGTAAGACATAGCCCACCTTTGTAAAAGGGCTGTTTTGTATGTTTTGCCTGATTTTTTTAGTAAGTCTTCAGTGCTACTAAAGGTACTGTACAGTGAAAGCACCTCAACAATGTGAGCAGCTATTATTATTAAGAGAAGGACTGTTGACCCCTGAGCAACATGGGTTTGAACTGTGCAGGTCCACTTCCATGCGAATTTTTTTTTTCATATATATATATATACCATACATTATTGTAAATGTGTTTTTCTTATGATTTTCTTAACATTTTCATTTCTGTAGATTTACTTTAAGAATGCAGCATATGATACATATATAAAATATGTGTTAATCACTTGTTTATGTTATGGGTAAGGCTTCCAATCAACAGTAGGCTATCAGTAGTTAAGTTTGGGGGGAGTCAGAGGTTATATGAGGATTTTTGACTGCAGGGGTCAGCATTGTTCACAGGTCATCTATAATTTATTACTCCATTCCTTGAATTTTTATATAGCAACATTATAAGTCTCATAAGGTAAAAGCCTAATATTCTCAAAGAAAAAGTAACTTCAAATAAATTATAAGTCACACACACACACACACACACACACACACACACAGAGTTCCAAGTAGTTTTGAAATGAAGTCAGTAGGTTATGTTTGTATATATGTGATTCATTGTGTAAGTGTGCTTGACCATTGTATATTTCTGGAGGTGCAGTTCCAGAATTAATCAGTGCAGACCTTGCTATCTGTGTTGTCTTCATTTCTTTTTCTGCTCTTTTTTGCTTGATAAAAATTACTTAAGCAAATGTATTTAACTACTTGTTTGACTCAAATTAAGTAGCACGTTGGAATTTTGTCTGGCTACTGAAACAAAAACAAATAAAATACCACAAAACGTTTGTTTTTGTGTATGTGTGAGTCCATCTGCTAACTCAATATGTTTCCAGCCTTTTGCTCGTTGCATGATTAACTTAGACACACAATACTATGATAATACTACAATAGTAAATATGGGTTTACTGGGGACTTCACTATTGCATGCTTTATAAATTTAACTGATAATCTTGCTATTAAATCTTTATAAACCTTTTAAAATATATCTTCACTGTTTTTTCATAAATGATTATTCTGCTAGTTAAAATTCAATTTAAGTTTTGTGTTTCTTTTATGAGACAAATTGCCATGTGTTCATGCACTTCAGTATTCCATGTTATTTTTATCTTGTGTTTTCCTTTTGTAGGTCATGTTAACATTAAAGTTGTGCTCTAGCATTTAAATTTTTTTGTTAGGTGTGCTTATAGTAGACATCCCATTATATTTTAATTCTTAAATTTAGGCTTTGCCATGACTTTTATCAGCGTTAAAAATATTTCTTTGGACATTTAAAATATTAAGTCTGTTAACGTAAAAAGTCTCTTTTAGAGAGGCAGTTACTTAGTTTTCTTAATGGTATTGGAGTCACCTATAATTTTTCCTCGTATACATACAAACAATTATGTCTCATTAGAGGCCCATTATATGAGAAGATTGTTTCTTCTGTAATTTTTCTTAACCATATTTGAATTCAGAGTGGATGCTTTAATGCCTGTAGGTTAGCTGCTGAATCAAGGCTTCAAACAGAAGTTAAAGAAAGGAAAGAAACTGCAAGCAAATTGGAAAAGGAAACTTGTAAGAAATCACATCCTATTGTATACGTGTCCTCCAAATCAACTCCAGAGACCCAGTGCCCTCAGCAGTAAGGACTTTTCTTTAATGAGAGTAAGGTACCACTTGCCCGAAAGGTTGATTTGGAGCTTTGTTAAGATTGTCTTTATCAGAAGTATACAACCTTGTAGGTTATTTCTTTCTACCTGTTGTGCCAAGACCTGGCATTTTCATGTTCCTCTGACCAAATGTTTAAAATTTGGTTGTGATTCTAAGCAGGAGAGTTCCTTAAATGATGACTCTTCATGGAACTTCTATTAATGACAGTAAATAAACTAATAACTGAAGGAAAGTGTTATTATAAATTATTTGTTGCATTGTATATGGATTTTTTAAGTGTCATTAACACATACCTTCTAAGTCACATATTTGGAAAGAACACAAATCATTAACGATTACATTTTCCTATGTACTTTTTAATGAACTTAGTTTTTCACTATATTATAAAAATAGAAAACTTAGTTTAAAAATATATATTATATTGTAACTGGATTTTATCAATGTTTAAAGCATCTATGTTTATCTTTGTATTCATGTACATGATTTAAATTTTAAGTCTCAAGCATATGAAAAATATAATTTTGAAACTTAAAACTGCCATAAATGATCCCCTATTTTTTTACTCTGTATAGATAACACATTGTTATCAAAAGGGGATAAAGGAAGTAAAATGAAACTTCAGAAATTCTTAATTCCCTGGTACATTTAATTTATATATATATATATATATATATATATATATATATATACACACACACACAGATATATATAATTTATATAATTATATACATATATAATATATATTTTTAATTCTAAACTTTCCAAATAAAGTCTTTTTTTTTTCCTTTAAATGATTATAATCTTGTCTACAACTTAATGTCATATATATACATATACTGTAGGTGGATGTATTTATTTATATATAGAGAGAGAGTTAAGATCTTGGTTTATGTGATTATGAAGCCTGGCAAGTTCAAAATCATCATGATGGGCTAGCAGGCTGGAGACCCAAGGAAGAGCCAGTGTTACAGTTCAAATCCAGAAGCTGTTTGGTGCAGAATTCTCTCTTGCTCTGGGGAGCTCAGTCTTTTGTTCTAAACAGGACTTGAACTAACTGCATACATAGACCGATTCACTTTATGGAATGCAAACTACTTTACTCAAAGTCTGCAGGTTTAAATGTTAACCTAATCCAAAAACACTCTCAAAGAAACATCCAAAATAATGTTTGACCACATATCTAGGCTCCTTAGCCTTGCCAAATTGATACATACCATTAACCATCACAGTCAGTTACTTAAGTTTATTGAAATATATTAGATAGAAGGAACTTGCCTCTCACTTCTAAGAAATTAAATAAACTTTTAATTCTAATTTTCTGAAAAAAGCATACTCTAAACAATTTAGAGGTTTCACATTAAATAATAACTCTTGCAAAAAGAAGTAGCTGAAGGCACCAGGGAATGAAAATTTTAACCTGAGGATAATAAACAAATAATTGACCATATTCATTGCATATTATAAAATATACATTAATTCCTTCCAATATTGAGTTGTTATGTGAAGCTGTGTGCTAGGGGTGCAAAAATAACCCTTTAGAGCTCAGTTTAATAGACCCACATAGGTGAGTAGTGGTAGTACTGTTATTACTTGTGATAACAAATGTCCAGGCATTCTTCTAAGCCCTTTCATGTATTACCACATTTAACCTTCCAACATCCCTGAGAGTTAGATATTTGTACTTACTATCCTCATTTTATAGATGAAGAAAACAAGGTCAGAGAAGTTATTAATCCAAGGGCACAGGTGTTAGTAAGTGATGAAAAGTGTGGTAGAGGTTATTAATAGCAAAGTATACAAAGTACTGTAATAACAGAGAGGGAAACAAGAAACTGCCTGTGGCCTTCCTGTATCTTTGTCATCTTTTACAGTGTCTCAGAGGTTTCCTGAGGCATGGAGAGAATAGCACTACAGGTGGGAGAAATAGCTGTTCAAAGAGTAAAGGCATGAAACAACATTTCTAATCCTATAGACAAACTGAGCAACTGTGATTAAAGGTTGAAGAATAGGGATGAGAAGAGAACCTTACCCATCTACCTTCTGCTTTATCACCCTTAGGTGTTCCTGTTGAGTCTTGAGTCTTTTTATTTTTTAAATGTTTATTTATTTTTGAGAGAGAGAGAGACAGCATGAGCGGGGGAGGAACAGAGAGAGAGGGAGACACAGAATCTGAAGCAAGCTCCAGGTTCTGACCTGTCAGCACAGAGCCTGACACGGGGCTTGAACTCACATACCATGAGATCATGACCTAAGTCAAAGTTGGATGCTTAACTGACTGAGCCACCCAGGCGCCCCTTAGTCTTGAATCTTTTAAGAATGTATTTTGAAAACCATTGTAGATGATAGGAAGCAACTGAATAATTGATATAAAAAAGCAATTATTGAATAAACTGATAAGGTTGAATACATTATTGAATTTATTTTTAATAAAAACACTAGAAACATAATGGAAAATTGGATGTTGCAAAAGATAATATTGAGGCAGGAAAGACTAGTTTGACCATTTGGTTACTCCAAGTAGGAAATACAGATGCAAACTGAGGCAGTGACAGTGGGAATGAATATTGGCCATTGGATTCAAGATACTGTTTAGAGAAGCAAAATGGTCAAGAGGTTTTGACCAAATAGGATGTGGAATGCTGGTGTAAAGGATACATCTGATATGAATGGATGAGTGGTGGTGTTAACAGAAAATAGGAGTAGGAGATTTTTTAGTTTTGAGGATAGTTTTATTGAAGTACCTATAGGGTGTCCATGTTGGGGGTAAGGGATATATTTGTTTCTTTATGTAATCAAAACTAATAAATCTGTTCATTAAATCTTTATTTTTGTAAGGAAAATGTAAGACTAACGTAACTATTCTAATAGACATTTATTTTCCTCATCATTATTCAGAAAGTAACCTTGTGGTCAAATGTTTATACTCCTAACCTTGGTTTATTCAGTTTTCACTAATTAGACAAAATGAGCCCTGTATATGAGCTGAGAAAAAAGATGGCAAAAGAATTATGTTTTGTCTCCCCAAGTAAGGTGTTGGTAAAAGGGAACTAATTTTTTTATTGATTTTCTAGGTGTTTTACCTATGTTATGTCTCTTAATACTATGTAGTTTAGCATAATAGTTAATATTGTAGCACTTGTAGAGTATCTAAAGTCTCAACTTCACATAAATGTTAATTAGATGTGGGCAAGTGTATGGCTCTGGGAATAATTTGTTTAGGTAATTTTTTTTAAATATTTTAATTTCTAAAAAAACTTTGTGTTATTTATTTATTTTGAGAGAGAGAGAGAGAGAGTGTGCGAGCATGAGCAGAGGAGGGACAAAGAGAGGGAGGGAGAGATCCCAAGCAGGCTTTGTACTGTCAGCATGGAGTCTGCTGCAGGGTTCAGACTCATGAACTGTGAGATCATGAGCTGAGCCAAATTCAAGAGTTAGACACTGAACTAACTGAGCCACCCAGGTGCCCTAATATTTTAATTTTTTAATAATTATGTAAATAAATGAATCCAAAGTAAAATCTACAAAATAACGTATATTTAAAGAAATCTGTCTTTTGTTCCTGTTTCCTCTTTTTCCCACTAGGAGCCATTTACCTTTTATAGTTTGTTTTTCCTTTTTTTCTTTACATAGGAGGTATAGATACGTAGGTTGGTATAATCTTCATCCTCTTTCTTACATAAAAGTAGAATACAGTGGAATACTAATACCAGAGAAAAATTGTGGACAGGAATTGCCAAAAGCCAATCTCCCCACAAAAATCAGCCAATAAACTTGACAAGGATTATCAGAATTAAATGTATTGGACTCTGGACCTGAAGACTTATAACAACCAGGTGAGCAATTATTCAAGAAAAGACAGCTGAGTCTTGACATTTCAGAAAATTTCTGATGAATCACTTGCTGACCACTAAACTAATGCAGTAGAGACTTCAGTGGCCACATACAACAAACAACACAAAACTTTACAAAATTCGTGCAGAAAAGTCATTTTAAAATTACAGCAACAACTAAAGCAGTGACAATAAACTCTGAGGAGGGGAGAATATATGATTTCCAGAGTTTTCACATTATAATACTTGAAATGTTCAGTTTTCAGTAAAAAATTGCAAGGCATGCCAAGAAACAAAAAAGTATGGCCTGTATATAGGGGAAGAAAAATAATGAACTATCCATAAGGAAGCCCAGAAATTGGACTCATTAAATAGAAACTTTAAATCAATAATTGCAAATATGCTTAAATTGCTAATAGAAACCATGAGAACAATGCCATATAGGGGTTATCAACAAATAATAAAAGGAACTGGAAAGAAACTCTGGAGTTGAAGAGTACAATAATAAATGAGAAACTCACTGGAGAGGTACAACGGCAGATTTGAACAAGTAGAAGAGTTAGTGAACTTGAAGATTGGCTAATTAAGGTGATTCAGCCTGAAGAGTGGAAAGGGAAAGGAATGAAGAGAAATGAACAGGGTATAAGAGATCTGTAGGGCACTATCAAGCATAGCAACATACGTGTAATAGGAATCCTAGAAAGAGAGAATGGTGCAAAAAGTATATTTGAAGAAATCACGGCTACAAATTTTCCAAAATACAAAAGACAGTAATATATAAATGAGCCAAATATGGTCTCTGTGAATTGGCTCCTACTTTATTTCCTTACTACAGGCAGAGACCTATTAGCCCATCAGTGTCAACCTCAAATGTTAACACATCCAGTTATTTAAAAAATAGCCTAAACAAGCAGATTCTTAGTCATTTTGAACTTGCTTCTTTTGTGTACTCTGCAAAACTGACCACATTAGTTGTTGCCTAATAAGAGAGGGCCTTGCAGTTAACAGATCCGAAACTACTGCGGCTTTCCAGAATTCTCTCACTTGGAGACTCCCACCATGTTGCTGAGCAGTATCACCTACATATGTAAGCTGTCTCTTCAGTCCCCTTCTCTGCCAGGAGTTTCCTTGTGCTCCCCTTCTTGATGGTGGGCCCCTCCCCTGTGACCTCTGGATAGTCTCATGTTGTGAGGGACTTTGTCACTCAGAAAACCCTGTCCTAGTGCCACCCAGTAAAACTTACTGTGTGTTAACTCCTTCTCATGGTTCTATCACTTTTTTCTCGATCAATCGCCAAATCTCTCAAACACCCTACAAACATGAATTTACATATCCAAGTAGGACATTATATAGTGGTAAAAGGATCAGTCCATCAAGAAGATGGGACAATAGTAAACATGCATCTAACAAGAGAGCCCTGAAATACATGAAGCAAAAAACTGAAAGAATTGAAGGGAGAAATAGATAATACAATAATAAATGGAGAATAAACTGAGGGTTGATGGGGGGGTGGGAGGGAGGGCAAAGTGGGTGATGGGCATTGAGGAGGTCACCTCTTGGGATGAGCACTGAGTGTTGTGTGGAAACCAATTTGACAATAAATTTCATATTTAAAAAAACACAACTAGAAAAAAAGATAATACAATAATAGTTAGAGATGTTAACACTCACTTTTAATAATAGAATTAATATAGACAAGGAAACAGAAGACTTGAATAAACTCTATACACCAACTAGACGTCACAGAAATATAGAAGACTCCAACAACAGAATACATATACTTCTCAAGTGCACATGGGACATTATAGCATAGACTATATGTTAGACCACAAATCAAATCTGAATAAATTTGAAAAGTTGAACTCACACAGTATTTTCTCTGATCACAGTGAAATGAAAGTAGAAATCAGTAACATAAAGGAAACTGAAAAATTTGTAAATATTTAGAAATAAACCAACACACTCTTAAGCAGCAAGTAGATCAAAAAAGAAATCACTAGGGAAATTTAAAAATACCTTAAGATGAATGAAAACAAAACACACCATAACAAAACTTATTGGGTATAGGAAAGTCAGTACTCACAGGGAAATTTATAGCTGTAAATGCCTACATTAAAAAAAAAATGTCAAATCAAAAAGCAGGACTTTGCAGAGCTGAAAAAGAAAACTAAGCTCAAAGGTAATAGAAAGAAGGAAATTAAGGTTAGAGCAAAGATAAACCAAGAACAGAAAAACAACAGAGAATCAATGAAACCAAAGGTTCATTCTTGAAATGATCAGCAAAATTGACCAACTTTTAGCTAGACTGACCAAGAAAAAATGAGAGAAGACTCAAATTCCTAAAGTAAGAAATTAAATTGGAGGCAATACTACTAATCTTACAGAAATAAAAATGATTGTGAGAGAATACAATCATGTGCCAACAAATAAGCCATCCTAGATGAAATCATCAAGTTCCTAGAATGAAATTATCAAAACTTATTGAAGAAGAAGTAAATCTAAATAGAGCTATAACAAAAAAGTGAAAGATTGAATCAGTAATCAAAGTCTCAACAGAGAAGCTTAAGATCAGATGGCTTCAATAGTAAATGCTAAGAGTTAACATTAATTCTTCTGAAACTATTCCAAAAAATAGGAGATAGCATTTCTTCACTCATTCTATGAAGTATTTTTCTAATGCCAAAAACATCATAAGAAAACTACAGACCAATATACTTATGCATACTACGAATACTATGCTATAATTCACAACAAAATATTAGCAAACCCAATTCAGAAACATTTTAGAAGGATTATGCACTATGACCATTTGAGATTTATCCCAGGAATGAAGAACGAATCAAGATGAAAATCAATGTAATATTACTGTATTTGTTGCCAAGGACCATCATAATAAATTACCACAAGCTGAGTGCCTTAAAACAATAGAAATTGACTGTCTCATAGTTCTGGAGAATGAAGTCTAAAAGTATCAGACTGGACATAGATGAGGAAAGAATCAGTGAACATGAAGGTATGTCCATAGAAACATTTAAAACTGAAAAGCAAAAATAATGAGAGAAAATTTTAAAAACTAGAACAAAATATCCAAGAACTCAGGTTCAGTTAGAAAAGGTGTAAAATGCCTGTAAGAAAATGACTTGAATGAGAAAAAAGAAGTAAAGAAACAGAAGAAAATATTTTAATAATATATTAATAATGGCTGAGAATTTTCCAGAATTAATGACAGATACCAAACTACAGATTGAGGAAGCTCAGAGAGCACCAACCAGTATAAATACAAGAATATCTACAGCTAGAAGTATAATGAACTGCAAAAGAAAAAAAAAATAATAATAAGATCAAGAAACAAAAAAATCTTGAATGAAAACAGAGGGGGAAAATGTGAATAAAAACCAAACTACCTATACAAAAAACAAAAATATAAACCACATCAGACTTATTTTCAGGAGCCTGAAAGCAAGAGAGTATTGAAAGAAAAAACCTCACCCGCCTAGAATTCTGTACTTCGTGCAATTTTCCCCCAAAGTGAAGGAGAAATACTTTCTCAGAAAAATGAAAATTGAGGGAATCTTACCAGTAGACCTGCTTTGGAAGAAATGTCAAAAGTAGTATTTCAGAGAAAAGGAAAATGATCTGGGTCAAAAACTTGGATATACACAAGGAAGAGCATTAGACAAGGGATAAATGAAGGTAAAATAAAATTTTTTATTTTTCTTTTTTCTTAAAAAAATTTTTTTTTAATTTTTATTTTTGAAGGAGAGAGAGAGAGAGAGCATGAGTGGGGGAGGGTAGAGAGAGAGTGAGAGAATTCAAAGCAGGCTCCAGTCTCCAAGCCATCGGCACAGAGCCCGACGCGAGGCTCAAACTCACGAACCAGAGATCATGACCTGAGCCAGTCAGACGCTTAACCAACTGAGCCACCCAGGCGCCCCCAAATTTTTTATTTTTCTTATTTTTAATTGCTCTAATAGAAAACAGTGAGGCAACAATGAATTGGATGATTAGAGCTTATAGCCAAGTAAAATGAGTGACAACAATGAACTAAGAAATGGGAGGGAGGAATCGAGAATGCTCTTTCATAAGGTATCTATCTGCATTACCTATGAAGTGGTATATTATTATTTGAAAATGGAATTAGATTAGTTGCACATGTATATTGTAAATTTTAGGTCAACCACTAATGTTTTTTTAGAATTGTAATTGATAAGCTAAGAGGAAATAAAATAGAATCATAAAATGCTTAATTAAAACTATAAAAGGTAGAAAAAGTGGAAGACAAAGACAAAAAAGCGGAACAAGGGTGATGAATAGAAGACATTTACAAATATGGTGGATATTCAACTATCATTTTAAATGTTAATGGTCTAAATACACCAATTAAAAGACAGCCTGTCAGAGTAGATAAAAATAAAACAAGACCAACTGTATATTATTTAGAATAAATCCACTTTAAAGACAGATTAAAACTAAAGGGATGGAGAAAGATATATTGACACTAATCAAAAGAAAGCTAGAATAGCTATATTAATTTCAGACAAAGCAGACTTTAAGAACAATTATCAGGAATAGACAGTCTTTACATAATGCTGAATGCTGAATAGACAGTTTTCCAAGAAGATATTACAATCCTTAATGTATGTGCATCTAATAAGTGTCAAATATATGAAGCAAAAACTGATAGAACTGCAAGGAGAAACAGAAATCCATTATTGCATCTTGAACTAAACAGCACCTTTAATGAACTGAATCTAATTGACATTTATAGAACAACAGCAGAATACATTCTTTTAAAGCTTACATGGGACAGTCACCAAGATAGATCACAGTTTAGGCTATAAAACATGCTTTCACATATATAAACAAATAGAAATCCTACAAAGTATACCTTCAGACTACAATGGAATTAAACTAAAAATCCGTAACGAAAGATAGCTGAACAAATTCCCAAATATTTGGAGATTATTCAACACACTTCTAAATAACAAGTAGGTCAAAGAAGAGGTCTCAAGAAAAACTTAAAAATTTTTTGAGTTAAGTGAAAATGAGGGGCACCTGGGTGGCTCAGTCAGTTAAGCGTCCAACTTCAGCTCAGGTTATGATCTCTCAGTCAGTGGGTTCAAGCCCCATGTCGGGCTCTGTGCTGACAGCTCAGAGTCTGGAGCCTGCTTCGGATCCTGTGTCTCCCTCTCTCTGCTCCTCCCTGCTCATACTCTATCTGTCAAAAATGAATAAAAAGTTTAAAAAAAATTAAGTGAAAATGAAAACACTTTATCAAAATTATTGGATATAGCAAAAACAGTGGTAAAGGAGGGAAATATGTCACAGAGAATGTGTATGTTAGAACAGAAGAAAGATCTAAATAATCTAAGCTTCAACCTTAGGAAACTAGAAAAAAAAATGCAAGGTAAGCAGAAGAAAAATAATAAAAGCTGAAGTCAATAAAATTTAAAACAGGACACTAATACAGAAAATTAGTGAAAGCAAAAGCTAGTTCTTTGGAAAGATACATAAAATTGATAAACCTATAGCCAGACTAAGAAAAAAAAATTAGAAATGAAAGAGTAGTCATCACTACCAATCCCATGGACATTAAAAAGATAGTAAAGAGATATTATAACAACTCTATGCCCACAAATTGATAACTAGGTGAAATGGATCAGTTCCCTGAAAGACATGATTTACCAAAACCCACATGAGGAGAAATGCATAATTCAAATAGGCCTAAATCTATTAAAGAAAATGAATCAGTAGTAAATAATATTGAAAAACAGAAAGAAGTATACTCAGATGGTGGTACTGGTGACTACCAAATATTTAAGGAAAAAATTATACTAACTCTCTTCAATCTCTTCCACAAAAGAAGTAGAGGGATTGATTACCTCCTGATTCTATGAAGCCAGTACCAATACCACCAATTACCACCAATACCAAAACCAAAGACATTATAAAAAATGAACAGACCAATATTTCTTATGAACATAAATGCAAACATTCTCAAAAAAGTATGAGCAAATTGAATCTAGTAATGTACATAATTATATCGCATAATTATATGCCATGCCCAATGGTATTTATTCCAGCTATGTGAGGATGGTTCAACATTTACAAATCAACTAACCTGTCACATCAATAGACTAAAGAAGAAAAATCTTATGATCATATCAATAGATGCAGAAAAACTATTTGACAAATCCAAAACCTATTCATGATAAAAACTCTCAGCAAACTAGCAACAGAGTGAAACTTGATAAAGAAGATCTACAAAAACGCTATAGCTAACATCACGCTTAATGGTGAGAAACTAGATGCTTTCCCCCGAAAATGAAGAATAATGGAAAATGTCCCCTCACACCATCCTATTCCACATGTACTAGAAGTTCTAGCTAATGCCATAAGACAAAAGGGAATAAAAGGTGTACAGCTTTGGAAGGAAGAAATAAAACTTTTTGTTCACAGATGACATTATTGCATATTTAGAAAATCCCAAATAATCAACAACAACAAAAACCCTGTTGGAACTAATAAATGATCACAACAAGATTGTGGGATAAAAGTTAATGTATGAAAGTCAGTTGCTTTCTTACATACCAGCAATAAGGAATTGGAATTTAAAATTTAAAATATAATTCCATTTACATTATCACTCCCCAAAATGAAATGCATGGTCATTAACAAAATATGTATAAGATATATATGAGGAAAACGATAAAAGTTGGATGAAAGAAATCATAGAAGATATAAATAAATAGATATTTCATATTTTTTGGTAGGAATATTCAGTATTATTAAGATGTTGGTTTTTTCCAACTTGATACATAGATTTAATGTAACCTAAATCAAGACCCCAGCAAGTTATCTTGTGAATATTGATAAACTGATTATAAGGTTTATGTGAAAATGCAGAAGACCAAGAATAGCACAGTATTGAAGAAAAAGAAGAACAAAGTTGGATGGCTGATACTACTGAACTTCAGGACCTAATATATAGGCATAATAATCAAAACAATGTGCTACTGAGGAAAGAGTAGACAAAACTGATCAATGGAACAGAATAGAAAGCCCAGAAATAGATAAACAGAAATAAAGTCAACTGATCTTTGGCAAAGAAACAAAGACAATTCAATGGAGAAAGAATTGTCTTTTCAACAAATGATACTGGGACTTCTGTGGACATCCATATGTACAAGAATAATAATAAACCTAAACATAGACCTTACATATTTCAAGAAAATAACTCCATAACAATGGATCATAGATCTAAATGTAAAGTGCAAAGCTATAAAAACTTCTAGAAGGTAACAGGAGAAATTCTAGGTGGCCTTGAGTTTGGTGATGACATTTTAGATGCAACACCAAAAGCATGATTCATGATCCATGAAAATAAAAATGCCCTTCATTAAAATTAAACACTTATGCTCTGCAAGACTCACTTTTAAGAGAATGAAAAGCCAGAGTGGGAAAAAATATTTGCAAACAACATATCTGTTAAAGGTTTTGTACCCAAATATATAAAGAGCTCTTAAAACTCAATAGTAAGAAAACAAACACAAGAGGGGCTCCTGGTTGACTCAGTAGGTAGCACATGAGAGCCTTGATCTCAGGGTTGTGGATTTGAGCCCCATATTGGGTATAGAAATTACTTAAAAATATCTTTTAAAAAATGTTCCCAATATTTGAATGGATATCTCATCAAAGAAAATATACAGATAATGAATAAGTATATGCAAAGATGCTTAACATCATATGTCATTACAAGATTAGAAATTAAAACAATGAGGTACTATGATACTCCTATTTGAATAGCTAAAATTCAGAACAATGAAAAGAGCAAATACTGGTAAGGATATGGAGCAACAGGAACTCTCATTTTTTGCTCATAGAAATGCAAAATTGTACAGTTACTTTGGAAGACTTTTTGGCAGTTTCTTTCAAATCTAAGTATCCTCTTACCATGGAATCCAGTGATCGCACTCCTTGTTACTTAGTCAAATGAATTGAGAACCTATATCCACTTAAATCTGACTCATAAATATTTATAGTAACTTTATTCATATACCTGAACTTGGAAGCAACCAAAATTTCCTTCAATAGGTGAATGGATAAAACAAACTGGGTACATCTAAACAATGGAGTATTATCGGCCGATAAAAGGAAATAAGCTATTGTCACAAAAATATATGGAAGACACTTAAATGCATATTGCTAACAGAAAGAAGTCAGTCTTTTTCAGCTTTACTGAGGTATAATTGACAAAGTTGTATGATATTTAAAGTGTACATTGTGATGAGCTGATGTATGTATACATTATGAAAGGATTCCTCCTGTCTAGATGATTAACACATCTATCACATCACATACATATATACATACATACATGAACAGTTAAGTTCTGTTCTCTTAGAAAATTTCAATAATTTGATAACAGTGTTATCAATTACAGTCATCATGTTATATATTAGACCCTCAGACCTTATTCACCTTACAAATGAAAGTTTGTGTTTTTTAGCAACCTCTCCCTAATCCCCATAACTCCCCACCCCTAGGCCCCTGGCTACCATTTTTCTACTCTCCGTTTCTATGGGTTTGCCTTTTTTTTTTTTTTTTTTTAGATTCTACATATAAGTGATAACATGTAGTATTTGTCTTCCATTCCAATATTTCATTGTGTGTGTATATACATATATATGTATACATGTATATATATGTATACATATACATACACATATACATATACACACATGTTACATCTTTATCGTTTCATTCATTGAGGAGCATTTAAGTTGTTTTCATATCTTAACTATTATGAGTAATGCTGCAATGAACATATGAGTGCAGATATATCTGTTATACTGTTTTCATTTTCTTTGAATATATACCCAGCAATAGAATTGCTGGATCAAATGGTAGTTGTATTTTTAATTTTTTGAGGAATTTTAATATTGTTTTCCATAGTAGCTGTACCAATTTACATTTCTGCCAACAATACACAGGGGTTGCCTTTTCTCCACATCCTTGCCAACACTTGTTACTTCTTGTCTTTTTGATTATGGCCATTCTAACAGGTGTGAGGTGGTATTTCATTGTGGTTTTGATTTGCATTTCCCTGATGATTAGTCATGTTGAATATTTTTTCATATAGCTGATGACCATTTGTATGTTTTCTTTGGAAAAATATCTATTCAGATCGTCTACCCATTTTTAATTTTTTTGTATTGAATTTTTGGGTTCTTTATATATTTTGGATAGTAACCCCTTAACAGATACATATTTTGCAATAATTTCTCCCATTCCACTAGTTGCCTTTTTATTTTGTTGCTGGTTTCTTCTGTGCAGAAGATTTTTAGTTTGATGTCCCACTTGTTGATTTTTTTCATTTGTTGCCTTTTGCTTTTGGTGTTATATATAAAAAATTCATTTCCAAGACTGGTGTGAGGTAGCTTACCCCCTATACTTTCTTCCAGGAGTTTTATGATTTCATATCTTAGGTTTAAGCCTTTATTCCATTTTGAGTTGATTTTTTGTGTGTGGTGTAAGATAGAGTTCCAGTTTCATTCTTTTGCATGTAGCTTTCCAGTTTTCCCAGTATCATCATGAGGAGACAGTCCTTTCCCCATTGTATATTCTTGGCCCTTTTTCTCTAAATTAATTGACCATGTATGTGTGGGTTTACTTCTGGCTTCTCTACTTTCTTCTATTGATCTGTGTGTCTGTTTTTATGTCAGTACCTTACTGGTTTCTTTACTATAGCTTTATAGTGCAGTTTGCAATCAGGGAGCATGATGCCTCAAGTTTTGTTCTTCTTTCTTATGACTGTTTTGGTATTTGGGTTCTGTTGTGCTTCCTTACAAATTTTGTTTGTTTTATTTCTATGAAAAATGCCATTGGAATGTTGATAGGGATTGTGTTGAATCTGTACCTTGCTTTGGGTAGTGTGGACATTTTAACAACATCAATTCCTCCACTGCATGAGTGTGGAATTTCTATTTATTTGTGTCTTCCTCAATTTCTTTCATCAGTGTCTTACAGTTTTCATGTGCAGTTGTTTCACTCCTTGGTTAAATTTATTCCTACACATTTTATTCTTTTTGATGCTATTATAAATGGAGGTGTTTTCTTAATTTATTTTTCTGGTAGTTCATTAAATCATTAAAATCAACAGATTTTTGCATGTTGATTTTGTATCCTGCAACTTTGCTGAATTTGTTGATTAGTTTTAACAAAATTTTAGTGGAGTACTTAACTTTTTCTATATATCATGTCTGCATATAGAGACAATTTTATTTCTTTCTTTCCAATTTGGATACCTTTTATTTTTATTCTCTTGCCTAATTGCTCTAGCTAGGACTTCCAGTACTATGTTGAGTAAAAGTAGTGAGAGTGGGCATCTTTGTCTTATTCCTGATCTTATAGGAAAAGCTTTCAGCCTTTCACTGTTCAGTATGATGTCAGCTGTGGGCTTGTCATATATGGTCTTTATTATGTTAAGATATGTTCTCTACATCTGTTGAGAGTTTTTATCATGAATGGATGTTGAATTTTGTCAAGTGCATTTTTTGCATCATTGAGATAATCATATGATTTTTATCCTTCTTTTTGTTAGTGTGGTGTATCACATTGACTGTTTTGCAGATTTCAAGTCATCCTTGCATCTCTGCAATAAGTCCCATTAGAAACCTGGTATAATGATCCTTCTAATGCACTGCTGAATTTAGTTTCCTAGTATTTTATTGAGGATTTGTGCATTTATGTTTATCCAGGATATTTACCTATAATTTCTTTTCTTATAGTGACCTGGTCTGATTCTGGTATCAAGGTAATGCTGGCTTTGTAAAAGGAGTTTAGATGTATTTCCTCCTCTCCTATATGTTGCAAGAGTTTGAGAGGCATTGCTATTAATTCTTTTTTAAATTTTTGGTAGAATTCAGCAGTGAAACCATCTAGTCTTAGACTTCTCTCTGTTGGGAGCGTTTTGATTGCTGATTCTATCTCCTTCCTAGTAATTGGTCTGTTCAGATCTTATGTTTTTTTATGATCAGTCTTGGTAGGTTGTATGTTTCAGAAATTTGTTCATTGCATCTAGGTTTTCCAATTTGTTGGTATATATTTTTCATAGTATTTTCTTATGATAATTTATATTTCTCTGGTGTTAAGTATAATGTCTTCCTTTTCATTTCTAGTTTTATTTACTTGAACCCTCTTTTTCTTTTTTTCTTGGTAAGAGTAGCTAAAGGTTTGTCGACTTTATCTTTTTAAAAAAACAGCTTTTAGTTTTATTGATTTTTTTTTAGTTTCTATATTATTCATTTCTACTATGATCTTTGTCATTTCTACATTTCAACCTTCTACTAACTTTAGCTTTAGTTTGTTCTTCTTTCTCTAGCTCCTTGAGGTGTAAATTTAGGTTGTTATCTATGATCTTTCTTTTTTCTTAATGCAGGCATTTATTGCTATGAAATTCCCTCTTAGAACTAATTTTGCTGAATCCCATAAGTTTTGTATGTTGTATTTACATTTTCATTTGTTTCCAGATTTTTTTTTTATGTCTCTCTTGATTTTTTCCTGGACTCTTTGGTTTTCCAGTAACACATAGTTTAATCTCCATACATTTATGAATTTTCTAGTTTTCTTTTTGTAAACTGATTTTTTTTATCCCATATCATTGTGGTTGGAAACTATTCTGACTTGTTTTGTGATAAAACATATAATCTTTCTGGAGAATATTCCATGTGTACTTCAGAAGGATGTGTACTCTTCTACTGTTTTATAGAATATTCTTTAAATGTCTGTTAAATCTCTCTGGTCTTATATGTATTTTCTGTCTGGATGATCTAACCATTGTTGAAGTGGGATAATGAAACTTTTTACTGTTATTGTATTTCTGTCTATTTCTCCCTTTAAGTCTGTTAATATTTGCTTTCAGTATCTAGGTTCTCTTATGTTGAGTGTGTAACATTTACAAATGTTTTATCTCCTTGTTGGACTGACGTTATATAATGACCTTCATTGTCTCTTTCTTCAGTCTTTGGCTAAAAGTCTATTTTGTCAGATATAAGTATAGCTATCTCTGCTTTCTTTTGGTTTCCATTTGCTTGGACTTTTTTTTTTTTTTTTTTTTACATCCCTTCACACTATGTGTGGTCTTAAAGATGAAGTGAATCTCTTGTGGCAGCATATAAGGGTGTTGCTTTTTTTTTTTTTAATTCTTTCATGTCTTTTGATTGGATAAGTTAGTCCATTTACATGTAGAATAAGTATTGATAGGTTTAGACTTATTCTTGCCATTTTGTTTTCTGGCTGTGATTAATTCCTTTGGTCTTTTGTTCCTCTCCTGATTTCTTTCTTTATGATTTGATGATTTTCTGTAGTGATATGCTTAGATTCCTTTCTCTTTATCTTTTCTGTGTTACTATAGACTTTTGTTTTGTTATTACCATAAGGCTTACATGTAACATAACAGTCTATTTTAAGCTGATAACAACTTAACTTTTAATGCATACTAATGATCTACATTTTTATTCTCTCCCTCTCTGCATTTTATGTATTTGAAATCACAACTTACATTTTTAACATGTATATCCATTAGCAAATTATTGTAGTTTTATGGTGTTTTTAAATATATAACTTTGTCTTTTAACCTTGATAGTAGAGTTACAAGTGATTTACCCATCACCATTACAACATTAGAATATTCTGAATTAAGTTATGTATTTACCTTTACCAGTGATATTTATACCTACATATATTTTCCTATTACTAATTAGCATCCTTTAGGTTGAGCTTGAAGAACTCTCTTTAACATTTCTTGTAAGGTTAGTCTAGTGATGATGAACTCCTTTAGCTTTTTCTTGTATTGAAACTTCTTTATGTTTCTTCAGTTCTGGATTTGATTTTTTTTATTTTTAATTATTTTTGAGAGAGAGATAGAAAGCGAGTAGGGGATGGGAGAGAGAGAAGGAGACAGATGATCCAAAGTGGGCTCCATGCTGACAGCAGAGCCTGTTGAGGGGCTCAAACTCACAAGCTGTGAGATCATGACCTGAGCCAAAGTTGGATGCTCAACCGACTGAGCCACCCAGGTGCCCTGAAGGACACCGATTCTGAAGGACAACTTAGCCAGGTAGTGGAGTGTATCCTTAATTGTCATTTTTTCTTTTTTTCAGCCCATTCAATATATCATGCTACCCCATTGTGATTTGCAAAGTCTGCTGAAAAATCTGGGGATAGTCTTCAGAGGTTTCTTTTGTATGTAACAAGTTATTTTTCTCTGGCAGTTTTTAAGATTCTCTCCTTGTCTTTAACTTTATGCAATTTAATTATGTTGTGTGTTGGTGTGGGCCTCCATGCATTTATAATTTTGGAATTCTCTGTACTTCCTGGATCTGAATGTCTGTTTCTTTCCCCTTATTGAAGAAGTTTTCATGCATTATTTCTTTGAATAAGCTTTCTGCCCCTTTCTCTCAATCTTCTCTTTCTGGGACCTCTTTAAAGTGAATATTGGTCTATTTAATGGTTTCCCATAAGTTTCTTAATCTATCCTCACTCTTTTTCATTCTTTTTTTTTTTTTCTTTTTGCTCCTCTAATTGGATGAATTTCACAGCCCTGTCTTTGAGTTTGGTGATCATTTCTTTCACTTGATCTAGTCTACTGTTGAACCTCTCTATTGAATTTTTAATTTCAGTTGTTGTATTCTTCAATTCTGTGACTTCTATTTGGTATTTTCTTATATTTTCTATCTTCCGTTGAAATTTTCACTTATTCATGCATTGTTCTCCTGACTTTGGTGAGCATCTTTATGACTGTTGTTTTGAATTCTTTATCAGGCAAGTCACTTATCTGTTTCATTAAGCTATGTTTGTTTGTTCAGAACATATTTCTCAACTCTATGTTGGTTTCTGTGCATTAGATAAAATAGCCACCATTTCTAGTCTTGACTTTGTGGTCTCACATAAGAGATTAACCTTACTGATTAAGGCAGCTTGGGCTCTTGGTTGTCTCTCAATCCTTTGTAATTGTCCAAGCTACCTTCTTTTTTCTTGCGGCTCCTAGTAACTGAGGGTTTGCCAAGACCTGTCAGTGTCCCAAAGGAGAGGATTGCCACCAGCACCTAGACCCTCAGGCTGCAGCTGAGGAAACATGTAGTTAGGTCCCTTCCATGGAGAAACTGGAAGATGGGCTTTTTTGCCTGCTCCCTCTGCCCTGGAACCAAGTGTATAGCCACAGGTGAGTACTCCTGTGCCTGTTGACACTGTTTGTTTGCTGCAATCCTGTGGGACTCATGAATACAAGCTTTTTGGCTATCAGAGCCAGACATTCCAGGGGCCCAGCTCTTGTGTGGCAACTGCAAAAGATAGACATGTGTACAAGCTTCTTCCAGGGAGATACTGGTGACAGGGTGAGCTACAGGGAGAGGGCAGGGAAGGTAGCCACAGACTTACCTGTTCTCTGGAGAGGAACACAGTCAGCTTCTAGATGCATGCTAAATTAAGGGTAACTCTGTATTTTCTACTCTATTTTTATGCAAACCTAAAACACACACAAAGCAACAACTTTATGAATTTCAAAAATTGAAACCAGTAATTTCTTCCTGAGAATTTCTTTGTAGGTTGGGAAGCAAAAGGAAAAGAAGTAAAAGGGAAAATATGGGATCTTATAAGATAAAAGAACCATAACATCAAAGGACTCAGAACTCTCCCAAAGCCCCCAAAGTTAATTAAAGACCATACTTCTCTGCACTGACAGGAGGGGGCGCTCTCTGACTAGGACCCTTGCAAAAGTCACTGAATTTCCATGACATAAATAGGCAAAAACAGACTAAAACCATGCAAACCAATTATATGAAGGAAACAGAAAACAAGACCACATTATGAACTGTTGAACCCCCTGCTTCCTGCTCCAAAAGCTCTATGAAGGAGAAGCAAATGATAACACAGCACTCCAAACAGGGAAAACTGATCTAGAACACTCAAAACTATTAGATTTTTAAAAAATTTTTTAAATGTTTATTTATTTTTGAGACAGAGAGAGACAGAGCATGGATGGGGGAGGGTCAGAGAGAAGGAGACACAATCTGAAGCAGGCTTCAGGCTCTGAGCTGTCAGCACAGAGCCCAACATGGGGCTCGAACTCACGGACTGTGAGATCATGACCTGAGCGGAAGTCAGATGCTTAACCGACTGAGCCACCCAGGCGCCCCAAAACTATTAGATTTTTTAAAGAAAGAAAGAAAAATCTCATAAACTCCAGGAAAAAAAATAACTTACAGAGGCAAGAGAATTAGTCAGACATCAGACTTCTCTAAAACAACATTCAGAGAAAGGCATTAATGATTCAGCCTTTAAAACAAAACAAAACAAAACAAAACAAAACAAAACAAAATACCTTAAGGAGAGAAAGGATTTTACTTGTATTAAAGCTGTTTTTCAGACATCAAGCCTCCAGGAAAACAGTTTAAACATGGTAAGGTTTAGGAATTTTTGTACCCATGGACCCTTGAGTCTCCAAAGAATAATCATTACAACAAAAGATGACTGGGGAGGGCCATTTGGGTAGCTCAGTTGGTTAGGTATCTGACTCTTGGTTTCAGCTCAGGTCATGATCACTTGGTTTGTGAGATTGCTTCCCTAATTTGTGACCAAAAAAATTGACACATGGGGAAAGGATGGCCTTTTTGAAGAATAATTCTGGGTCGATTTGTATAATGTATGAAGAAAAAATAAATTTCAATCCCCATCTCCACCTAAAATAAATAAATTTTTAAAAATCTTTGTAAATGTTTTATTCTGTTTCCAGATAGGATATTAAAATTTACATGTTATTTTTAAGACAGTAATATACAGCTAACTAAAATAAAATATACAAGAAGTTTGTGAGACACAAGATATAGATGAGAAAACCTGAAACGTTTTTAACTTAATTTGACCTATTAGGAACATTGGGACTTGTGAAATTGATACTGGCCTTGTATATCAATTACTTTTTTCTGTATCCTAACTGTGAAGGGATGGCCCTTTGAAACAATGTTTTTCCTATCTGGTTACAATGGATTATTTACCCTGAATAATCTGTTTTTTATATTTCCTCTAGATTCTGGTTGTAAAACTTTCTTTCTGGAAAGAAAAAAGGGAAGGGAAGGGAAGGAAGAGGAAGGGAAGGGAAGGGAGAGGAAGGAAGAGGGAGGAAGGGAGGAAGGAAGGAAGGAAAAAGAAAAAAAGGGAAGACAGAGAGGGAAAAAGAAAGAAAACAAACTTCATTTTGGAGCTATGCCTTAGAAGTGAAGAGAAGAAAGTTGGCTTCAGCTGTTTTAACTGTGCAAGCTGTCCACAAAGTTGGGAAACATAAGATAAACTTGTGTTCAAACTATATATTACTTTACATTTTTAAGTAATATTGTTCCATAAGTTTTCATACAAAATACTATAAAGCAATAGGTCTAATTGCTAACCTGAAAAAAAAAGTATAACAGGGAAAATCATGTTTATTATACATTTTTTTAGGATTAACAGTTGAACCCTTGTCTTATACTTAGAAGTCTTTCACCTGAAAAGGTATCAAAATGATGAAGAAAAATATATTGAGCATATTATTTGACAAAGTAATCAATAACTCTTTAAAAATAAGTTTCTTTCATGTTTCTTGACTTTGTGGACACCTTGTACAGTAAAACATAATTTTCAGCATTTATTAACACTTTTCTATTTTACCTAAGTAGCAACATGCAAAAAGGCTTAAGATTGTATTGGTATATATTTGGCACCACACTTATTTGATGGCTTTTTTTTTTCTTTTTGTCTTGCTTATTTACTACGGAAGGAGGATATCAACCATGGCAGTTGTAACAATTACTAAGTCCAGTTCCATAGTGTAGCTTTGGTAGTTAGTTATTTCTGGAAATCCTGTCTCTGTTGCTTCAGCCCCCTCATCAATTCTGTGACCCACTTAATACTCTATAATACATGACTTCCTGCTTAAATTAGTCATAGTAGATTCTGTTCTCTGTAACTACGCTCCTTTTAGAATAAATCCACTTTAGGTCAACTAGATTCAAATAATAACTTCTTAGGCTGGACTTTGAAAAAGTCACCAGAACAAGAATAATTCTTGGGGTGTACCTGGGTGGCTCAGTTGGTTAAGCGTCCGACTCTCGATTTCTGCTCATGTCACTATCTCACGGTTCGTGACATTGAGCCCTGCGTTGGGCTCTGCACTGTCAGTGGGACTGTCTCCCTCCCTTGCTCATGCTTGCTTGCTCGCTGTCTCTCACTCTCTCTCAAAAATAAATGAACTTAAAAAATAAAAGAATAATTCTCATGGTATACTTCAATTACTTGAATTGTGTTGTGTTAAAACATTTGAGGGCTTACTATGTATTTGGCACTTGGGATAAAGATATATATGATCGTGAGATATTTCTGCTCTCAAAGTCCTTCCCATGTCAACAATTCTACTCCAGTGGAAACACCAAATCCTTCACTCTACCATTATTCTACTGTCCATCATGAAAGTCTTCATTTTTTTCCTTAGCTAACTTATATTCTATTATCCATAATTAACCCCTCCCTTGATCTCTCCTCTGAATTCCCCTGGAAAGACCTCCAAACTTCAGTTAAACCCAACTTAGTATAACTGAGTGAGCTCTTCCCCTTACTCCAGTGTTTCTCTGCTCTGGTGACACGTTAGAATTTTTGAAAGTCTATTGAACTCTCATCTCAGACCAGTTTAATCAGAATCTGGGGGATAGAGGAGGACCTGAGACATTAATAAGTTTTAAAAGCTGTCCAGGTGATTCTAATAGCAGCCAGAGTAGAGAGTCACAAGTTTATCTGTGCCTAAATAGATGAATGTGGCAGAAGAAATCCAATCATCTTGGCTCTCTCACTTCAACCTTTTGACCAGCGGGCACTCATTTTCTGATTCTCCAAGATGACTTTCACTTCTCTTTCTGTACCTTCTTTCCTTCCTTAATTTCAGCTGATGACGTCATACTTTACTGAGAAAATAGTTAACATTTGTTGCATGTTTATATGCTAAATATGAATGTTCTACATGCTTGCAAGTATTAACTCATTTAGTCCTCTCAACTCTCTGAAGTTGACGCTGCAAAACATCTCTATTTTAAAGATGAGGAAACTGAGGGACTAAGTAACACAGCTGGTACTGGAATGAGTTTTCCTTTGAACCTAGTTAGGCTGGCTCTAGAATCCAGCTTTCACCCACCTCTTATTGTATGCTGAAACAACTACCTCTCTGAAAAGAACAACTGTTGTTTCCTTCTATCACCTTTACTTATAAGTCTGGATCTTCACCATGTCTTCTGCCTTCCTTCCTTTTAGAATGAGTGACTCTGGATACCCCCATCTAAAGACATGCATCCCATCCCATCTCATATACTCAAGGACTGGTCACCTGTAAAGATTCCCTCTCTCTTAACCATGTTCCCTTTTTCCCCTCATGCCTGGATCATTCTCATCAGGCTACAAACATGCTCTGAAATCAAGTCTTGCATCAGTTCAGGTCTTCCAAGAAGCAGATTCCAAGACAGAAATAGATGTGTAAACAATGTATTGAGACATTTCTCTCAGACACTAGTGAGGGAAAATGGGAAGAAGATTGGGAGAGCTGATCAGATCATGATGCAGATTTGAGCTCTGTGAAGGAGAGGGAAAGGAGGGAGGAAAGGAAGGAAGGAAAGAAAGAAGGGAGGGAGGGAGGGAAGGAGGGACAGATGAAGGTCTTAGGTTGCATTGCAATTCTAAGAAAGTTTTAGCAATGCCAAGGTTGAGTCCTCAGGCCAAAGTTACTGGTCAGAGAATTCCTGTGTCATGCAGGAACATACATACCTTTATCTCTCTGCCACCCCTAGTTACTGCCTTGAGTAGGCCATGGGACATATAGTCTTGGTATGAATGAGGAGGAAAGGATTTCATAACAGCACCTTGGACCATAGGCAATTATGTTCTTCACAGGAGATTTGAAAGATTCATATTCACTGTCACCACACCTCTCTAAACTTCTTGATTTTGTGGTCTCCAGCCGGCTGCTACCCCATTTATCTGTCCTCCATTCTAATAAAACTCTTCAAAAGAGTTGATTATATTCACTGCTTCTATCCTTTTATGTTATATTCCCTCCTTAACTAAATCCAACCAGGATTTGTCTTTCTTCAATAACTGTTTTCTCTCATAGAAACAGACCATTTGGTTGAACATATGGCCACCCAGGTAAAGTGTATATTTCCCAAACTTCTTTGAAGTAGGTGTGGCCACAGGACCAAATCCTGGCCAGAGGAATATGAGCAAAAGTGATGAGTGATACTTCTCAGCCATGCCCTCTTCTATCCCTGTCTCCCTTCCTGTTGGCTGGAATGGGAATGTAGTAATGAGCCATCTTGGATCCTGCACTTAGTGTTTGTAAACCTTAAGGATAGTGGAAGAGCAAGAAACAAGGAGACCGTACCCCTGATGATTTCACAGAGCTGCAATGCCATAACCAGGACTTTATGTGAAAAAGAGATAGGCTTTTATCTTATTTGAGCTCATTTTATTTTGGATCTCTGACTTTGGTTTCCTACTTTATATATCCATCCACTCCACAGGCAAGTTCTACTGACAGCATCTCTGAAATATATCTTGAATTTGGCTGTTTTGTTGCACCACTTTGGTCCAACCTACCATCATTTTTCCCTGACTGCTTAAACAGCCTCACACTCATCTTGTTCTTCTATTCTTTACCTAGAGGGCTTGTTGTTATTTTTCACAATGAAAATGATTTTAAAAAAAGTTATATCACCTCCTACTTAAAATCCTCCAGTGACATTTGGCAATGCTGTCTATCAAAATACCACCAGCAACACACCTAAAGTGCTTGTAACTGTATGCTGTAGGGAGCCATAGGTGTTACAAGGGACTCTATTATAGGATTTGGGCTTGTGTTGGTGATTTTGGGTAGTGTTGAAGGAAGCAGGGTTAATTCTATTATTAGATGTATTAATAAATCTCACCTAGAAGGATGAAGATTAGAATAAGGCTAAAGCTGAAATTGATTAAAAAAAAAAAAAGCATTAGCCACTCATATTAGCCATGATAGGGACATGTTTGGTCATTTTCTGGTTTATACAATGTTCATATTTTTTCTGTGTTTAGTCATGATTACAGAGTAGTTTTGTTTTTTTTATCCATCATGGCCATAGATCATCTGATGTTAATTTTTTGAGAAATTGTTGATCTTCAGTGGGAACAACACCATAGACTGAGTGCCAGGCCAGCTCCTGATGGTACAGGGCTGCTTGCTTGTCTCTTTCTCCCTTCCCAGTGTTAGATTAAACTTCAAACTTTTTACCATGGCCTTCAAGGCCCTCCATGATCTGGTTCCTACCTAATTTCCAAACTCATTTCCTACCACACAGTCACTGCATTCCCTTAACACTGCCCCCCACCTTTTTTTTTTTTTTTTTTTTGGTTTTTTGAATGCTCCAAGTTTGTTCTCCCTTTAGGACTTTTATATTTGCAGTTAATTCTCCCTAGAATATTCTTTTCCCAAATATCACTTCTTAAATATTACTTCATCATGGAGTTCTTCCCTGACTCTTCCCTTTTCCAGACCCACAAGACATTTTTTGTATCATTTCTATGTTTTATTTTCTTTATTAAACCTTATGGTGTACTTGTTGGTTTTCTGCCGTCCCTGCTAGGCTATGAGATCTGTAAGAGCAGGAATTTTGTCTGTGTTGTTCACCAAGGTGTATCCTCAGTGCCTATCATAGTACTTCACATAAGGGACTGTCAATAGATTTTTGTGGAGTAAAGGAACTCTCAACCTCTAGGGATGGGTGGAGGGCAAGTAGGTCAACAATTACAACATGGTGTGCAAGTGTACACTGGACTTCTTGGGGATGAGTCACACCCAAATTGTTGGAGACTTATTGCCAGAACACAAGAGTTTATGAGGAATCTCTTGTCTCCTGTTAAGCCATATACCTGATCTGGTTTTGATTTCTGCAAGATTGACATTGTTCAAGAGATACTCTTGGCTCTAGCGATTTGCTTTCCTTAGGAACACCTACATTTATACTTAAGAAATGAGAGAACCTGATTGTATTGGTTTGCTATCACCTCATTTCCAGCACACCTACCAAGAGTCATAACTCAAATGTCTATAGGGACTAAGCAGGCACCTTAAGTGAGTGAAGTAAACTGGGTTATGGCAACTTAAGGACTCTTTGGACATAGACCTCCATCTAGAACTGTTCTTCACATCTCAAAACCTATACCCCTTCTCCCATGTTTCCTGAAACCTATCCTCTCAGTCTCTCTTGTTTTCCCACTTCTGATAGAATATGAGCTCAAATAGTTTATCATTTTTGTCTTTATTAAGAAAATCAATAATGTAAATCTAATGACAAATGGTGGTGGAGACCTGGCCTCGGTACTGGATGGGGAAAAGAGGGTGCTGAGAACCACGGTTGGTAAGACAATGTGCTCTGGGGACTTTGCTCTGGATGATTTTGGCTTTGTGGAAGTGCAAACCCAAGTTGCTAGATTTTCATATTTATTCCGAGAAAAACTCAAAATCTAGAAGTTTAGGTGAAATCCCTTGATTGTTAGTTCTTGGTAATATTTAATTTTCATTAAACACTGAGAACCAAATGAGCTTATTCAACAAATAGGCCACCCTCCAGATTTGGCACTTGGGCTGTTGGCACTGGAACTCTTGAAAGTAGTTGTCTCTAGATGAGCAACCAGTCGGTGTCAGTCAGACATGAACAGGGAACAGAGTATTGATGTCCCTGTATGCACAATATGAGCCTTGGCAGCTTTGCCCAGAGCTTCTGGACAGAATAGGCAGCTAAGGAGTAAGGATAGCAGTGAGCATGGGCTGCTGTGGGTGCCCAGGAGGGTTGTCTGGCTGTGGCTGGAGGAGGAGCTGGGAGGTGGGGAGGGTGTTACTGAGGAAGTCTTCTCATAACAGGTTAGCCTAGAGACGAAGGGGTGTTATTGTTGGGGGAAAGACAAGAGCATACAGAGATGTGAGAACTTGTGGCACTGTGGGGACACTTCAAATACTACATGTGGTAAGACACTACCTCTGTTCTATGGTGTCGTGTGGTGGAGAGTGGACTGTGTGCGTGTGTGTGTGGTACAGGGAGGGAGAGGTGGTGGTGGAGGAACGGGCAGTGCAGAGGAGGCAGGAAATGAAGCTGTAAGGAGAGCTAGAATCTGATCATGAGGGCCCTGGATGATGTTCTACTTAGGAGTTTCACTACTGTCCTAAAGGGTATGGAGGATGCACTGAGGGACATTAACTAGGGCTTTGACATCTTAGCTTTGCAGTTTGGACAGATTCCCAGGCAGCCTGTGGAGTGTTAATTAGCAGTAAGGTTTGAGGCTATTTACATTTAATGAAATAAACTGGATCCTGTTAAGCAGGAAAGCTTCTGATCCTCCCTCATCTCCAACCCCCACTCCCACATTCACTTCTAGAGACTTCACTGTTGCCTTGTGGCAGAATTATTTGAGTGCCTCCTTATCACATAAAATCTTCATGTTTGCAATTGCTGCTTCCTTTAGTGTAGCTAATTACTTTTGAGTATGCTTATCCTTCTTACCTAGAGTCTTTCTTTCTGGTCCTGATAGGGACCTAGGATTTACTCTGGTAAATGAAAGTTGGGTAGTGTAAGTTTTCACTCCAGATTGTTTGAACTGATCAGAACATGCTCATAGAAGCTATTTGCCATGAGTAACACAAGAAGAGATGATGGTAAAAATATTGAATAATACCCTGGAGGCTGAAGTTCCCAAAGGCAGCCACATGAAAGACACCAGTGGATGGGCCAGAAGACTCCCAGCATTTACCAATTGACATTCCAGTGCTACCTCCCTATCCTGGGTCCAGATGCACTCTGGCTGAGAACTAGGGAGACACACAGGGAAGAGGCCCCACCCCTGTGATCTATAGGGGACAAGCTGGCAGGCACCAGTGACCCCAGTGGTACCCACTGAGGACTTCCCAAGGAAAGGAATAGAAGGAGGCCACTTCAGGGGCTTGGAACAGTGGCTTTTTAGCAACTTAACATGGGAATATTTCAATATTTAATAGTCATTAGAGCCATACTAGTGAAATGTAGCAAAATAGAGACCTAAATCTATGATTCTGAGAAAAATAGACATTAAAAACTTCCCCTTCTGCTGTGCCTTGTGGAAAGACATTTCTACAATTTGCCTAAACATAGTTCCAGATGGATTTCTTTGACCTTCACTTGAAGCTTTGCATGGCACTTTTCTGTGCAATGTCTTGATTTTACAAAGGTAGTAAAATCTCCCACATTACCACAAGCCTGCTTTGTTTATCTTTTTTAGTGTGGTTCAAGACTTTGAGGAGACCACAATTGCTTGGGCAAAGTGTCCTGGAAGTAACGTGATGAAGAGATTGGAAGGAGGCAAGACTTGAGGCAGGGAGCTTGAGTCCAAGTTTCAAATGAGAATCTTGACAAGGTAGCAGTGTGGAGGAGAGGGCAGATCCAAGAGCTGTTTTTGATATGATCATATGGAGTAAAAGGGAGATTAAGATGAGTCAAGTTTCTGACCTGAGTGAAAGAGAAAGTAATGATACTGCTCATAGGGAGTCATAGTGGTTGGTGGCTATAAAAGGGGTCTCATCCCTCTGGTCTCTGAATACTTATTAGCAAAATGAGATAATAATGGTACCTACTTCATAGGATTACTTTGTGGACTAAATATAATGCACGTAGAATGTTAAATATGGGACTGGCATGCAGTAAGTACTCAATAAATGTTAGCAATTTTTTTCTTCAGGAAATAGCCTTAGAAAAGTTAAGTAATTTGCTTCAAACTACACAGTTAGGTGACTGATAGAGTTGGGATTCTAGCATATCTGTTGGAGTAGTGTCTGGTCACTTTACCTGTTACATAGGATAGAAACCATCAAAAGAGGGACGGGTCCGGGATGTGGCTATGATGATGAGCTTGGTTTTGGAAAAGGAGATGTAAAAGTGGGGTGGGGACAGGAAGTCCAGGAAGAAGTTGGACACATGGATCTGGACTTCAGGAGGGTCTTGGCCAGAGAAGTCCTTGTTCATATCTCAGTCTGTGAAATTATAGTCATGAATAGTGCACCACCTAATAACCAGGTTTGTGGCTTTGATAAATAGCCAGAGCGTGTTTAATAAAATTATGTGATCAAGATAATTGTAAATTCTTTAAGTGGTTTTAGTCAGGTTTTTACATTTGACCATCAGTCTCACTTGCCAAAATTTTTCATGATGCCATATAATCAGTAACTATAATAAAAAGCCTATATTTCAGAAATACAAAAGCCATATCCTAATCAGTATGATGTTTAAAGACTTCTGTATTAAAAAACACTCCTTTAAGAAGTTAATTAATCTTTGGTCAAGATAACTTCCCCCCCCCCCAAAAAAAAAAAAAAAGATAACTTCCCAAATGTCATCTCTCTGGACTACAAGCAATTTTTCAACTCTTTCAATATGTTAACATTATAAGAAAGAAAGAAAGAAAGAAAGAAAGAAAGAAAGAAAGAAAGAAAGAAAGAAAGAAAGAAAGAAAGAAAGAAAGAAAGAAAGAAAGAAAGAAAGAAAGAAAGAAAGAAAGAAAGAAAGAAAGAAAGAAAGAAAGAAAGAAAGAAAGAAAGAAAGAAAGAAAGAAAGAAAGAGAGAAAGAGAAAGAAAGAAAAGAAAGAAAGACCCATACTTTAGGTTGTGTCACAAGCTTTAGTCTTCCTCAGATCTCAACCTTATTTACCTTCTGACATTAGCACCTACTCTTATCCCCCCACCAAGTACTTTATCATACTGCTGATGTGGACTTCTCTGTGTATATATCAGAAACCTAAGGTGAAAAAATAGGTGTCTTTTAAAACACCTGGATATGGGTTTATGAAGATGATAGAATTGTGTATGGCAAGAGGTGACTAACTATGGTTCATTGGCGAAATTCTGGCTCACCAGCTGTTTTTATATGGAGCATGAACTAAGAATAGTTTTTATATTTTTAAATAGTTGCAAAGAAATAAGAAGAAGAATATTTCATGATGTGAAAATTATATGAAATGCAAATTTCATTGTCCATAAATGAATAAAGTTTTATTGGAACACAGTCTTGTCCACTCATTTACATAACATCAATAGGAGCTTTCATGTTATGATGGCAAAGGTGAGAACTTGTGACAAAGATTTATGGTGCTCTCATTGCTTTGCAGTAGTGTTCAGCAACCTACAAATCTCAAGTATGTGGTTATAACTCCAAAGTGTTTCAAGTGCCATGTGTATTTCTGTAGAGCAATATTTTATTTTATTTTATTTTATTTTATTTTATTTTATTTTATTTTAATGACCAGTACAATAGCCATCATTTCAGAAGGAGAAGGAAGAGAAGGGAAGAGTAGTGGGATCCAAATGTCATGGTGTTAAGACACGGTGGAGTGTGAGTTATTTTGTTATTGAATTAGACAGGAAAGCAGTGTGTTTACTATGCAGTGACACAACTGTGCTAAAAGAATACAGTTATAACAGAGTAAGTATTCATCACAACACTCAACCACAAGAAAGCAATGGCCAGAAAAATTGGAAAATTTAAAACAGAATGTCATCATACCATAATTTCTTCATGAAAATAAAACATGAAAATGAACAACTGATGTGCATTTCTAAGTGGTTCATTTATTATCACACCAGTAAAGACACATCTTACATGTGTCTTTGAAAATGAAGTAGTTTAAGACCATTAGCCTTCTGATAACAGTGGTTGCCTGAAAAGCTGAGGACATTGGGAGCAACATCAATAATCAATTTATTTTTTTTCAACTTTTTTTTTTTTTTTTGGGACAGAGAGAGACAAAGCATGAACGGGGGAGGGGCAGAGAGAGAGGGAGACACAGAATCGGAAACAGGCTCCAGGCTCCGAGCCATCAGCCCAGAGCCTGACGCGGGGCTCCAACTCACGGACCGTGAGATCGTGACCTGGCTGAAGTCGGACGCTTAACCGGCTGCGCCACCCAGGCGCCCCAATAATCAATTTAAAAACAAGGCAAATGATTCCTAGTGATTTTCTTTGGCTCTTGATAAGTTAAAAGCTGCTGCCAATACAGCTCAGGTGTTATTTGATGAGTTCATGCTGAGTTTGAAGTGAATGATGAATTAGCTTCTATGAATAGTCCATGTAGAAAAACTATAGGCAAAAATATTTTCAAAGAAAATGAGGAAACACTAATTCAGTACAAACTGAAGTGGAATCTGCTAAGATGTGTTACAACTCTTGGTGGTGAAAATATGTGTGGAGCACAGAATGGCTTTTTGGATGAATTTACAATTTACATAGCCTATGCTAATTTATTACAATAGTCATCAGAAGGTACTTTGTAGAAAGTATTTGAATCTATCATGTGTTATTGAACCAATTGTGTCAAAGGTGAATTTCATTAGCTTTTCTGGACTTAACCATTATCTGTTTTGTGAACTTTTGTCAAAAACAGAAGCTGAATATCCTGACCTGCCTTACCAACTCATACTGCTGATCGGTTAACAGTTATAAGTCCCCTGTGACTTTGAGCTCAGGGTCGAGACTGACATTTTTCTTAAAGAGAACAGTCTTCAATCACTACTATTGAACACTGGATGGCTTTGGAAATTAGCCGTTTCTTCAGATGTCATAATGATTCTTTTTAAAAACATTTTTTTTTAATGCTTATTTATTTTTGAGACAGAGAGAGACAGAGCATGAGCAGGGGAGGAGCAGAGAGAGAGGGAGACATAGAATCTGAAGCAGGCTCCAGGCTCCAAGCTGTCAGCACAGAGCCCGATATGGGGCTCGAACTCACAAACCACTAGATCATGACCTGAGCCAAAGTTGGATTCAACCAATTGAGCCACCTAGGTGCCCCTGATGTCATAATGATTCTTAATGGATTCAACCAAAATTTAAAACAAAACAACAATTATATACAGAGTAGTAAAGTCATTTTGATGAAATCACAAGTAATGTCAAGCTGCTTTAAAAACTTCCTATGCTGTCAAAACTTAAAACAAAAAATGAGATTTCCATTACTACACAAATTTTCAGTGAACATATTTTCCCAGCTCAAACTATAGTTCTAACAATGTTTTTCAGACCTCAATACAAGTACAAAAGAAACTTTTAAATTTCAAAATCCACTTATCTGAGCAATTGAGGAGCTTCCATATAACCTTCAACTGGAAGTGATTAATCTGCAATATAATGACATGCTAAAAGGAAAATTTAATAAAATTCTATAGATGCCTTCCAAGCAGTGAAAATGTTTAATAAAATCTTATGCTCATGGATTGATAATCAGTATTTGTCAGTACCTTCCTTTGAGAGTTTTAACCAACTGTGAGACGAAGCCAACTACAAAGTTTAGAGGGCACTCACTCCACACAAGATTACCCTCACTTTCAACACCAGTTGCAAGTTTGGGGTATTTCCCAAACCACCTTCGGGGTCAATAATTCATTAGAAGGACTCACAGAACTTACCGAAAGCTATTATGCTCACTTACCATTTATTACTGGGAAAGGATACAGATTTCATAGTCTAGGGAAGAAGTACATAGAGTAGAATTAGAGCTCTATCACATAGGCATGATTGATTGATTGCCCACAATATTGATCAACCTCCAGGTCAACTGATACCATGTGGCCCATATCACATTTTGTCTTTTTGGCATGGTCAGCCCCTTCCCTAAATCACATTTTTAGACTGTTCAGTGTGATCGAAGTTTCCCAAGCAAACCATGACATTCCAAGGGCCTAAGATCACTTCCTAGTAGCTGAGGACAAATATCAGAACTCTTACTGGGTAAGATTAATGCTTCACTACATACCACCTGTGGGAAAAGACATTTTCAAAGATGAAACCTGTAAAATTTTATTACAGATCAGCATTAACATGAATATTTGCAATCTGTTTTGATTAAAGGGAATGCTAATTTTTAACTCCAATGAAGTAAAATGTGATCTTCCCCCATAATTTATTTTTCTCATTATTAGACCTACTCACAAAAGAATATACTCAATTAGTAATATCAAATTTAGAATTTTATCAATAAAAAATGTGGAAATTTGTTTTCCCTCTTGTTATATAAGTACTTACATAATACCCTCGATTTTGCTTATTGGCCTGCAAAGACTGAAATATTTACTATCTGATCCTTTTACAGAAAAAGTCCACCAACCTCTGATGTACAGTCTGATTTGTCATACTGCTGAGATGATTAGTTTTATGAGTTAACTTGGTGAGAGTACAGACCTTATTATTCAATCAAGCACCAATCTAGGTGTTGCTGTGGAAGCCTTTTGTAGATGTAATTAACATCTACAATCAGTTGACTTTAAGTGAAGGAGACTGTCCTCAATAGTCTGAGAAGGCCTGGTCCAATCAGTTGAGAGGCCTTAAATGAGCTTTCCTTGAAAAAGAAGAAATTCCATCTGTGGACAGCAGCTCCTGCCTGAAAATTTTTAGCCTGCACTTCCTGATGGCCTGCCCTATGGATTTGAGATGTGCCAAACCAGCCCCACATTCACATAAGCCAATTTCTTTATATTTACATTACATTACATTTCTTTATATTTATATACTTATCCTACTGGTTCTGTTTCTCTGGTGGAATCCTGACTGATTCAACTGCTCACTACAAAACATACCACCTAAACTGTGCTGCTAGAAAACCAAAAGGGAAATTATTTTATTTTATTTTTAATGTTTATTTATTTTTGAGAGAGAGAGCACAAGCAGGGGAGGGGCAGAGAGAGACACACACACAGAACTTGAAGCAGGCTCCAGGATCTGAGCTGCCAGCACAGAGCCTAATGTGGGGCTCGAACTCATAAGCGGTGAGAATATGATCTGAGCTGCAGTCAGATGCTTGACCGACTGAGCCACCCAGGTGCCTGAAAAAGGAAATAATTTTATATAAAATGAAATTAATACTGTGCCATAGCTGCCTGTCAGCTGTGATATTATTGCCTAATCTAATTGACTTTTTAAGGCAGAAAGGGTAGTGAGAGTTATGAATAAAGAAAATTTGGGAAGACTAATTCAGTCTTATTACTGTGGGT
Organism: Neofelis nebulosa; assembly: GCF_028018385.1. Lineage (NCBI taxonomy): Eukaryota > Metazoa > Chordata > Mammalia > Carnivora > Felidae > Neofelis > Neofelis nebulosa. The sequence goes on from NC_080782.1 coordinate 60,486,572, forward strand.
CAAAGCGACTTTTTTTTAATAAAAACACTTTTTAAAAATGTTTATTTTTGAGAGAAACACAGAGTGCAAGTGGGGGAGGGGCAGAAAGCGACGGAGGCACAGAATCTGAAGCAGGCTCCAGGCTGTCAGCACAGAGACCATTGTGGGGCTCCAACTCAGGGACCCACAAGATCATGACCTGAGCTGAAGTCAGAGGCCTAACGGACTGAGGCATCCAGGCTCCCTTATTTCTTTGTTTCTTGATAGAATCTGTTCCCAGAGCAAAAATGAGATTTTTCCAAGAAATGTCTTTATTAGCTTACCTCTAGGACTCTTTTCCTGGGGGCCCTGTTGCTGGCTTTCAGAGCACCCTTACCTTCTGGCATTGTTGGTAAATCCCAAGCTTTACAGGAGAGTATTCTGGGCTTTTATCAGATTTTCTATGAGTCCGTGGCACCAACAGGATAAAAACCACAAATGACCTCCTCTGTAGGTATATATTTACCATAATGTGTCATCTGCTGTGTACATTATCTCCTCTAATCCACACAACAATCCTATAAAGTAGGCATATCCCATCTTGTGCTGATAAGCAAAAGAGTGTGGATTTGAATTCACATCAGATACCAAAGCTCCTGCTCCGGAGCCAGGGAAGGGAGTTCGGTTCAATCACTAGGCTCAGTTGTCTGGGAACTTCCTGACCTTGTGGTGGTGGCCTGGGGGGCCCCAAGTACCTGCTTGGCTTCTGCCCACTTGCCTAGCGAAGAGCAGGTTGGAGCGGACCTCCTGGCCTCCTAATGCGCCCCAGCCCAATGGGAGGGAGGAGGAGCGGGCGCCCCGGGGAGAGGAGGGCGGGCCCTGAGAGGGAGTTTGAAAAGAGGAAGGAAGTGGGGCCCGGCGGAGCGCCTAGCCTGGCTGCTTCCCCACAGAACGACGCGAGGCGCCCGCAGCCCCCCTGGCCCAGCCATGGCCCCCTGGCGCAAAACTGACAAGGAGCGGCACGGCGTGGGTAGGTGCGGGCACGGGGTCCCCAGCTGGGGGAAGGGCAGTTGGCCAGAGAACCGCACGCAGAAAGATGCTGCGGGAGGCGGCGGCATGGGCGCGGGCCGGGAGCGCTGACCCAAGGTCTGAGGGCACAGTGGCTTCCTCAGCCTGCTGCGGGGCCAGCTGGGTGAGGAAGAGGAGGCAGAGGGAGAGGAAGGAGGGCACCCCGCCCTGTGGGCTTCGCCTAGCCCGTGCCCTTTCCCGCCCGGCGCGCAGCCCCCTGCCTCTCCCCAGTGCTGGTGCATCTCTTAGAAGCAGTCCAGCCCAGTGCCTGTCAACCTGGCTCTGTGTGCCAGACTCGCAGTGTTTCAATGAGTGGACTCCATTGCCCCATGTAGAGAGCGGGCCTCATAAAGGAGCGCTCGTTCTCTCCCCTGGCCCGGCCTTGCCTGGCCCAGTGACACCCATCTGTCTGCTTCTCCTGCCTGTTCCTTCTGGGTCAGATGACCCCTGATTTGGTAGAAGGTCCAGAGGGCTATACTAGCTTGTGGGGTGGTATTGGAGGGCGGAGTCCTTCACTCAGCCCTGGAGAGCCTATGGGGAGAAAGGCTTCTCTGCCAGGTTATCTGGGGATATCCAAGAAGCCAGCTTCATCAGCTTCAGCCATCTAAGCTCCCAGAAGCCTCTGCCTCAAGCTCAGGGGCGGAAGTGGTAGCTGGGGGAAGGGAGGCTTCAGGTACTGGGACTCATTCTACTAAGTGGCACCCGTGGTGCAACCTCCATAGACTCACTGTGGTTTTCAAACTCAAGTGTGAATTTGAAAACCGCAGTATGGCAGACACCACCCTCAGAGATGAGGATTGAATAGGTCAGAGGTTGGAGGATCGGGGGGGGGGGGGGTGCTATTACTATGGGTAGTCCCAAGGCCACTGTTGGAGAAATACTGCCCTGGAGAGTTCAACATTTATCTGCTCACTTAATGGGCTCTAGGCACCATGGAGTGTTTTAAGACTAATGGTCCCCATCCAGACAACAAATAATAATCTATACCCTTGAGGGGCTCAGTTTCTTCATCTGTAAAATGGGAAGTTTGAACTAAACCCCAAAAGGACCATGTTTAACCTCAAAGCTTCTCTAACTTTGGCCCCTCTAGCTGGGGGTATTAGGCTGAAATTTTTCTCAAGTTAAGATGGGGACTGTTAAATAGGGCAGACCATTGTAGGTGGAGAGGCCAATGTAGTGTAGGAGATGAAAGCTAGACCTGGAGGGGATATCTGGGAAAGAAGAGAGGTTTGCCTTTCACCTGAAGGGAATGATTATGCTCAGAGTAAGCTGGAGCCACATTTTGGAAGGCTATAAGTGCCAGGCTAAGAAGTTGAGACTCTTTCTACTTTGGCAGTGGGGAACCAAAGAGGGCTTCTGAGCAGGGAAGAGGCATGAGCAGATTCATGCTGCAGCCAGTGTGGAGGAAGTTTGGGTGGACAGAAGGGCGAAGGTGCCTGGGCAGCAGACAAGAGACAGTATTGGTGGTCTAGGGTAAGCAGGGCAGTTAATGGGGGAGATTGAGTGATATGGAAGAGTCCCAGCCTCCATCCCAAGGGCTGCAGTGCATTCCTGCTGTGAAGGCCCTGTGCTAAGGTGTGAGGATCATGGGCTCTGGTGCTAGACTGCTTGTTCTTGGATTCCAGCTTCTGACGCTTCCCAACCCTGTGACTCAGACAAGTTACTTACTCTCTCCAGGCCTCAGTTTCCTTGTCTGTATGATGGGGATAATAATAATACCTGCTTCCCAGGGTTATTGTAGGATTAAACGAATTCATCCACATAAGGTCCCTAGAATGACAATTGTACAAATCAATCCTCACTAAATGTTATCAATTATTATTCTTAGACTTTGTCCTCTGCATGGAGGTTTAGTTGAGGACATGACATCACAGGATGGGATAGAGTTACAGGATGGAGTGGGGTTCCCACACTCTCTAGAAGAGGAAAATCCCACCTATGTGCTCAGAGATTGGGAACTCTGTTAGGCCCTAAGCTCAGAGGCTTCTTGATCTGATAGTATAGCTGACATTTTTCATGCCTACTTGTGAAAATTCTATTTCATTGGGGGGCCAGAAGGTCTATGACCCTCTAGGGAGCCAGAGAGCACTTGGTAGGTGCCTGCTCATCAAAAGAATCTCTTTTCTCTGCAAATGAATGCTGGACTAAGGAAGGTAACCTCCAGCCCTCTTTCTTAGACCCTGGGTAGATGGAAGGAAAAGGCAAAGTTTAGGTTATGATGAAATGGGGGACTGGAGTCATGGAACAGAAAGAACAGAAACCTACAGTAAGGAGTCTGGATTCTAGTTCCAACACCATCACTATATGCAGGCAGATCTATGCTCTCGTTTTCTCATTGCAAGTTAAGTAATTAATATTTTTTGATTTCAAGGTGTTCTTTTATGAAGAGCATTTGAGATAATGAGTATGGGGGCTTTGAAGAAGAAAAGAGAAACATATGAAGGATTAGGGGGTTCTTGAAATATCTCCAGAGTCCCAGCCAGGCCTAAAACACAAGGAGAATCTGAGCTTTGCTTTCCTATTTGGTTTCCTTGTCAGGAAACCAAACATTGCTGGTAACATTAGCCAGTCTTTTTCTGCCTTAATTCTCAAGGATTGCTGGTGTCTATTTGTCTCGGGGCTGGCTTTACATGAGGCTCCTTCATCATCAGAACTACTGGCTTCTTGCTCATCTTATTGTCTGGTAGGCAGCCAGTTGACCCTTCATATAGATCTATAGTCAGATTATTTTTCCTTCCTTGGGAAAGGAAGGAAACATGTGATCATTAGGATTCCAGAGAGTTCCAGAGGCGGGATAGGTGTTTCCAAGGACAAAACAGTGTGACTCTGAAGTAAGAAAAGGCACAGACTCTGTCCTTGGGGGAGATATATGTAACGTTAGAAGCTGTGGCTGTGAAGTCAGAACTGATTTCAAATATGGGCCTGTTTCCTCATCAATAGAATGGGGGGTAATGATGAATAATGTCAGTCTTGGGGGATTGTTGTGAGGATTGGATGGGGTAATGCAGGAAAAGCATTAGTAATGTGGTTGGCTCAATGAAAGTTAGCTGCTAAGGTCAAGGGGGTTACCTAATGGCTCTGGAGCCAAGAGAAACACAGAGTAGTGTCAGATTCAGGACAGTTATGCCTTCCAAGAGTATAATATTTTGTGGTTTATAAGACCTATTCTCGTGCAATATCTTTGGCTCCAGAACATTTATGTGAGGCATTATCTTCATGTTATACATCAAGAAATCAAGGCCCAGAGTTCATATAATTTGGAAGCACTTGGGCGTGGCCTTAAATTCAATTGACTTTACAGTCCCTTTGCACCACACTAGGATGGAATCTGGGAAGGGGGACGTCATAGAAAAAGACAAGATGTTGGAATGTATGTGGCATTTGGATCAAACAATAAATATTCTGCTTTGGTTTTAGTAGATGTTTATAATGGGAAACAAAACAAAACAAAAAACTTTGGAGAGGTAAGTTGCAGCCAGATTGTGAAGGGCTTTGAACACCAACCTTGTAAGTTTGGACTTCGTTTTGTGTACAATGGAAGTTTTGAGCAGGCACGCCACCCGTAAGAATTTAATATAATTAATTGTGAGAAGGGCGGAGATTGGATGTAGGAATACAAGAACAGAAGTAAGTGACCTTTTACCTGTTAACTGCCTGATTAGTTAACCCTGCAAGAGTCTACTTATAATAACATTTCCTTTTCACCTTTACTGTGTTAATCCTCTCTGCCTGAGTCTCAGTGATGAGAGCTTCCTCCTAGAAGGAGAAAAGGGAGAGGAGGAAAGAGTATAACAGTATCAGTTAAGAATAAGTGTGACTGGGTGATAGAATGCCTCTAAACAGTGGCTTACCCAAACTAGAAGTATATTTCTCCCTCAAATAGAAAGCCCAGAAATGGTCCATGAAGAGGGGGTCATGGTCTACTATGCTGCTTCCTCAGCATGAGGCTGCTGCCTCCTGAACTGAGCTGGTTGCTCAAGCTCCAGTTGTCAAGTCCCCCTTCCAGCCAGAAAGAAGGATGAAGGGAAGCAGAAGGACATGACCTTTCTCTTTAAGGACACCTACCTGAGGGCCCACTTAACACTTCCTCTTGTTTCCTATTAGCTAAAGCCTAATCACGTGACTGAGGAGGGAAGCTAGGAAATGTAGTCTGTAATGCAGGCAGCCATGCACCCCGCTGAAAATTAGTGCCATTTCTAAGGAAGAAGGGGAAGAAGGATTTGGGGGATTTTTATGTTAGTTTGTTTAAGGCAGCCATAAGAAAGTACCACAGACTGGGTGGCTTAAAAAATAGAAATTTGTTTTCTCACAGTTCTGGAGGCTGGAAGTCTAAGGCCAAGGTGCCGGTAGATTGGTTTCTCCTGAGGCATTGGCTTGCAGACACCTGCCGTCTCATGGCTTTGTCCTCACGCAGTCATCTCTGTGCACACTCACCCCTAGTGTCTCTTCCTCTTAGAAGGATGCCAGTTATATGGGATTAGGACTTCACACTAACAGCCTCATTTTTTATTTAATCATGTACTTAAAGAACTTATCCCCAAATATGGTTACATTCTGAGGTCCTGGGGATTAAGGCTTCAACAAACAAATTTGTGGGACTAGGCATGGATAACAATTGAGTCCAGAAGGGATGACCCATTGTCTGTGGTATGACATTTAGGGACAGGTCAGGCTTTTCAGACAGAGAGTGAGGGGGGGAATTGGTGCGGGGGGCTTCAGTGATGCCTAGAAACCTCTTCTATATGCAGGCTGTCTCTGGTTATGGTTGAGTACTTGCTGGCAGTGTTGGGGAGCATTGGTAGTGCCTTCTAAGGGCTGTTTGGGAGGATCTGTTCTATGCCCCTCCCTAGCTTCTAGTGGTTTGCTGGCAATCTTTGGTGCTCCTTGCCTTGTAGAGGCATCATCCTGATCTCTACTTCCATCTCCATACAGTGTTCTCCCTGTGTATGTGTCTTTCTCCAAATTTTCCTTTTAATAAGGACACCACTCCTTATTGGGTTAGGGCCCACCCTAATGACCTCATTTTCACTTGATTACCTTTGTAAAGACTCTATCCAAATAAGATCACACATTGATGTACTGGGGCGTAGGACTCTAACACATCTTTTGTTTGTGGGAGGGGCACAATGCAAACCATACTAGGCTCTGCAAAAGTAGGAAAAGGGTCTTTTTCCATGTCTTGATTGGGGAATATGGATGAATCTGAGACCACCCCCACATACAGGAATGCCTGTGATGCTGTTGCAGTGCAGGACCCTAGACAGAGCTGCTCCATGCCAAAATGGACAGATTTGGAGTGGGCAGTGGGCACTTGAATCTCGTGCAGCACAGGCTCTTATTAAAGGAACAAAATCCATTCAGACTGGTTCAATTAAAAGTTGTGCAGTATTTATGTGTATGTGAGGAGGGGGTAGGTATATTTTAAGGATCAGGGGAAATAAAAAAGAAATCCAGGAAACATGAGAGGCAGGTGTCTAGAAGGGTCTGAACTGCGACCACCCTGGAAACCTCTGTCCCCCTTCTTGTGGCAACCCAGCTTCTCTTAACACATCAGCACTATTCTCTTCTCTCTCCTCACCAACTCCTTCTAATTCCATCACTCATTCATAACTTTGATATTCTGATAACATCATAATAGTGGCCCCAACATGTCACCCACCCCAACTCTGCATGACTTTGCAATTCAAGTGTCTACTGAATCTTTTATCCATATTTATTTGTTCAAAGGTCTGAGAGAGGAGATCTGAATAGATGGACTCACATTTGCCAAGGTAATAATCAAGGAGGAGGGATAGAGAGCATTTTTCACTCATTAACTTGTTCAGTCATTTACTCATTCATTCTTCATTATTTCTTTTTTTTTTAATTTTTTTTCAACGTTTTTTTATTTATTTTTGGGACAGAGAGAGACATAGCATGAACGGGGGAGGGGCAGAGAGAGAGGGAGACACAGAATCGGAAACAGGCTCCACGCTCCGAGCCATCAGCCCAGAGCCTGACGCGGGGCTCGAACTCACGGACCGCGAGATCGTGACCTGGCTGAAGTCGGACGCTTAACCGACTGCGCCACCCAGGCGCCCCCATTCTTCATTATTTCTTAAATATTTATTGGGGATTTCTTATGTGCCAGGCCCTATGCTAGACAAGGAAATTACTAGAATTAGACCAATATGGTTCCTACAGTGTTGGAGCTTATAGTCTAGTGGGAGAGATAAAAAAAAAAAAAAAGGACTTTATGGAAAAATCAATAAACATATAATTACATTATATGTGCCAGTGTAAGAAAAGAGTTTGTTCCGTGAATGAGAATATTGGAGAGAAGGGTCTGAGAAGGCCTCTGAGGAACAATGGAGGAAAGAATTCCAAAGGAAACACTTGGAGGGATCTTAGTACATGTATCTTTGCTATGGAGGCCAACTATATCTTGGACTGGTCCCTAGAAATTAGTCTGGTGCAACAAAAACAACAACAACAACAACAACATGTATTGGAAATCTGATTCCATCCTAGCATCAATTCTTAGGTGCCTGGCTTTCCACTGGCTAAAGCATCAGCAATTTGGGATTGTTCAGAAGTGTCTGCTCTTTGAGTCCACTAAAGAGATGGTCCTAATCCCTAGGCTTGTGAGAGCTTCATCAGTTAGTGGCTATCTTGTTCCCAATCATAGTGTTTGTATTTGAATGAACCTTAACAGACTGTTTACTAAGCTCTGCTTCTTCCTGAGATCAACATCCTTATATTGCTGTTGTATGTTGAGGCAGGCAATGTAGTCACCATAATATTATAATTTCTGGATCTTTGGACTTTTGTTTGTTTGTTTGCTTGTTTTTTAAAGCTTACAGGTCTTTAATAGTCAATTACACATGGGTGCCACAGTCTGTGTTCTGTAGCAAATGTCCTGGAAATGGGAAAGGATAATGCTCATCACCATCCAAATCCAGAGGAATCTGGGTAGAGACACTACAAAGGTTCCCTTTAATAGGCACTTTCTCCCATCTTCCTACTTCATTTAATTGATGTGAGTTAAAACACAGTAAGGCTGAGTTTGTAAGCCTCTTAAGTCTTACTTGGTTTTTAGTTCTCTTTGGAGAAAGTCATCTCCTGTGACCTCAATAGGACACTGTCAGCTTCTGCACTAGTTTAAAGCTACAGTCATAGAAGCTGGGGTTGGAAGGGGATATGACTTCATTTCTCACTTTGCCAGACCCCTTTCTAGACATTACTCCAGGGCACTTAGAGTTTACCTGACAACACATGATCCCGTGAATCCAAGCCTAAACTAAAATGGTAGAAGGAGACAGGTAGACACTGTGACTTGCATAGATGCAAGATCCAACACAGATTCTGAATAGAACAGATGTTGAGCAGTCATTTGTTGGACTGGATTGAGTGGTGGCAATGCCAGGGCTGAGACACCATGATCAGCATGTTGGGTTTTGGCAGAGGGACAAACATAGTGCCAGCTGAACCTATAGGATTTGCCAAGGAAGTGGGAATTTGCTGCTTGCCTCACTAGTTGTGTCAGTAGAGAGTTGTCTCAGGAAAGAATGTTCTGGGTAGAATCAACACTCAATGCAAAGGTCGTGAAGAGGGTACCTCTCTGATGTGTGGGAGGTCCCTGTGGCTGGAGGAGAATAAGCAAGAGGCAGAAGAGTAGGAAATGAATTCTCTGACGGGAGGTTGTATTGAGTAGTGCCTGGCACATGTTGCAATGACTTCAGCTTTTACTCTAAATGGAAGGAGGTGGGACACTGTAGGGGTTTCAGTAGAATTGCAGAATGTTCTGAGTTGTTTGGAAAGGATTATTCTAGATGCTTTATGATGGAGAGAGGGGAATTAAATGAGGAATCAGGAAGGCCAGTCCAGCAACTACTACAATAACCCAGGCAAGAGATGGTGGTGGCCCACACCAGGGAGGCAGCAGTGGAGGAGGTGAGATTCGCTTAGATTCTGGATGTGTGTGTTGTAGGTGGAGAAAATGGGATTTTCCTCATAGACTGGAATTAGGTATGAGAGAAAGAGAGGAATCAGGAGTGACTCCAAGGTTTTTGGTATGAGCAGCAGGGAGAATGGAATTGCATATGAGACTTCCTTACTTAAACTGTTGATCTGAGTTATCCACAGTGTCATAAATACTAACATTGCTCACCTTTTTTCAACATGGTACATTTACAGGGCACTTGTGCTACCACATTTAACCACCCTGTGAGATGGGTACTTTTATCATCCTTTCACAGATAAGGAAATGGAGGAGCAGAGACCTTCAGGGTCTCACTGAAATGCAAACTCTTTCAGGCAGTTTCCTTACACTTCATTCCTGGAGGAACCTCTTCTGTTTTACTGAAGTACTCAGTTTTCATCTTTTAGTTATGTAACAAACTACATGTCACTTCGCCCACTGGATAGCATATTGTCTGAGGGCAGAGCTCTGTTTTGGGGTCAACTTTGAGTCCATCCAGCTATAAGGCACTAGCAAGAACATGCTACATAAGAGAAAGTAATTGTTATTGTAACATGGGACCCCTTAGGAATCCAGTGGACGCTGTAAACCTCCTTCTTGCAAATCTGTACGTGTGCCGTTTTGCATTACAATTTCATCACGGCCCGTCCATGAAAGTGAGTTAAGTAAGAGCCCGGTAAAAGTACTCAGTAACTGTTTAGTAAACCAATACAATAGACACAGCTAAGGCATTCTGCCCAAGGTATAAATTTTTGGTTTTGGGAGCTGTGAAGGAGAAGAAAGCTGTTTTTATTGCCTATTCATATCAATTAAATTCAGTAAGCCTGTGTTAAGTGATGGTCCTAAATTGGGTATTATGCTAAGTGATGGTCCTGAGCTGGTTTTGATAAAATCACAGTCCCTGCCCTCAGGAAACTTACAATTCAGTAGTAATCTCTCTTTCTTCTTTTTGTTCAAGGCAACAAACAACACCATTATTAGTACTAATGTCTCCATTTCACAGGTTGGGCACGGGTGCACCTTTTGCTTCATGCTACCATAGCTCTTCCGTCACCTTCATCATATTTCATTGCAGGTTCATGTTGAATTATTTGGCTCTTCCCTAGAATGTAAACTCATGATATCAAGACAATGACTCTTGCTCTTCTCTGGCACAGAGCAGGTGCTCAATTAGTAATTGTTAATTGGATGGATGGGTGGGTAGGTGGGTGGATGGATGAGCAGGTGGGTAGATAAGTGGGTAGATGAATGAGTGGTAGGGGTGGGGTTATGGGTGGCTTTTCACTATCTGGTGGTCTCATAAGATTCGGATGGACTGAGTTGCCCCGTCTTGCCTTCATCTCCTTAACCCTAACCCTTTCCTGTCAGGAGGCTGGGTTCTATGAGAGCAGTACAGCAATGAATGGAGTATTCTTGAACTCTTCCTCAAACATATGGACCCCTGTAGTTGGCCACTGTCCCCAAACTCAAATAGAGTCACCCTGGGATTTTATTCACATGGTCCAGCTGTCCCTCATTGGGACTATGTCCACATCACACCAAGCCTCACCCCCTTCCTCCCTGCCCTTACCACCTTTATTCTCCACCTACCTCCTCAGGGGCTCTCACTCCATTTCTCCCCCTCGCCCTCCCTCTGCACCTCCCTCTCCTTCCAGTCTCACCTCCTTCATGGGGCCTCTCTTCATGAGTCCTCTGAGACTCCACAGCTGCTGTCCACAGCTTAGCCTTTTATTTTTAAGAGTTTCTTGTTTTTTTCTGGGTTAATTTTGTCTCTTCAATTAGATTTTACAAAAGCTCCAGGACAGCAGGAACTATCCCCTCTCTTCTCACTTTTCTAACTTGCAGGATCCAGCAGAGTGTCAGACACTCCCTTCCCTGGAAGTGAGGGGCTGAAGAAATCAGCCCTTGGTTTCATCATAAAGCCATTCTTCCAACTCTAGTGTGTGAGTGTGTTAATATAGGAGAGAGTGTGTGTGAGTGTGTGTGTGTACCTACAGCAGCCCTGGAAAGGAGAGTGAATCCCATCATGATGTTTTAGAGTAGTGCTTAACAACTTTGACACTATTGACATTGGGGCCAGATTCTTCTTTGTTATGGGGCTGTTCCGTGCACTGTAGGATGTTTAGCAGCATCCCTGACCTCTATCAGCTAGATGCCGAAGCTCCTTCACCTCATCCTCTTACCCCTCCAGACTGTGACAACTGAAAATGTCTCCAGACATTGACAATGTTCCATTGGGGGCAAAACTGTCCCTAGTTGAGAATCACTGTCCTTAGTTAGAGAACTCATGGCAATCCCACCTTTCTCTTGTTAGCTGAGCATGTCCCTTTGGCTTACTAAAAATGGAGTACAGGGGCTCCTGGGTGGCTCAGTCGGTTAAGCGTCCGACTTAGGCTCAGGTCATGATCTCGCAGTTTGTGAGTTCGAGCTCCATATCAGGCTCTGGGCTGACATCTTGGAGCCTGGAAGCTGCTTTGCATTCTGTGTCTCCCTCTCTGTCTGCCCCTCCCTTGCTCATGCTCTGTCTCTCTTTGTCTCTCAAAAATAAATAAATGTTAAAAAAAAATTTTTTTTAAACGGAGTACAGTGATAGGCACTTTGGCTTCTTCTTGGCTGTGTCGTCCTGGACTATTCACTTGATCTTACACTACCTCAGTCTTCTCATCTGTAAAATGGAGATGACAATGATTGTACCCAAGAATTATGGTGAGGATTAAGTAGGTGACTATGGATAAAGCCCTTGGAATAGTGTTTACTGCACAGAAAAGCTCAGTGGAGGTTGTAATTCCTCTGTCTTCTCCTGGTCAGTGGAGGATTACTTCCTCCTTGGTTACCTCTGGCTGTGATTCTCAAACCTTATTCAATACCATCACTGGATGTGAGCTCTGGCCTTGCTGCTGGAAGCTTCTGCTGGGTCATGGCAGTTGCCCTCCCTGATGCAACATCAGGATGTTGCCTTGGTGCTGAGCCTGTCAACACCTTGCCCAGAGACTTCAGGCAAAATGCTTGTGCATTTACAATGAGTGTGTTTCACGTGAATTCAAAGTGGGCCTGCCAGTAGGTGAGTACTCCCCTAGGTTAGAGACCCTCCAAAGTCCAGCTCAGGGACTAGAGAAGTGAACTCAAGGCAATTGTATTATTTTTCTCCATTATTGTTTTTGCTCCTCTTATGTATCTACTTTTCCAAACTCTATTATTAACACTTGGTATTTGCTGAAGCTTTTACTTTCAAACATGTCAGCAAAGAGCAGGGCCCCAGGTGAGGTATAAGTCCACCCTAAAGATCACAGAGCACTTGGCTGCAATCAAATTGGCAGCTAAGCTGAATCAGCATCTCCTGAAGTAATCTTAAGAAATTCATGAAAGAGTTTAACCAGAAGAAGGGGCATACCTGCCCTTCATGTTCGCATCCCTTCAGTTCAACAGTATTTATTAAAGCTCTGTAAATATTGATTGAATTCTACTGTGGGAACAACACTGGGAATTCAGTGGTCAAAAGGCAGACTCAATCTTCACCCTCACCGAGGCTGGAGAAAACAGGAAATGAACAAGTCTAGTATATACTGTGTGTGTATATATATACATATATGTAAATATATACCTACACACACACACACACACACACACACACACATACACACACACACTAAATTGTAACATCAGAAATAGGCTGGTAAGGGAAGCAAGAACTTTGGACTCTGATCTGGGCTTGAATCCACTTTTTACCACTTTCTAGCTGTGTGGTCATGGGCAAGTTCCTTAATCTCTGAGCTTCTCACATGTTACATGAAGATAATAGCTTGGAGGATTACTGTGAAGATTAAATGCAGTGATACTAGTAGAATGCCAGGGATTTTATCTGTCTTATCTGTCACTATAACCCCAGGACTCAGAACAGTACCTAGCCCACAGTAGGTGCTCAGATGAATATCTTTGCAAAAATCATATATGCTTGGTAGATAATATATGCCCAATAAGTGTTTACCTTTTTTTGGTGGGCAAGCAGTGTGTGCAGTGGTTAGAAAGCAGACTTCTGGATCAGTCAATTGACCTAAGTTATGAGGTGGATAAGTTGTTTGCCCTCTTTGTGTCTCAGTTTCCTCATCTATAAATCCAAGAGAAACATGTACTTACCTCCTAACATTGCACAAACTACAGCGACCCCACCCTAGTTGTTTCTGTGCACTGCATGCTATAACAATGGTGTTTACTTTTTATTTCTCTCAATTTGGGTTCCTGATGAACTGTGTATCTGAATATGTTTAAGTGGAATTGGTGGCTAATCAATGGGTTCTATTTCTAGGGTTGTTGAAAGTCTCACCTGTCTCAAAGTAGCTGTTTCCACTGGCTTGCCAACCCACATTTCCAGTATCAGAGTCCTCATTGGGTTTAATGAGCCCAGATGACCTTGGTACTTTAAACATCCCTTTGATCCTCAGCTATAAGTATTTTGGTTTGAGCCGGCTTGTCAGTAACCAACTGCTGCCTTGGTTCTTGGGTATAGTACTTTGATGGAGGAAGAAGTCAAATCCTTCATGCAGATGTGTCCGTATTCTCCAGTGTCTGGAGACCTTATATGAAAGGGGAAGCTAGAATGGGTGTCTCTGGGAATCCTGCCACCCACCACTTTTCCATCTTCCTTGGGTAGGCATGGCTAGGGTGGGGCAGGCTATGATTTTAGTGGCTTTACTTATTTTTTGTCCTATATCTTCCTCATGTTTTTCTGCCCCTTTCATCCTTCATTCAAAAGTTGACAGTGGTTAGGCCTACAGGGAATAGGGAAAAAGGTGATCTGTTTCTACACTGGTCAGAAGTAACTCAAATGAGGATCATAGATAAGCAATCAAACTTTAGCAAACAGTAGCATTCTTGTTCAAAGTTTCCTGTTAGTCATTTAGAAAATTTAACAGAATAGGGTATTGGTATGCAAAGCCACTTCCTTGTCAGTAATGTCTGATTTTCCCCAAATGGAGTCTTGAGAATAGAGGCCCTTATGCAAACGCAGAAATACATTTTTAAATTAAACAGCAACATCAGTTACTTTCATTTTCATACAATGTGCGTCTTTGGAATGAATACAGACCTTCATGTTGAATACCATGTTTCAAGATCTCTCCAAGACATTTTCTTAAATTGATCAATTTGAACCTTCTAATCCGATGAAGCTGGGCAGAGGGTGAGGAAGGGATTCCTAAGGAAAGATGGAGAGGAAATAGGGAACAAAACAGTCTCACCCCACCCTCCTAATGTCTGATGGACAGACCTTATTTGCTAGTTCCTCAGAGGCCAACTTATTTTGTGGATGGGATTCTTCTGTTAGAAATCTCAGTTGCCTCCATGGCCCTGCCCAGGTCTGTGACAGACATGTTCTCAGCCAAATTTCTGGGGTTGGAGGGAGCAAGGAGTGGGAGGGTCTGAGTTAGAGCACCAGCAAGCTGGAGCAGGTCCAAATGTCAGCAGGCTGTGTGGGGACAGGGTTTGAAATCAGACCAAGTGTAAAGGCAACAGAGAGACATGCTATGTTTATGCAGGAGAAGAGATTCCTGAGTCCCCTGAGGGCCTTCTCAAGGTCTGGTTTTGAACAAAGGATTAATTTTATTCAGTGTTGACCAACAGTGTCATTTGTTGCAAACTGCAGGGAGACAGATTTAAGGTGACCTAAAGAAGAGCTCTGAAGGAGTTCTTCTGAAAAGATTGCTTTAGGAGGTTTTATAATGCTAATAAAGAGAAAAATGATGACCATTTATTGAGGACTTACTATGGCCAGACACCAGTAAATCCTTTGTATTTTAATCTCAGCTGAGCTTCCTAAGAACCCTGCAAATTAGGGACTATCATCTCCTCCATTCTATGATTGGGGAAAATGAGACTCAGGGGTGTGAAGCTGCTCCAGCAGCCTTCCACTGGCCCTTACAGTGACTTTGGGTGGATTACAAAAATAATACCCCTCCCCTGCCCAGATCACAGGTTGCATACTAACCTCCAATGGGTCACCCCTTGCAGGGCAAACCTGTATAATCACATGCTGTGGCTCTGGGCTTGAGGCCAGAGCCAATAAAGGGCAAAACTAGGCCCAGGAACCACATCTGCGTGACTCCAGATAGACTCTTGACTCCCAAGTTTTATCGTCTCTCAGGATCGAGATTTTCCGTTACTATGAATACCTACAAACACTGGTTGGTCCCGTGGTGAAAGGGCTGATTTGTATAGGTGTTTGGACTAAATAGCCTCTAAGTTTCTTCCTTTTCCCATAGAGAATGTGGCAAGACTGAAGCGTGAAGCAGGGTCTGGTGAACACCTGAGTACCTGCCATCTAGGTTCTGTGGGGAGGAAACAGGTGCAGAGAATGAATAAGGCACAGGGCTGGGTTAGAGTCCTGGCTCTTACTGCCAACAGGGTAAGAGGAGATTATGGGTGAGCCACTCAAACCTGTACCTCTGTACCTCATTTTCCTCATCTGTAAAATGAGGATAGTAGCTACCTCGTGTAGTAGTTATGAAGACAACACAAAAGGACAATTGAGAATATGCTTCTCTGGGACACAGTGAAACAATATTATAAATGCTTCTTTTTTATGTTTGAGGAGGAATCTGATCTCATTTCTTCTCCAAGGCTCCTTCACTGATATGATTACTGCTTTCACTCCATCCATAAGTTTTGTGAAGTTGTGTTTTCATTTTCATTTGTCTCAAAATATTTTCTAATTTCCCTTGTGAGTTCTTCTTTGATACCTTGTTGCTTAAGAGTATATTGTTTAGAGACACCTGGGTGGCTCAGTTGGTTGTACAGCCAACTCTTGATTTTGGTCGGGTCATGATCTCACAGTCCTGAGACTGAGCCCTGAGTTGGACTCTGCACTGAGCGAGGAGTCTGCTTGAGATTCTCTCTCTCTCTCTCTCTCTCTCTCTCTCTCCCTCTTCCCCTCTCCTGCTAGTGTGCACACATGTGCTCTCTCTCTCTCTCTCTCTCTCTCTCTCTCTCTCAAAAGAGTATATTGTTTGATTTGCACATAGTTGTAAATTTTCCAGTTTTATTTCTCTTATTCATTTCTAGCTTCATTCCTCTGTCATTGGAAAAGACACTTTGTATGATTTCAGTGTTTGTAATGTATTGAGATGTGTTTTGTGGCCTAACTTATGGGCTATTCTAGAAAATGTTCCATATGCATTTGAGAAGAAAGTACATTTTGCTGTTGCAGGATGGAGTATTTTGTATATGTCCTTTAGGTCTGGTTATTTACAGTATGGCTCACATATTCTATTTTCTTACTGACTTTATGCTTACATGTTCTGTACATTACTGATAGTGGGACATTGAAGTCTCTGGTTATTATTAGCCTCTGCCTAGTTCTCCTTTTAATTTTGTCAGTGTTTGCTTCATACATTTTGGTGCTGTTATTAGGGACATCTGTTTATAATTGGTATATCTTCTTGGTGTGTTGACCCTTTTGCCAATATATGATACTCTGTCTCTTGAAACACTTTTGACTTAAAGTCTGTTTTGTCTAGTATTACCATACCCACTACAGTGTTTTTTGTTACTATGTGCAAGGAACATTTTTTTCCCCATTCTTTTACTTTGAACCTAACTTGTATTTTTGGATGTAAAGTGAGTCTCTTGTAGATAACATACAGCTGGATCATGGTGGGGTGTGTGTGTGTGTGTGTGTGTGTGTGTGTGTGTGTGTGGTTATTGTTTTATAATCTTTTTATCAATCTCTGCCTTTTGCCAAGACAGTTTTATTCATTTACATTTAATGTAAATACTCATAAGGAAAGTTTTATTTATAACATTTTGCTACTTGTTTTCTATGTATCTTACATGTTTTTTTGTTCTTCAATTCATTACTACATTCTTTTGTGTGTAATTGATTTTTTCTAGTTTACTGATTTGATTCCTTTCTCATTTACTTTTCTCTCTGTTTTTTGCTTATTTTCTTAGAGGTTAACCTGGGGTTCACAATTAACATCTTACCATAATAAGAATATATTTTGAGTTAATACCAATTTAGCTTCAATAGTAGACAAAACCTCTGCTTCTGTACAAATCTGTCTCTTCCCTTTTGTTGTTATTGTCACACATTACATTTTTATACATTGTATATATGTGTGTATTATAGATTTTATAATTATTATTTTATGTATTTGTCTTTCCAGTTGTCTATTAGTGATGGACCTCTGTTTCTGTTTATCTCTTAACTTCTCCTTTATATTTGAAGAATAATTTTTTGAGAGATAGAATTCTTGGTTGATTTTTTTTTTCCTTTTAGCACTTTATTTATTTTTTTTTTTATTTAAAAAATTTTTTTTTTTCAACGTTTTTTATTTATTTTTGGGACAGAGAGAGACAGAGCATGAACAGGGGAGGGGCAGAGAGAGAGGGAGACACAGAATTGGAAACAGGCTCCAGGCTCCGAGCCATCAGCCCAGAGCCTGACGCGGGGCTCGAACTCACGGACCGCGAGATCGTGACCTGGCTGAAGTCGGACGCTTAACCGACTGCGCCACCCAGGCACCCCTTCCTTTTAGCACTTTAAATATGACATCCCACTGCCTTCTAGACTCTGTGGTTTCTAAAGAGAAATCACTTATTAATTTTATTTAGGAGTCTTTGTACATGATGATTTGCTTCTCTCTTGATGTTTTTAAAATTCTCTGTTTTTTTTTTTTTTTTTTGACAGTTTCACCATTATGTCTCAGTGTGGATATCTGTGTTTATTTTGCTCAGATAGCACTGACCTTTTTGGGTCTGTAGATTTATGTCTTCCATCAAATGAAAGTTTCTGGCCATTATTTTTTCAAATATGCTTTCTACTCCTTTATCTCTCTTTCCTCTAATTATGGAATCTCCCATTGTATGAAGTTTGTGTGCTTGATAGTATCCCACAGGTCACTTAGGCACTGTTCATTTTTCTTTATTCTCTTTTCTTTCTACTTCTCAGGCTGGCTGATCTCAACTGACCTACTTTCAAGGTTATTGATTCTTTCTTCTGACTGCTCAAGTCTGCAATTGAGCCTCTCTAACATTTTTTATTGTATTTTTTAGCTACAGGATTTCTATTTTATTAGTTTGTCATTTCTATCTATTTAATAATATTCTCTATATTATGTGACATTATTCTTTTGGTTTTACTTAGTTATTTGCCCATAGTTTTCTTTAGCTAGTTGAGCATAAAGACAATTGATTTAAAGTCTTTTTCTTATAAATCCAATGTATATCGTTTGTGAGGAATTTCTATTAATTTCTTTTTGTTCTTCTGTGAATAGGCCATACTTTCTTGTTTGTTTGTTTGTTTGTTTACATGCCTCATAATTTTGTGTTGAAAATTGAATATCTTGAATATTATAATGTGCTAGCTCAGATGTCAGATTCTCTTCCTTGTCAGGGCTTGTTGTAGCTGCTTAATATAGGATATAATGGTTTGTTTGTTTAATGACTTTTCTAAAGTACTTTTGTGAAGACTGTATTATTTGTTGCAATATGGTCACTCAAATCTCCAAATGCCTGGAGTTGAAATGAAAAGAAATCTGCTGTTTGCAGCTGGACTCTGTATGTGTGTATTGGGGCATACTTTTAACACTTAACCAGGCCACTTGCAGCTCTGCCTTAGCCTGCCTGCATTTCCTGACAGCATGGTGCTTGAAGGTCAGTCAGAGTTGAGAGTTTACGGCCTTCTCCATCCTTTATTAGCATGTCCAACCATGTGCATAGCCTTCCAGATCCCCTGGTATATGTGGGTATTGTTCAATCCATATTTATCCATATTGTAGTAACTGTAACTACTTTATTCCTTTCTGTGGCTAAATAATATTCCATTGTATGGATAGACTCTTTTGTTTATACACATGCCAGTGGGGGGAAGACAGAAGAGTGTTAGTTAAGCAGGGGAGTGATATAATCCCATTGCACTGACTATTGCTCTGGCTAATGTGTGGCGATTGGATGGAGGGAGGCAGAGTAAATGTGGAAAGGCCCATGAAATGGCCATTGTTCTGTCTCTCTAATCCCAGTGGTCTCCAAACCAAACAGAAGCTCATTGCTGATAAATCATGTGACCAAACAGGGCAGATAATAGATTGAGCTAAATGAGAGGAATCCTGAGTCCTCCTGGTAGTCTTACCATTGACTTAATTTACTTCTACTCCCCTCATTCCTCCAAAGCATAAATAATAAACAATAATAAAGGACAAGCTCATAGCTCTAATCCTTTGGGGAGCCCACACACAGGTCAAAACAGACAACTACAGTTTCTTAGAACAAGGTCCTCTCTGCTCCGTCTGGCTCTAGAAACCCACACAAAGGACACAGAATACCATTTTCAAGACCACCACTGAGGTGGGGAGTAAGGGTAAGTTAAAATGCCGGAAAGCTTTACCAGGTTTCAGTTGCCTTTTTCTTGATTAAGCATTTTCTTGATGTAAACTTTTGACTATTTTCTAGGGTTCTGATACAGTTGATTCTGACAGCTTTTGTCAGATTTCTCATTACTTCTTTGGAGGGACAGGCACGTGGAGTTCCTTACTCTGCCATTTTTGCTGAAGTCACCTGAAGAAGTAGTTTTTGAATACATTTTGTTTTGTTGACATATGAGGAAACTGAGGACCAGTGGGAGAGGGAGTAAATTGAGTTGCAACAGTTGCTACCCCATGGATGAATCTTGAGGACACTGCTGAGTGAAAGAAGCCAGTCACAAAAGACCATGTGTTATATGATTCTATTTGTATGCAGTGCCCAGAATAAACATATCTGTAGAGACAGAAAGTAGATTAGTGGCCACTTGGAGCTGGGGTAACTTTCCGAGGTGATGAGATTGTTCTAGAATTAATCACGGTGATGCCTGCACAACTCTGTGAATAAATTGTTGAATTATATACCTCAGATGGGCAAATTGTATCCCAATAAATCTATTCCCAAATAAATAAATAAAATCCCTCCAGCTTCTCATTCTCTTGGAGTAAAGCTTAAACTCATCACAAGGCTGTGCGGGACCTGGTCCCTACTTCTTCAGCCTCATCTTGTATCACCTTTTCCTCTCGTATCTTACTCCATCCACAAAGGTTTCTTTTGATGTTGTCTGAATATGCCAAGTGCCTTCCTTCCTCAGGACCTTTGCACATGCTGTTCCCTCTTCCTGAAATGCCCCTCCCTTAGTGTCCCCACAGCTGAACAGCTCAATTGCTTTGTGTATCAGCTCAGAGAGGCCTTTCCTAAATACCCCAACAAAATGTGATGTGCCCTATAACTCTATACCAGGCTCTATTGTTTCTCTTTCACATGTATCATCTTTTGTAAACTTATATTTATTTCTGTGTTCACCAATAGAGTGAGATCAGTGCCTAGCATGTGCCTGGCACATCATAGCCACTTACTGAATATTCACTGCATGAATGAATGATGACAACATTCTAGGATCATACTGTTCAGCCTCCTGAGAGACTTTCTTTAAATCAACCCACATGCATTGTGTCTTATTCTGTTCTTGAAGACCTACTAAGCTGGTGGTTCCATTTTTAGCCTTTGGAAAGTAGGCTGCAACCCTAACATGGATTAACAATGTGGCCTGGTCTTCACTTAGCAAGTGATGCTGAGCACGGCCTACGCACTGCAATGATATGGCATGAGGTCATGTTCCAAGGGGTTAACGGAGGTTCTGACAGCACAGAGGGGACTCTGACTACTTCACAGCCAACTACTGCCCCCAGGCACTGATAATGGAAATTGGGAGACAGCACATCCTTGGATGTCAGGCTATTGTCACCAGGAGGGAGTAATTGGGGAGCAGCAAGTACCTCATCATGGTGGTTGAGAATATGGAAGTTAGATACTGATTTTCCTGTCAGTTCCTGGCCTGATGATTTTCACCAGATTATTTAACTTTTCAGCACCTCTGTTTTCCATCTGCAAAATGGGATCACAGTTTATACCTCACAGGGTTGCTGTGAGAAGGGAATGAGATGTGCAGAGCACTTGCCTGGTGCACTGTGAGAGGTCAACCTATGGTAGATGATATAAACAGCGTTCTTGTCATGCAGACTGGAGTGCAGAACTTGTGCTGGGAGAGGTCAGGTTTGGTCAATGAGTGAGGGCCTTTAGCAGCCAGGCTGGGGCTGCATTCAGTCCTGTGGTAGGCAGTGGTTCTGCATTAGTCTTGTTAGCCCATGTAGTCTGCATGGTGTTGGGTAAACTCAAGGCAGGGAAAACAGGGAGGAGCAGTGATTATCAGTATCCAGAAGTCTGACCAGGCTGCCCCTCTCTTCTGTTTCACAGCCATATACAACTTCCAAGGGAGTGGAGCCCTCCAGCTCTCCCTGCAGATTGGTGATGTGGTGCGAATACAGGAGACCTGCGGAGGTGAGTCACTGGCTCGGGTGATCCAGGGATGCCAGGACCCCTAGCTGATGGTGTTGGGATGCCTGCAGCATATACCCAGCACCTCCAGCCCTCTCTTGGAACCTGGAGCTATGTGTGGTCTGTTATGAATTTTGATAATATTAGTAATTTGAATGTACTGAAAATAATGCTTTGTTATTTTAGGAATTTATGCTTAGTAGCGAAGGGCTGACTGTGTGGTTTGATGTTTGTTGTGCTGTCCATTTGCCATAGCCATGGGGCTCTTAGGGCCTATGACACCCACCTTCTTTCTTAGTATCAATACTAATAAGGTTATAAAGGGAAATCAGCACTATTAGGGGTTTGAAGGGCTTAGGAAATTATACCCTTGATTCCAGGAGAACTGATATGCACAACTGTGTGGTATAGGCACTGTGCCTGGTCCAGGGAGCAGTGCTCACACCCTGCACCGAGCTGGGGGCCCTGTCTTGGGCAAAGTGGCATCTCTTTCTTCCCACAGAGGTGCCATTCTCTTGTGAAGCCAAGCGTGTATTGGGCTGTGTTTACCCATGGTGGTGCTGGTGGTCGTAGGGGTACTCTTTAAAACTTGCACAAAAGCTAATGGCCTTGGACCTGTGACTTAGGCCATTATGAATCAATATATCACCTATGTCACTGATAAAATTGATATTGGGAGTGTGGCTTGGGTGTAATACTAAAGAAACTTGCCAATGTGTCGGCCACTCTGAGCCAGACTCTCCCAGTCGTCACTGGCAGAGCAAGACCTCCACAGTTCTCCCCTTCCCTGGGCCTGCCACTAACCCGACTGTGTGGAGAGCATATGTCCTTCCTGTAGCTGGGCAGAGGAAGAAGAAAGAAGAGGTGAGTGGACTGAGCACCCAGGCCCATCCCTCCCTCCCAGCTAATCCCTCAGGTGATGCTCTCCTGTGCTGTGATGGGAGTGAGGGGTGGGCAGGAAACAGGTGTGCTACTGTGAAGGAGAGCCCCTCCAGGGGAAATAGCCAGCCAGAACAGAGGTGCCTATAGAACTAGCCATCGTTGGATGCTTACCAGGTACTGGGGGCACTGTGCTAAATTCCGGACAATGCTGACATGCAAGTCTAGTTACTCCTCACAGCCACCCACAGGACAGGTCTTATCTCCAGTGCCAGATTAGCTGTATGTAACTTCCAAGGCTGTTCTGCAGATTGGCACACAAGCATACACAGCACACTCACAGATACGCGTACACACACATGCAAACATACACACAAGCATACACACACACACACATGCAAACCAAAAAGCAAACAAGCAGAAAAGCTTTTGTGAGGAGGAAAGAATTTGATATTTGATATTTCAAAACAGCTTTAGCCGGGTCATCATGGGAGAAATGAGAACTTTGTTCACCTTCCTTACATTTGTCTTATCCTTTAGTGTTATTGTTATTTTGGGTTGTATGTGAGGTGAAACGAAGCACTTTTTAGAGTCCAGGCCTCTGAAAATCCCAGTCTGGCCCTGTTAAAACCTTTTACACACAGAGTGAATGGGACAGGGGCAGGAAGGAGAGTATATGGTTCCAACCCCCTTGCCCCCTTCCACACTGCAACCCATCTTTCACAAATCTGGTTCTACCCAGTGGCAGATAAGCAAACTGTAAGTATCCAGCAAGGTCAAAGAATGAAAATATAAACAGATGACAACTCTCCTCACTGTGTCTCCCATGCTGCTGAATGCTAATCCTGAGAAACAGGCGTGAGTCCTCACGTCTGCAAGTCAGGAAACAAGACTCAGGGAAGAGAAATGACTCGCTGAGGGTCACACAGGAGTGTGGCTGTGTTTCCCTCCCCATGTGTATAAGCCCACAGCCTTTCTTTCACTCCACAGCTACCAAAGCAGTGAAAAAACCTGGTCATTATTTGCCGCATCCCACATTTTGAGATTCAGACAAGTATTTTCCGTTTCGTTTTCCTGGAGAAAGAGCTTGAGGCCAGTAAACTGACCACATGGGTAGCACACAGTCAGAGCCTTTCATTCCCTTGCCTGGCCTGGTGCCCGACCTTCGGAAAGGTCACACTTGATGACTCAAGCCACCTTTATTTGTCTTTGGGATTAGTGTCCTTGTTGCTAACCTCTTTGGTTCTGGTTTTCCTCTTTTAATTCTATTTTATTAGTTTTATTTTAATGTATCCTGGCAAGAAGCAGCCACGTTGCCTTTCTGGAAAGAGCTGGGCATATTAATTTAGCGAGTGATTGCCAGTTCATGAGTACTTTGAAAATGTATATTCAATGTTCAGAAGTCTGTTAAAATGATTCTATTTATCTGAAGCATTGGTATACAAATTATTAAGACTCATCATGCATGCATCCATATCCATAGGGAGTTTTCAAACTGGAATTTATGGGATCTTAAGGTTTCCCTGAGGGCCTTGGACAGCTAAAGGCTCTGAGATCAGGTTCGGTGTTGTCTGCTTTGCAGATGCGAAGTTCTGCCTATGATTCTGATTGAAAACCTGTTTCTGGCAAACATAAAAAGGTGAAAACCACAGTGTCAGTCAAAAATTAGTCAAGGTGATGTAGTAAAAAGATCTGGGGGTGTGCTCATGAGACCCTCTTATAGAAACCTAATTGAAAAATAAAATCCAGCCAATTGAGAGATGAATCAAAATTTCATAAAACAGGAAGTAAAAGGCTGTGATAAAAAGAAATAGTGGTGAGCACTGAGTCTAAATGAATGAATTTATAGAGATTGATATTAAAAGTCACAATATTTATGACTACCAAAAATAATGTTAATGTTAGGGAAATGGACAATGTAAAGAAAAAAAAACACAGCACATAAAATTGAGCAGTGAGGAGTAGAAGGGAATAGATTAACTTTATGATATTATCCTAACAGAGAGTTTGCCAATATCAGAAATTAAACAGAACAATTAAAAACTTATAACCACGCCAATCTTTTAATGTATTTCATAACTATTTTTAAGGAGTTTTCAGGATTTTTTTTGTGTAAAGAAGAGAAATTTATTTAATTTTATTTTTAAGTTTTTATTCAAAGTCCAGTTAGTTAACATGCAGAATAATATTAGTTTCAGGTGTAAAATACAGTGATTCAGTACTTTCGTACATCACCCAGTGCTCATGACAAGTGCCCTCCTTAATCCCCACCACCTATTTCACCCATCCCCCTACTCACCTCCCATCTGGTAACCATCAGTTTGTTCTCTATAGTTAAGAGTCTGTTTCTTGGTTTGCTGCCCTCCCTCTTTTTTCCCCTTTGCTCGTTTGTTTTGTTTCTTAAATTCCACTCATGAGTGAAATCATATGGTATTTGTCTTTGACTGACTTATTTCGAGTAGCAAAATACTCTCTAGCTCCATCCATGTTGCTGCAAGTAGCAGGATTTCATTCTTTGTTATGGCTGAGTAATCTTCCATTGTATGTATATGCCACATCTTGTTTATCCATTTATGAGTCAATGGATACTGAGCTATTTCCATAATTTGGCTATTGAAGATAATGCTGCTATAAACTTTGGGGTGCATGTATCCCTTTGAATCAGTATTTTCGTATTCTTTGGATAAATACCTAGTAGTACAATTGCTGGGTCATACAGTAGTTCTATTTTTAACTATTTGAGGAGCCTCCATACGGTTTTCCAGAGTGGCTGCACCAGTTTGCATTCCCACCAACAGTGCAAGAGGATTCCCCTAAGAAGAAACATTTAATCAAAGTTTCAACATTTCCTTCAATTTCACTCCATTTCTTTTTCTTTTATTAAATACAAATAAATAAGATTAAGTTTGGTATTTGAGATTTTTATTTGCATAATATCTTTACTATATGCTAATTTTTATGAGAATTTTTGGAAATGATATTTTATCTATTTATCCATCTGTTATTCTGTGTATATAAATATAAATGAGAAGTTGACTAAAATGATGTTAATAGTATTTTTCTTTTTATGGGTAATGGGATTCAGGATGATTCTTTTAGCTTCTATATTTATACTTTCCTGCTTACTTTAAATTCTTTGTAACAGCCCATATCTATTTTAGACAAAAAAGATAATATAGTCTTTAAGATGTGAAGCACCCATCTCCAGATATTAGTAATGATTAATTCTAGGTGGTAGGAATGTGAGTGGTTGTTAGTTTATTTTTTGTACTTTTCGATGGTTTTTAAATCCTCCCCACAAACAAACAAACAAACAAACAAACAAACAAAAAAGGAGTGGAAAGATCATGAGCTTTTGAATCAGAAAGTTATTCTCTGCTCCACTACCCACTAGTTGAATGGTCTGGGGTAGGTGGGCTTCAGTTTTCTTACCTGTGAAATGGGTTACCATTGTCTGTTCTTAAGGTTGTTATGAGGATAACACGAAAGTAGAGAAGCTGTCTAGCACCATGCTAGACTCTATGTTAGAACACTCTTAGGTGTTTTGTGTTGATTAATTCCATCCTTCCCCCCATTATATACAGCCACATGGAGACTGGGAGGTATATCTGTCTCCAGTATAGCCCAGGGAATCTGGAAGCTGGCTCCTGATTGCCTGGAATAGGTGAGGCCAGCCCTTCCTTGCCTGTACTAAATTTAATATTTTGTTCTGTTGAAAATTCAAACAGTTCAGAAGGGTACCCATTGTTGCTAAGCCTTAGATATCCTAATGCTTATTTTTTGGTCCATAGTATATCTCTCAGGCTGCCCTTTTTACCCAGAGGTAGCATAAACATTCTATGTTCTGATTTTAGATGTGGAAAATACATGTGTTTATTGAGCAGTCACAAGTCCTTATGGGAGGATAAACATAAAAAAAATCAGTGTTATTTTTCCTCATTTACTTCCTTCAGTCATATTTGGTTGACATCTTTCCTGATATTTAATGACATTTCAAAAGAAGATTTCAATCTTATATCCAGTTTAATGCCTCCCCTCCTTCTCCAGCTTAAGCAAGGCTGGGGGTGGGAGGGAGTTTAGGGTGCTTTCTTTCCAAATCTCTGTCTTCCTTGATCAAATAAGCCCAAAGATCAGCCAGTCCCCTGCATGAATAGTCATGTAGCTGGGGTATGAGATGCCAAATGTCCCTAGCTGTGAATCTCCTGGACTCTACCCCTCATGCCTGGATCTGGCTTGTGGGTTGGGGAAGCTATACCAAGCGCTCTGAAGGCAGTGACTACCACCTCCAAAGACCCCTGTGTCTCTCTGTCTGTCTCTCTTTCTTTTCTGATGACATACACTATGGTGGGGGATGGTCTTTGGGGAGGAATCCTGCTTGTTTAGACTCTTCTTTCTAAACCCTTCAGAGGGACTAAATGCCCCCCCCTAGAATTATTTGCTATCTTTCTGGAACAACAGGTCAAGTCTCATTCCATCTACTGATAAATACACTCGTGGCCCGATCTTAGTGGGAAGAGAATGAAATTTCTGTACAGTAGCTCCCAAGGAACTTTTGAATTTTGTTCACCGGTAAAATGAAACAAAGGGAAGGTATGAGGGAGGAGGCCAACATAGTTTCTTTTGCTTTTTAAGGTAAGGCATAGCTTTGGTTGTTTCCTAGAAATGGGACCACACTGTGCATCCCACTCTGAGATTTGCTTTTCTCACTTAAAAATATTTGGAGCTCTTTCTAAGTTGGCATGTGTGCATTGCCTCATTCTTGTTGGGCTGCCAAGAGGTTTGCAAAGAGAATTTTGAATCTACCACTCGCAGAGTAGGGTGGACCCGGAGCCATGTAGCAGCTTCCGTACTAACAACTCCACTGAGAGTGATCAAAGTTCTTTACTGTTAGGGTAAGAGAGGGTCTTGATGAACATTTGACAGGGCATCCTTTTAAAGTGCCACTCTGCAGGGAGATGTCCCTTTGTTTGAGTCTGCTTTAGAGACAGGTCCTGTGAAAGTGAACTTCTCTTCTGAATGAGGGTGAGGCAAAATCATCAGTAAACTTCTATTTTGTTGAATTTGAAGCATGTGTCATTTACTTTGTTGGGACTTCACTGGGGAAAAGTGATGGTATTCAAAATCTGTAGGTTCTCAGGGCGCCCAGGTATCTCAGCCGAGTAAGTGTCTGACTTGTTTTCTGCTCAGGTCATGATCTCACAGTTTGTGAGTTCGAGCCTTGCATTGGGCTCAGCTTGATTCTTTCTTTCTCCCTTTCTCTCTATCCCTCCCTGCCCTCAAAATAAATAAATAAACTTAAAAAAAATCTGTACGTTTTGTAAATAAAATAGAAAATATGCCCTGCCAACTTTCTCTGGTAGTGGTTGTTATTGATGATGATTTTTGATTTTTAAAAGAGAGAATGGTATTTACTAATTTTGAACACTCACCATATGCCAGGCACTGGACAAACTCTGAATTCCTTATCTAACTTCAGCCTTATTAGACAGACACTATTATTATTTCCATTTTACAGATAAGAAAACTGAGGCTCAGAGAAATGTCTAAGATCACACAGACAGTAAGTTGTAGATCTCCATACAAATCTGAGCTTTGCTTCCAGAGAGCACACTCTTAACCACTGATAACTGCTAACTTATATCTGATGTTAATATTATACAGGAAATCAAAATCATACAGGAAAGTAAAATACATTCAAGCAATTGCCACTCAATAAACAAATATTAAAATTTGCAATGTTTACTTCAGACTTCAAGAAATAAAAACTTTAGATGCATTTGAAACCCTCTGTTTATCCCTCCTCTATTCTATTCTTGTCTTTTTGTCCATACTGTAGGTAATATTTATCCTGAAATTGGTGTTTTCCTCCCCTCCAAGGTTTTATACCTTTACTAGATGGTTTACTTCATAATCATATTTTAAAAATAGTTTTGTAACACCCTGTGGGGTGCATGTTATTTCCCTCATTTTATAGATGAAAACATTCAGGCTTTAGTGACATGACCAAAAATTATGCTGCTTATAGATAGAGAGAAGACTGGATCTTTAGGCCACCGATTTTTTTTTAATGTCCTGGAATATTTAAAAAAAAAATTTTAATGCTTTATTTATTTTTGAGACAGAGAGAGACAGAGCATGAGCGGGAGAGGGACAGATTCAGAGTGAGCCACAGAATCTGAAGCAGGCTCCAGGATCTGAGCTGTCAGCACAGAGCCCAATGCAGGGCTCGAACCCACGTACTGTGAGATCATGACCTGAGCTGAAGTCGGACGCTCAACCGACTGAGCCACCCAGGCATCTCTATCCTGGGATATTTTTAATCTCTCCTCAACTTTCTCCCTACTCTCCACAGATGCTAGATGATTAGAGAATTTAGGTACATTTTGTTTTAGTATTTGGGATGTGGGAAGGGAGGACAGTTTGAAGAATTGGTACTTTCTAACTGTCACGAAGAATGGTAAACATTTTCATTTTCTCATCTTCCCCCAGGATGCACTTTGTGAGTTCCCTATTAAAACAGAAGTGCTTATCTCATGGATAGGGTTGCTATTATTTAATAGGAAAATGTGTTCAGCCTGGGGGCAAGTCCTGGGATATGGCAAGTGCTGTGTGCCTGCTTTTGATCATGGTGTTCATTGTTGTGCATTTTGCTATGGATGCCAACTATTGTTATCTGGCTGGTCAGGTCTTGGAGTACAGCCAGATATAGCTGACAGATGACCAGATTAGGGAGCCGAAATCAGGAGTCATGGAAGTCAATGGCCCAGCAGAGGTGGAGATGTCAGAAAAAAGTCCTAAGGAGAGCCCTGATGCAGTCAATGCATTATAATTATCTTGCAAGTGGAGGTGGTAATAAGCCCTTCTCATCAAGGATCACAGGATATTTATTTCTGAAAGTACTTAGCCCAGTGTCATGTACATAGTAGGTGAACCATCAGTGTTGATTGAACTTGAATCTTGGAAACAGAACATGTATGCTGGGTAATAGTCAATAGATTCCTTGCTCAGGAGTGAGCTGAAGTTCTAAGAATCAGAAAAGCTACCGTAGGTAACTGAGCCTCAAGGGTCTGAGCAGGCAGAGTTCCTGGACCAGGGATTCAAGGGATCCTGATCATGGAGATCCTGTCATGGAGAAGCAGATGTGCGCATGAGCTCTGGGTAGGGACTTTTGGTCCCTTGATTGTTTTCCTAGTCTCTGGTAGATTTTGGTGGCTTTGGCCATCAAGTAGATTCAGGTCACTACAACTATGAGACCCTTGTCTGTATTTGTGCTCTAAGAGAACTTTTTCTGTATATGTACTCATCACACAGTGGCTAATGTGGCAGAAAAGCATTGAGGGCTGGCTTTGAAGCCATACAGATTTGCCCTTGAACCCTGGCTGTGTGATTTGGCTCAGTACATCAACTGACTTGAATTTCAATTTCTTCATCTATAAAATGGAAATGATGATACTTGGCTCATAGTATTGATATGAGGACTAAATGAGAAAATGCATGTACAACACTTAACATACAGCTTTGCCTATATTAAGCAATCAAAAAATGGTGGCTAGTAATATTCCAAAGATGTTCTTATTTAGTTGGTGGCATGGGGTAGAACTGCAAACAAAGGAGTTGTTATAGTGCACGACTGTGGGGTGTCATCTCTGTGGAGTCAGATGCTTGGGTTTAAATCTTAGTTACATCACCGACTAGCTGTGTGACCATGAGCAAGCTGCTTAATCATTCTGTGACTCTCTATTTTCATTTGCAAAACTAAGGCAATAATAGTATCTACTCTATAGGATTATTGTGAAGATTAATTTATAACTTGAAAGAAACAAAACAAAACCTTTACCAGCATTGACGCTATTGCTAATGGTTAATTATTCCCAGTAGTTATGGACAGATTATTAGGAGTGTAAACATAGAATGTGATGCCTCATGATGTTTTCCAGCACTGGAAGTATTCAGCTGGAAAGTAGCTTAGTAGGGATATAGTTTTGGGGATTCAGATATTGAGAGGACGGAAATATTAGGCAACCATCATACTCCTTCCTGCATCAGACAGGAAGCGCAGTGTGATGGCCATGTGCATTCAAATCCTGACATTGTCACTTATTAGCTGTGTAACCCTGGGCAAATTATTTAACTTCTCTCTGCCTCAGGTAGGTCATTCTTTTGTAAAATGGGATAATTATAGTTCCTACCTCATCGTGGTCACGAGGGTTAAGAGACTTCATACATGAAGAGTGCCTAAAACAGTACTTTATTCCAAACCGGAGATTCCTTTTCTCTAACTTTTTTCTTCTCTCCTTCCTTTTCTCCTTCTCTCCTTCCCTTTCTTTCTGTTTCTCAAAATAGGAGCCACTGTGGGCACCTGTTGCTTTGAGTTTTCTTTAGGACCTGACCTTCAAGCTGCCTCATGACTGTGAATGGTGACTTTGCATTTCAACTTGTTTGTTTGGGGGCTTGCATGTATGTCTGTTGAGAACATATTTCGACAACAATCTGTCAGCCCAGTAATGAGGGTTTGCTAATGAGGCTCCTGACAGACGCTTTTTATTTACAAAGATGACAAATGCCACCACTTGGCTGTGCTTGAATTATTCCAAAGGCCAGTGGGCTCATTATAGTCATCAATACTTGCTACACCGAGGCTCATTTTGTTTGAGACTGTGTATAATTTGGATTTCTGCTAATTGAATCATTTTTGAAGTTCTTGCAAAGGGAAGAATCTTTTAAAATTCCTGTCCTTTTACCCATCTCTGAACTTGTCTGTTTTGTAATGACTGACTTTTGCAAATCACATATTAGACACCATTTGCTGCTGTTAAAACTGTGGGTATTATTTTAGTATGTTTGCCAAACTCCCTCAGCCTTTGTACATCTCTAAGGAAGAGGTTGAAGCATGCATCTGAACACGGGGCCCAGGCAGGTAATGGGAATAAGTGAGGGGCTGGGTGGAGGCTGGTGAGTTGAGGCACCTGTTCTGTGTGATGAGACCAGCTGCTCCTCGCTGTCAGCCTACTGAGGCCATGGGGAAGCACTAGCCACTGTCACTGGGCCTCCTATTTTTACAAAAGGAGGAAATTCGCATTGTTGTGTGAGATCTCTGTATTTTTAGATGATTTTTGGAGATGTTGGCAATGATTTCAACAGCTTGTTGAAGCCTAGGGCCTTCCAGACTTGGATTTGTGCCTGAGGTCTAAAGCACCTCACAGTAGTTTCTTTGCTACTTAAAAACAAGCAGAACAACAACAAAAACCAGCAATAAGCTTGTAAGAGTAGATAAGAGACCTGTTTGTTTATTTTCTCTTTGCAGATTGGTATAGGGGATACCTCCTAAAGCACAAAATGTTACAGGTAAGGTCAATTCGTTTTTACTTGAAACAATACTGGATGTCTTTACATGATGCTGCAATCCCTTTGGGCAATTACCAACCTCTGTAGCTCATCAGCACATTTGTCTCCTCTCTCCTTTGTGTCCTGCGCTTTTCCACCTCCACACCTCGGCACTTGCTGTGTCTCAGCTCCCTTCCACTTAAGGCTAACCTCCGCAGGTCTCGTTCCTTCTGACTTTTTCTGATAGGCCAGTTGCATATGATTTCCCCCTTCCTTGACTCCCCATGGAATTGTACACGTTTTGTTTGAAATTTATCTTCTGCTGCCTTTCTCTAGAGTTGTTTGGGTGCATTCATCATTTCCTCCCCTCACAGAGACAAGTCCAGTCTCTGCCTTTGGGGAGTTCACCTGTTCCAACCCCATGTTATGCCATCATCTCCATGAAAGCGGGCACCTAGGGTGGACGCAGATGCCTCCAGCGGACACCCTGGTTAATTTATGAAGGAATTTGCAAGTAATTGATAAACTTCTCTTGCTAACTGAGACAAGCTTATGGGGCAAGGAAATAAGACACTTCTTCCCTCCTCTCTGGCATTGCTGTATTGGGAGGCATGATCCCAATGTGCTGTCCAAAGAACAATGAAATAAATCCAGGGAAAAATAGGTCTTATATCAAATAGCCCACATGCAACCAAGGACACTGTTGCTTTAGGACCTGACCTTCTAGCTATTTGTGACTGTGAAGAGTGACTGCTTTCCTGGAATTGGGCAGGAGAGGGGAGAGACAAAGCACCTTGTTTCTCTTAGAGCGAGTCTTTTTTTTTTTTTTTTTTTTTTTTTTTTTTGTCCTGTCTTGTCCAAAATAGGACTGAAGCATCCTCGGGATTCTAGGGCTATTATGAGATCTAGAACAACTGGTGGAGAACTGGCTAGAAAGAACTAGACCTAAGAGAATGAGTTATTCCTTTAAAGTTGGAGGGTTTTTACCAGCCAATAGCTTTTGGGAAAAACCACAAAGGCCTCAGGTCATTTCTGTAAGGATATGTCATTTTATTTTATTTTATCTTATTTTATTCCCAACAGGGCATTTTCCCTAAATCCTTTATCCACATCAAGGAAGTGACAGTGGAGAAAAGAAGGTATTTGTCATTCTTCACCAGACTTGACCCTCCCACAGCTCCCAGGTGCCTCTGTCCTGTCTGCTTTGAAAACCTAACTTGGCAGATGTGAATCAGCTGATCCCTCTTCTTCGTGCCCATGTTTATTTGTGTGTCTCCTTTTCCTCATGAAATGGGAGATCTAATCCAAGTTGATTGCTGTTCAGACCTGATGATGAGGGAGTATTAGGAAGTTGGAGAATCAAACTTTTCACTGGCACCTGCCTTTGAACTATATTAAAGTAGATTGAGCCTGAATAACGAGCTTGAAGGGCCCACCCTAGTGAAGGAGGACATTAAAAAAGAAGCTCCTTGCATTTGCATAATGTAATTGGTGTGGCTATTGGAGGCGGTTCAGTCTCTTGCCAACAAGGGCCCTCTTAGCAGCTGCAGCTTAATGCAAATTTGCCAGCATTTTATCTTGTTAGCACCTGGGTCTCAATTTCACAGAGTTCTGTCTCCCACCTTAAATAGAAATATCGAGAACATCATTCCTGCAGAAATTCCTCTGGCACAAGAAGTGACAACGACACTTTGGGAGTGGGGCAGCATCTGGAAACAGCTCTACGTGGTGAGACTCAAAACCCTGATCCCTGGGATGCTTCCTGCAGTCTCTGTATGGTTCACATTTGGAATTCATCCTTGAGCAGGGCAGGCCAAGGTGGCCTCGGCAGCATAGTAGAGAACAAACAGTAGGAGTACATCGAGGCCCAGAGAGATTAGGTAACTTTCTCAAAGCCACACAGCAAGCTTGTGACTGAGCCATAATAAACGGGGGTCTGATGTGATCCTTCGGCTTTAAAACTAGTGCAAAAGTTTTTGCTAAAAGATAAAGCTTCCTTTAATGGGACTTTTTATTACATTTTAATAAACCCTGGGGACTTTAATTTGGTAGTCTACTGACAATACCTTGAGAAATACCGTCTTATATTTTAATTAACTAATGGTTATTGTCCTTAGATCTGTGAATAAGTTTTGACCCTGGAAAAACAAAGAGTGCATTTTACATGTGTTTTCCCTGTATTGAAGCAAATCTAATTTTAAATCCTCCTTTGATGCTTCTAAACTTCCTAATGAAAGCAATTAGCTAAGAAAACCAGTAAGCTGAGAGTTGAAAACGTCAACCGGGGCTTACCGCATCTTTGTTACAGCCCTGTGTTCACCTGCTGGTATGTACACATGCTATTTGTAGACTTAACTTTTATGGTCATAAATATCAACTCCCGTGTGGATACTTCGTATTATATGGTAATCGGCACATCCAGTTGTATAGTTGTTAGGAAAGTTTAGGGGGAGAACAGTGACTTGAAGCTAAAGCAGTTAATTATTCACCTCCACTACTCCCTTTTAAACATAGCATACACACGCAATGTGGCAACTTGTCATTTTCCCTTAAAAAATCTTTAAATATCAAGTCCATTGTGCCCTTTGCCCTAGTAAAGAGAACCTTAAACTTCCGGTATTTCAGTATCACCTTCATGATTCTTGCCGTGTCTATGTACCACCTGTACGATATTTACTTAATACCTAAATTGGCTCCCTTTTTAGTAAACTAAAATAACTTACTTAATAAATTGTACAGCCTTCCATGCCTTCCAACAACAACTTCCCATTCTCCAACACTAACTGGATGCCTTATAATTCAATTCAGTTCTAACACAGCCTACCCAGAGTCAGTTTCAGATTCCACAGATTTAAGGACTGAGTCCTACAAGGTTGCCCTCACTTAGGATGCCAGTTGCAAGTCCCAGGTTCCCAGGCTACGCACACTTCTGTCCAAACTTAATACAAATTCAGGGGTCCATCATTCCTCTCCACCTCTATGTGGGGACTCGTAATTCCTTAGAACAACTCACAGAGCTCTGGAAAGAGCTGTACTCATGGTTACTGTTTTACTATAAAGGCTTCAATGCAGAAAAGCCAAAAGGAAGATATATACAGGTAAAGGAATGGGGTGGGTAAGCACAGAGCTTTCATGCCTTCTCTGGGCATGCCACTTTCTCTGCACGAAGCATGCTCATCTGGGAAGCGCCAGGAACCTTACTGATTGAGAGTTTTAATCAAAGTTTCATTACATAGGCATGGTTGTTAAATCGTTGGACATTGGTGATTAGGCTCCATCCCCAGCCTCCCCCCTCCCTGAAGGGAAGAGTGAGGGGGGTATGGCTGAAAGTTCCAACTCTCTAATCACATAGTGGGTTCCTCTCACATTCAGCCCCCATCCTGAAGCTGTCTAAGGGACCATCAGGAGTCACATCATTAGCGTAAACTCAGGTATGGTCAAAAGGTGCTCATTATGAATAAAAAAAAATGCTGTTATCACTCAGGATGTTCCAAGGGCTTTAGGAGCTCTGTGCCAAGAACTGGGGACAAAGAACAAACTATATATATATATAAAAAATTATATATATAATTTATATATATATATAATATATATATATATAATTATATATATAAATTATATATATATAAAATTATATATATATATAAATTATATATATATAAATAAAATTATATATATAAAAATAAAATTATATATATATATAAATAAAATTATATATATTTATATATATTATTATATCACACATGCTTTCCCAAATGGAAAGCCAAAAGTGCTTGGCACAATTAGAAGAACATTATCAAATAAATACAATGAAAACAAGTCAATGTTGTTAAGTGCTTGCTATAGTACCTGTCAAAAGCTCTGAGCTGAAGACCTCTCTCTTTGTTAAAAAAAAATGGACAAATGTGAGAGAGGGGTTAAAGACAACATTACCAGGAAACTGTACCTTTCTCCTTCCTTTGTACAGAAGGATGGAAGAAGAATGGAAGAAAATCACCATATGCGTCCATGTTATTTAACATTGTGTCTTTCTATCACCAAAAGCTGTTGTGTCCCACAGGTTGTGCACATGTCACACTTGGGGGACTGCTGCCCTATAAATAGGTCTCTATCACCAGAAAAATGGCCCTAGTTTCCAGCCTTAAATGTCCTGAGCACTGGGACCTGCATTACAGCAGATATTCATGGCATTGCTGCTCAACAAGTATCTTTTCTGATAAGAGTCAGAAATCACCCGTTCTTTAACCAAGAAGTGATTGGGATTATTAGTTTCATTTCTGGAAATCCCTGGGGCCCAGGGGGAGGAACTTTGTGGATGACTGAGACTACCACCTAATCCCTTTGTAGCTGGGTAGGGGCCAGGAGAGATGCTCAAGTCATGGCCCCTGAACATGTCTGACTTTGGCACAGTTTACCACATAGATACCCACACACACCCTCGGTGCAGGTGACTGTGCATTGTTTTTTCTCGTAGGCCAGCAAAAAGGATCGGTTCCTGCAGGTGCAGGCCATGATGTACGACCTGATGGAGTGGCGGTCCCAGCTCCTCTCAGGAACTCTGCCTAAGGACGAGTTAAAGGAACTGAAGCAGAAAGTCACATCCAAAATAGACTATGGCAACAAGTAACCTCTCTTTCCTCTGCAAAGATGCTCTTTTCTCTTACCCACCCCCCTTCTTTCCTGTCTCCCTACAGAGAAGCTTGGTTTCATTTTTAGATACAAGTTTGCCACTTTCTATTTGAGAGAAGGCTGTTACCAACGCCATGCTTGTGTGCCTTTCTTATCACCCCGGTGGGATCTGGGGACATGCAAGTGGAGGGAGGGCTTGCTTTTACAGGGGTTATTACTGGGATGAGAGATTTAGGGCACTCATTTAACCTACTTCCGAGGGGCTGGGGAACACAGTCATGCTGGTTCACTTTTGGCTTAGTTGTCATTTTATTCCTGCACTTAACAAAATTCTCCCTTAAATCCCAGTGTGAGATTTAAATGTCCCTTCCCCCATCCTAAATTATCCACCCCACATGCCATCAGCTAACTCCTATGCATAGTCACAAAAGCGTTTCCTCAAGAGGGAAGAAGCAGGGTTGGAATTTAGATGTTCTGAAGTTAAGGAGAACATGAAACAATTTTTTGAGGCAGGACAACCCACTGATAATAATAGTAGTGATAATATTTTTTTTTCAACGTTTTTTATTTATTTTTGGGACAGAGAGAGACAGAGCATGAACGGGGGAGGGGCAGAGAGAGAGGGAGACACAGAATCGGAAACAGGCTCCAGGCTCCGAGCCATCAGCCCAGAGCCCGACGCCGGGCTCGAACTCACGGACCGCGAGATCGTGACCTGGCTGAAGTCGGACGCTTAACCGACTGCGCCACCCAGGCGCCCCTAGTAGTGATAATAATATTATAAATTAACATTTAATCTGAGTTGTTATGCACCGGGCTTGATGCTAAGTGTTTTACATTTATTGTCTTATTTAAATCTTATAACAGCCCTATGGGGCATGCAGTTTTATTATCCACACTTTTTTTTTTTTTTCAGATGAAGAAACGAAGGCTTTTAAAGAGGTCAAGTAATTTGTCCAGAATCACATAGCTAGTAATGGCAGAACCAGAATTTAGAACCAAGCAGTCTGGCTCCAGAGTCCATGGGCCTCTCCACTATGGTACCTGGTTAGCATTGGAGAACTGTAAATCTTCACCCCTCTCCTGGATGAGAGGGGTGCCCTCCAAATCCTACTCGTTTGTTTATTCATCCCAACAACAAACATGTGTTGAACGCTTATGATTGGCCTGATATCTTGCCAGCTGTTGAGGCTGTAGATGTCAAAGTTCCTGTCTGCTAAGAGACCAGTCTGGTTAGGAGGAAGCTACAAGTAAACTATTGTTATGTATTGTGTTAAGTTTGATAGCTTACCAAGCAAGAGTACTCTTAATTCGCCATGGAGAAGGAAGTCAAAGAAGGCTTCCTGAAGGAGGTAACCCTGAGGGGAATTTTGAAAAATAAAGAAGTGTTAAGTAGGCTAAAAAAAAGGAAGGCAGTAGTGTGTGACAGAGCATGGCATGTTTAGAGGATTGTGAAATGGGTCAGAAGGCTGGGACTTATGTCCGAGGGGGAAGTAGAACGAGTCTATTCAATGGGAGTAAGAAGAAAATTTCTTAGCAGCCAGGCTTTCTTGCTTTTGTCATATGCACTGAGGAAGAAGATCCATATGCACTAGGAAAGTCAGTGGGTCCAGC
The DNA here is from genome assembly GCF_028018385.1 of Neofelis nebulosa. Lineage (NCBI taxonomy): Eukaryota > Metazoa > Chordata > Mammalia > Carnivora > Felidae > Neofelis > Neofelis nebulosa. Next base: position 60,524,352 of record NC_080782.1, read on the forward strand.
TTACACCTGCTTCCCATCCCAGAAGCATGGTCCCTCTGCCGGTTCCCCTGCTGGCAGCTGGCAAGCGTGTCCAAATCTGCTTATAATGCACATCATCCCAGAGCGACAGGAAGAGTTTGCCACACAGCTGCTGCCACCGTTGGTGCGGTGACATCTTTAGCTGAGTACAGTCGCAGCTGAGAGTGTGAGAAGTGAGGGAGTTTTGCTGCTTTGCAATAATGGCATCTGTGACCTTCAGATGTTTCTTCACAGGGTTCCTAAGAAAAGGGGCCAAGGATGGAAGAAATGGTCACCACCCATAGGAAGCCTTCTCTGATTTTCCCCTACCCACCCCTGGCTGGGTTAGGTGCTCTTGTAGGCCCTTAGCACCCCAAGAGTAATCACCTCTTTACTGGCTTGTCTCCCCTGCTGTGATGGGCACTCTCTAATACAGTGACCATTTAATTCATCTCTTGTGGCGGGAACAGGGTCTGCACACAGGAGGCACTCAGTGAATGATGACTGGATGAATACATGAATGTTGGTGAGAGGAGAAAGAGGAGGAGGGCGCCTGCCCCCTTCAGTTGTGTCTCTGCAGCATTGCCTCAACCAACCCTGAGCTTTCAGTTTCAGTTCCCTTTGGGGAAGTGAGAGGCATCCTTGGAGACTGAGGCCCTGAGCCGGGGGGTGGCCCATGATTCTTGCCTCCCTTTCCTGATGACTTCAGCTGGCAGGGAGGGAGATTTGGACACCTCCAATTAACACTGGCCTGGTGTCTTGGGAGGTCAGAGCTCTGATATGGGTTGGGTGGCTTCATGAAAGCCAAAAGGGCAGACCTCTGGGCAGAGTGTCAGGAGCTGTGGTGAGGTACATCATCCTCAGGCTGTTGAACCAGGAATTAAGTGATGGAGGACTGACCAGAATCAGCCTGTTTCTCTTCTTTGTTCCTTCATTCAGACATCAAACTTTTTGAGCACATGCTAGGCCTCGAGGACACAGACATTTACAAAAACATTTACAAAAAACAGCCACTATATGGACAACAAAAAGCAAGCAGTGAGAACCAACAATAACTTGCTAAGTACCTGCCAGGCGCTGTTTTAAGCACTTTTCATGCATTAACTCGGTTAGGTTCCATGACAACTCTATGAGGTAGGTAGGTGCTATTATCGTCTCTGTTTCTCAGATGAGGAAACTGAGGCTCAAAGAGTGATTAGGTCATTTTTCCCCAGATGACTGAAATTTGAACCAAGTAGGTTGGCTTTAGAATTCAAGTGCTTGACTACTGCATTCTATTGCCTCCAAGGACTGTGGATTAATATGGGAGAGAGAGAAGTGAACAGACTCTTGAGTAGGAATTCATGCATTTCATGAGAGCAGGAAGCATGGACCAGAAGGTGGGGGCTGGGGGTGGGAGGAGACAGGCAGGTGGCTAGCATCTGCCCTAATGTAACAAAACTAGTGGGGATTATTAGGACAAAAATTGAGAAGGAGAAAGAGAGAGAGAGAGAGAATGGGAGGAGCTCAGAGAACGGAAGCATGGAGGGGAAGGCAGACAGGGGCTGGAAACTTGAGGGCCTAAGTGCCAAGTAAAGAAGTTTGGATTTGTCCAGACGATCTGGAGCCACATAAGGAGCCACTTCTGTTTTCATTACCATTAAATTTTTTTTGTTTTTGGAAAATGCATGCAGTGGGAGCTTCTTCCCCTGCCTTTGTTTTCAGTTCATTTTATCACTTTCTCGAACAGAAGAGAGCAGTGTGGGGCTACCTCTGAGAAGAAACTGCTAAAATGCTCATTTCTCCAAAGCAAATGGTCTGCTGTTCAGTTGGGAGACAGCCTCTCCTGACCCTGGGTTGTGGGAATCCTGACAGCCCGGCCTGTGACTACTAAAGCTGCTAAAATTCCACACGAGACTGGTAATGGGCAAGCTTCCTGGTCTCCAAGAAGTGAGGAATCCTCAAATGACTCCTCCAAATCCCAAGATAGCTGGACCCAGAGAATGTTTTATTCATACATTTTAGAACCGAATCCACTTTGATAAATTTTGAAGAGAAAGAACTAGAGAGATCTTGGCATTAAATTATGTATTGGCTATGCTCCATCTTTTCTGAGGTCACGCGAGTCTCTGCTCAGCATTAGTTGAAAGCATTTATACCCCCGTAGCATCGCCTGTTCGGCAGCATGGCTGTGCAACATTATGAGTCATATCTAGTTGGAAGTTAATCTCCTAATGAATGTGGACAAATGGGTGAACCTTGGCTCCCTTCTGTTTGTATTTGGATGAGATGAGAGATGTGCTTCTCAGTCCAGTTCTCAAATAAGAGATGAAAACGTCGTCTCCTTCACTTGTCTTTGCTGCCCTTGCAGAATATGGAACTCAGTAGTGGTGCCTAAGCAGGACTCCTGTTGGCCTTCTCAGAGTCTCCACCAGCTCTCTTTGTATAGACAGCTGAGGCCCTCCATCTCAACATCAAGTGCAAAAGCAGCCTCACATCAAGGCCTCTGCAAACCTATCCTTGTCCCCTAATCCAGTACCACGCCTAAGCACCTCCTATTTAGAAAGTATACCGTAGAGGTTAAGAGTCAGACCAGGATGCCATATTACTTTTTAACTAGCTATGTGACTTTGGGCAAATTAATTAGCCCCTATAATTTTGGTCTTTTCTTCATCTGTAAAATGGGTATGTTAACAGTATATATGCCTCATAAGGTTTTTGTAAGGGTTAAGTGCATTAGCATACGTAAAATATTTAACATATGTGAGCTTACTGCAAATGCTGTGCATTTGCTGTTACTAGTATCACTGATGCCAATCAGAACGGCAGATGCTGTTGCAACAAATCAACACCAAGCAGGGGAAACCTTGTGGCCTGGAAGTCAAAGAGTTAATGAGCAAGCTGTGGGTAATGAGCAGTATATCTGAGAATCCCCACCCCCCCCTCCAACAGCTATGTTCAAAATGTTGTTGAATAGATAACATAGGAATACATTTTCTGCTATGTTTGCATTATGTTACATTACATTACATTATAATATATTATATTATAAAACAAAGATAAGGCACATGTTTCCTTAGACCCCTCCACCCAAGGTCCTACTTCTCACAGGTGTCCTTGTTAGTAGTATTGGTAGTTTGCTGCTTTTTGTCCAGTCCTTTCTCTCTTTGCTTTTTACTCACGTGCATGTATCCAGGTAATATATCTGGCTTGACTTACTTGTTTGCGTAAACATATCATATGCATTTTTCCATACTTTAGCTTTTTAATGTTTATTTATTTTGAGAAAGAGCAAGAAAGAGCACGATCAGGGGACAGAGAGAGAGGGCGCGGGAGAAGGATAGAGAGAGTGGGAGACAATCCCAAGCAGGCTCCATGCTGTCAGTTTGAACCCACAAACCATGATGAGATCGTGACCTGAGATGAAATCAAGACTTGGGTACTTAACCAACTGAGACACCCAGGTGCCCCCGTACTTTATTTTTTCTCACTGAGCTGTATCATTAAACATATTAAAACTATACCCTATTTTTTAAGCCATGCACATGGAATTGCATTATAGGTCATGGTTTATTTATCCATTTTCCCTATTTTTTAAAAAATATAATTTATTGTCAAATTGGCTTACATACAACACCCAGTGCTCATCCCAACAAGTGCCCTCCTCAGTGCTCACCACCCATTTTCCCCTCTCCCCCACCCCCATCCACCCAGTTTGTTCTGAGTATTCAGGAGTCTCTTGTGGTTTGCCTCCCTCCCTCTCTGTTTGTAACTATTTCTTCCCTTCCACCCCTCCACCCCCATGGTCTTCTGTGATGTTTCTCAAGTTCCACATATGAGTGAAAACATATGGTATCTGTCCTTCTCTGACTGACTTATTTCACTCGGCATAATACCTTCCAGTTCTATCCATATTGCTACAAATGGCATGATTTCACTCATTCTCATTGCCAAGTAGTATTCCATTGAATATATAAACCACATCTTCTTTATCCATTCATCAGTTGATGGACATTTAGGCTCTTTCCATTATTTGGCTGTTGTTGAAAGTGCTGATATAAACATTGGGGTATAGATGCCCCTATGCATCAGCACAACTGTATCCCTTGGGTAAATTCCTAGTAGTGCTATTGCTGGGTCATAGGATAGATCTATTTTTAATTTTTTGAGGAACCTCCACACGTTTTCCAGAGTGACTGCACCAGTTTGTATTCCCACCAATAGTGCAAGAGGGTTCCCATTTCTCCACATCCTTGCCAGCATCTGTGGTTTCCTGATTTGTTCATTTTAGCCACTCTGACTGGTGTGAGGTGGTATCTCAGTGTGGCTTTGATTTGTATTTCCCTGATGATGAGTGACATTGAGCATCTTTTCATATGCCTGTTGGCCATGTGAATGTCTTCTTTGGAAAAACGTCTATTCTTGTCTTTTGCCCATTTCTTCACTGGATTATTTGTTTTTCGGGTGTGGAGTTTAATAAGTTCTTTATAGATTTTGGATACTAGCCCTTTATCCGATATGTCATTTGCAAATATCTTTTCCCATTCTGTAGGTTGCCTTTTAGTTTTATTGATTGTTTCCTTTGTGGTGCAGATGCATTTTATCTTGATGAGGTCCCAATAGTTCTTTTTGCTTCTAATTCCCTTCCCTTTGGAGATGTGTTGAGCAAGAAATTGCTGTGGCTGAGGTCAAAGAGGTTTTTTCCTGCTTTCTCCTCTAGGGTTTTGATAGTTTCTTGTGCCACATTTAGGTCTTTCATCCATTTTGAGTTTAATTTATGTGTATGCTGTAAGAAAGTGGTCCAGTTTCATTCTTCTGCATGTTGCTGTCCAGTTCTCCCAGCACCATTTCCTAAAGAGACTGTCTTTTCTTTCCATTGGATGCTCTTTCCTGCTTTGTCAAAGATTAGTTGACCATACATTTGTGGGTCCAGTCATGGGTTCTCTATTCTATTCCATTGGTCTATGTGTCTGTTTTTGTGCGAATACCATACTGTCTTGATGATTACAGCTTTGTAGTAGAGGCTAAAGTCTGGGATTGAGGCTAAAGTCCTGCTTTGGTTTTCTTCTTCAATATTACTTTGGCTATTTGGGGTCTTTTGTGGTTCCATACAAATTGTAGAATTGTTTCTTCTAGCTTCGAGAAGATGCCAGTACAATTTTGATTGGGATTGCATTGAATATGTAGATTGCTTTGGGTAGTATTGACATTTTAACAATATTTATTCTTCCAATCCATGAGAATGGAATGTTTTTTCATTTCTTTGTGTCTTCTTCAATTTCCTTCATAAGGTGTCTATAGTTTTCATCACACAGATCTTTTACATCTTTGGTTTGGTTTATTCCTAGGTATCTTATGATTCTTGGTGCAATCATAAATGGGATCAGTTTCTTTATTTCTCTTTCTATTGCTTCATTATTGGTGTATAAAAACACAACCAATTTCTGTACATAGATTTTTGTACCCTGTGACTTTACTGAATTCATGTGTCAGCTCTAGGAGTCTTTTGGTGGAGTTTTTCAGGTTTTCCATGTAGACTATCATGTCGTCTGCGAAAAGTGAAAGTGAATTCTTCTTTGCCAATTTTGATGCCTTTTATTTCAGCTTGTTGTCTGATTGCTGATGCTAGGACTTTCTAACAGAATGTTAAACAACAGTGGTGAGAGTACACATCCCTGTCGTGTTCCTGATCTCAGGGGGAAAGCTCTCAGTTTTCTCCATTGAGGATGATATTAGCTGTGGGCTTTTCCTACATGGCTTTTATGATGCTTAAGTTTATTCCTTCTATCCCAACTTTCTTGAGGGTTTTTATAAAGAAAGGATGCTGTATTTTGTCAAATGCTTTTTCTGCATCTGCATCCTGCATATGACGGGATCATATGGTTCTTACCCTTTCTTTTATTAATGTGATGTATCACACTGATTGATTTGTAAATATTGAACCAGTCCTGCAGCCCAGGAATGAATCCCACTTGATCATGGTGAATAATTATTTTTATATGCTGTTGAATTTGATTTGCTAGTGTATTCTTGAGAAATTTTGCATCCATGTTCATCAGGATATTGGCCTGTAGTTCTCCTTTTTTTGTGGAGTCTCTGTCTGGTTTGGGAATCAAGGCAATGCTGGCTTCATAGAATGAGTCCAGATGTTTCCCTTCCATTACTATTTTTTGGAACAGCTTTACATGTTGGTAGAATTCCCCAAGGAAGCCATCTGGTCCAGGACTCTTATTTGTTGGGAGATTTTTGATAACTGATTCAATTTCTTCACGAGTAATGGGTCTGTTCAAATTTTCAGTTTCTTCCTGTTTGAGTTTTTTTGGTGTGTGGGTGTCTAGGAATTTGTCCATTTCTCCCAGATTGTCCAGTTTGTTGGCATATAATTTTTCATAGTATTCTCTGATAATTGCTTGTATTTCTGAGGGATTGGTTGTGATAAATCCATTTGCATTCATGATTTTATCTGTTTGGGTCCTCTCTCTTTTCTTTTTGAAAAGTCTGGCTAGTTTATCAATTTTGTTTATTTTCTCAAAAAACCAACTCTTTTTTAAAAATTTTTTTTATTTTTTTATTTTTGAGATAGAGAGAGACAGAGCATGAACAGGGGAAGGTCAGAGAAAGAGTGAGACACAGAGTCTGAAACAGGCTCCAGGCTCTGAGCCGTCAGCACAGAGCCTGATGCAGGGCTCGAACCCACGGACTGCGAGATCATGACCTGAGCTGAAGTCGGACGCTTAACTGACTGAGCCACCCAGGTGCCCTCAAAAAACCAACTCTTTGTTTCATTGATTGTTCTACTGTTTTTGTTGTTGTTGTTTGGATTCTATATTGTTTATTTATGTTTCAATCTTTATTGTTTGTCTTCTTCTGTTGGGTTTGGGGTTTCTTTGTTGTTCTGCTTCTATTTCCTTTAGGTGTGCTGTTAGATTTTGTATTTGGGATTTTTCTTGTTTCTTGAGATAGGCCTGGATTGCAATGTATTTTCTTCTTAGGACTGCCTTTGCTACATCCTAAAGCATTTGGATTGCCGTGTTTTCATTTTCATTTGTTTCCATATATATTTTTTAATTTCTTCTTTAATTGCCTGGTTGACCCATTTGTTCTTTAGTAGGATATTCTTTAACCTCCATGCATTTGGAGGTTTTCCAAACTTTTTCCTGTGGTTGATTTCAAGTTTCATAGCATTGTGATCTGAAAGTGTGCATGGTATGATCTCAATTCTTTTATATTTATTAAGGACTGTTTTGTGATCCAGTATGTGATCTATCTTGAAGAATGTTCCATGTGCACTTGAGAAGAATGTGTATTCTGCTTCTTTAAGATGAAACGTTCTGATTATATCTGTCAAGTCCATCTGGGCCAAGGTATCATTCAGGGCCATTGTTTCTTATTGATTTTCTGTCTAGATGATCTGTCCATTGTTGTAAGTGGAGTATTAAGATCCCCTGCAATTATCACATTATTACCAATAAGATTGCTTATGTTTGTGATTAATCGTTTTATATATTTGGGTGCTCCTGAATTTGCTGCATAAACATTTATAATTGTTAGCTCTTCTGGATGGGCAGACCCCATAATTATCATATAATGCCCTTCTTAATCTCTTGTTACAGCCTTTAGTTTAAAACCTAGTTTGTCTAATATAAGTATGGCTATTTCAGCTTTCTTTTGACTTCCAGTAGCAGAGATGGTTCTCCATCCCCTCACTTTCGATCTAAAGACCTGTCCTCAGGTCTAAAATACATCTCTTGTAGACAGCAAATAGATGGGCCTTGTTTTGTTATCCATTTTGATACCCTATGTCTTTTGATTGAAGCATTTAGCCATTTACATTCAATGTTATTTTTGAAAGATATGGGTTTAGAGTCATTGTGTTATCTGTAGGTTTCATGCTTGTAGTGTTGTCTCTGGTCCTTTGTGGTCTTTGCAACATTACACTTACAGAGCCCCCCCTCTGAGGATCTCTTGTAGGACTAGTTTAGTGGTGATTAAATCCTTCAGTTTTTGTTTGGGGAAACCTTTATCTTTCCTTGTATTCTGAATGACAGGCTTGCTGGATAAAGGATTCTTGGCTGCATATTTTTCCTATTCAGCACATTGAAAATTTCCTGCCACTCCTTTCTGGCCTGCCAAGTTTCAGTGGATAGCTCTGCTACTACCCTTATGTGTCTACCTTTGTAGGTTAAGGCCCGTTTATCTCTAGCTGCTTTCAGAATTCTCTATCTTTGTATTTTGTTTCACTATGATATGTCATGCAGAAGATTGATTGAAGTTATGTTCAAGGGACTTCTCTATGCCTCCTGGATTTCAATGTCTGTTTCCTTCCCCAAACTGGGGAGTTTCTCAGCTAAGCTTTGTTCAAGTACACCTTCAGCCCCTTTCTCTCTATTTTCTTCTTTTGGAACTGCTATGATATGGATATCGTTCCATTTCATTGATCACTTAGTTCTCTAATTCTCCCCTCTTAATCCAGAATGTTTTTTACCTCTTTTTATCAGCTTTATCTTCTTCCATAATTTTATCTTCTATTTCACCCATTCTCCCCTCTGCCTCTCAATCCTGTCACTTCCTCTAGTTTATTTTGCACCTCATTACAACATTTTTATTTTATTTTAAAAACATTTATTTACTTTTGAGAGATAGAGACAGAGTGCAAGCAAGGATGAGGCAGAGAGAGAAGGAGACACAATATCTGAAGCAGGCTCCAGGCTCTGAGCTGTCAGCACAGAGCCCGATGTGGGGCTCAAACTCATGAACCATGAGATCATGACCTGAGCCGAATTTGGACACTCAACCGACTGAGCCACCCAGGCGCCCCGACATTTACAGCATTTTTAAAGTCATCATGACTATTTTTTAGTTCCTTGATCTTGCAGCAATATATTCTCTGATGTCTTCTATGCTTTTTTCAAGTCCAGCAATTAATCTTATGACTATTATTCTAAATTCTTGTTCAGTTAAATTGTTTATATCTGTTTTGAGCAATTCTTTAGCTGTCATTTCTTCATGGAATTTTTTTTTTTAGGAGAATTCTTCCCTTTTGTCATTGTGGCTAGTTTTCTGTCCATTATGTGTTTTAAAAACTTGTTACGTGCACTGTACCTGCCAGCACTACTATATTAAAGAGGGGTCATACACCGTCCAGGGCCTGGCCCTTCAGGAGGTGTTTTTTGGAAAGTGTTACTTGCTCTCTGTTGTGACTTTGGTTACTTTATGTCCCTACTAGTAGTGATGTTTTAGACCCTCCACCAGGTGTGTTTTGATTTGTTTGTTGAAGTAGCCCTGGAAAGGAAAATGAAGAAAAACAAACAGAAAACAAACATGCAAACACACAAACAAACAAACAAACAAACAAAACCAGAAGCACCAGCTACAAGTAAATAACAGGGTGGAGGCAGTGCTGATGGAAGAGGCCTTATCCCATACAAAGAGAGAAATGACAGGGGCAGGGAAAAAGAAAAAAATAAACATTGACCAGAAAAAGAAACTATACGGCTTAATCCTGAGAAAGAGAAAGGAAAATAAAGAAGGAGGCAGGGAAAAAGAAAAGAAAAGAAAGTTGTCCAGACAGAGAAACTATATGGTTTAATCCAGAGAGAGAGAGTAAAATAAAGAAGGAGGTGGGGGGAAAAGAAAAGAAAATTGACCAGAGAATCTAATGGCTTAATCCAGAGAGAGAGAAAGGAAAATAAGGAAGGAGGCAGGGGAAAAAGAAAAGAAAATTGACCAGACAGAGAAACTATATGGCTTAATCCAGGGAGAGAGTAAGGAAAATAAAGAAGGAGGTATAGAACATGTATCAAGATAATGGATTAAATACGTCTGCTTAAACAAACCAACAACCAGAGTAACCAGACTAGAGGGAAGAAATAAGAAGGAGGAAAGGAAGAATATATCTGTATAATAAGAACTGTCCAAGAATCAAGCCAGGCAATCCAACAGTGCTGGTCTGGAGGCGGGGCCGTCTGGTTCCTCAGCGTCAACCTCTCGCGGACATACGTAGTTACCAGGCGCAGAGGGGCGTGGCTAGGTGTAGGCGGGTCCCGTGTCCACTGTGGGCCTGCTGTCCTTTCCCTGAAGCCCGCCTTGTTGGTGATGGGGAGAAAAATGGCGACACCCCAGTCTCTCCACCACAGACCGGGTGTCCCAAACCACTCTGTTCGACCTGTCCTCACTGTGCCGCAGGCGCAAATGAGGTGGTTTGTGTTGCTTCGCTGACTCCTGTGCCTGGCGCTTGTCTGGGATTCAAACTCTCGCTCCACGCGCCCTGGTACTGGGGAAGCACCTCTGCACCACCCGATAAGTGGTCCCTGGCTGGTGGGCGCAGGCAGGCTTTGTCCTGTCCCACAGCACTCCGGGGAGGGGATCGCTGTCTTCCACTGCAGATTGCGCTCCTGACCTAGCCACGGAGCCTGGGGCTGGCTCCCCTCCCCCCAAGGTGCGTGATCCGGGCAGCCAGCCCCAGACCAGAGAAAGCCCCTCAGTTAGAGATTGGATCTTTCTCCATCCCTGTCTGGTTTTTCTCTTGTCCAGGTACAGTCCTATGCTTCCCCAGCCTCTCTTTTTCTTCCCTCTGTCTCTCCGCAGAAGGGGATCCTTCCCCTCCATTCGTTTTCTCTCCGGTTCTCAATCACGCACCTATGGCCCATCGGATTGTCCCAGTGGGTCCCTGGAAGCAGGTGTCTTTTTGCCTCCCAAGCCCTTTGCCTCCCGAACCCAAAGTCTTTTGGTTTCAACCCTGCTTTGTTTGAGACGAGGGAATTTCGGATCCCCCTACTTCTTCGCCATGTTAGCCCCTCCTCCCTCGCCATTCTCCCTTTGACAGACTTTTGGTTTGTTCATCACTTTGCTGATGTAAGCAATGCTGTAACACACATTCTTGTTCAAATGTGGGTGTTTCTCTAGATTTAATATCGCAGGAAAGATACACTTTAAGAAAATTTAATACACACTGCCATAGTACTACCCAAAGAGGATGAACTGTCCCAGTATGGCTCACAAGCCGTATGCAAGGTTGTTGGTGTAGAGCTTCTCTGTGAAAGTCTGCAATCTTCAGAGACCAGGCAAATTTTCTGGTATAAACCTTCCAACAACATCGTAAAGTCTTACGGATTTATCCTCACTTATGGATTTTGCTTTGCAGAATTCTTGAGCTTGATCTGATTGTCAGAGATGATGATGGAAATATCTTGGACCCTGATAATACCAGCGTCATCAGCTTGTTCCATGCACATGAGGAGGCGACTGATAAAATCACAGAGCGCATCAAGGAAGAATTGGTGAGCTTTGTAAAATAGCCTTTAGCCAAGTGAGGCATTATTTAGCATATCATAAACTTAAAATAATAGGCTAATTAACTAGAGTGTATATTATTCAAGGAGACATCTGTCCTATGACCTGAGATGATCAGTAGCCATCTGCATTTTATTGTTTTGGTACTTGGGACTGTAATTCATTCTGCATCCATCCCACAGGTAGTTTAATGCCAGGCAAGTTTCCTGTTCTCATGGGGCTTTTATATTCCAGAGAGGAGAAAAGAAAAAAGCAATAAAAAGTAAACAAACAAACAAATTAATTCCAGATGGTGATAAGTCTCTAAAAGACAATAAGCTAGGGTTCTGTGAATCATAGTGCATCAAGAGCTATTTTAAAAATGTACCATCAAGAAAGGCATCTCTCAGAGAAGACATCTGAGTTGACACTTGAATGATGTGAAGTCACCAGGCCTGGGAAGATCTAGGGACAAAGTGTTCTATGTATAGGGAACAGTAAGTGAAAAGGTCCTGATGTAGGACTGTGTTCTGAAGTTTCAAGGAGTAGAAAGGCCAGTGTTGATGGTGCATGCTGAGTCATTGGAGAGGGTAGGCAATGATTTGGAGACATAGGGAGCAGTAGCCAGATCTCACAAGGCCCAAGGCATCATGGAGAAGAGTTAAGATTTGTTATTCCAATTGTGGTAGAAAACTGACAAAAGATTTCAAGGAAACGTAATTTTATTTTTCAAGGTTAACATACTCTGATTTATGATTAAAAAATCATTTTAGCCACTGTGTATTATTTGAAAGAAGGTTTATTTTTAGCTCTATTGAGATAATTTTCACAGAATGAAATCAATTCATTATAAACTATAGTCTACTGAATCTGGCTAAAATACAGTGCTGGGTGAACTCCACCACAATCAAGATCTCAACAGTTGCATCACATTGAAAGTTTCTTTGAGTCCCCTTACAGTTGATTCCTTTCCCCAGTCTCCAGCTGCAGGCAGTCCCTAATTTGTTTTTTTGTGACTACACTTTTGCCTTTTCTGTAGTTTCATATAAATGAAATCGTATGGTTTTTGTGTTTGAATTAAAAAAATTTTTTTTTTTAGCGTCTATTTATTTTTGAGACAGAGAGAGACAGAGCATGAACAGGGGAGGGGCAGAGAGAGAGGGAGACACAGAATCTGAAACAGGCTCCAGGCTCTGAGCTGTCAGCACAGAGCCCGACGTGGGGCTCAAACTCACAGACTGTGAGATCATGACCTGAGCTGAAGTCGGATGCTTAACCGACTGAGCCACCCAGGCGCCTTGGTTTTTGTGTTTGACTTGCTTTACTCTGAATGGTGATTTTGAGGTTTGTGTCGTGGTATATATTATTTTTCCCTTTTTATTGCTGAGTTGCTATACCATTGACCAGTTGTCCATTTTGGGCAGGTGGGTTGTTTCCACTTGGGGGTTATTTTAACTAGTACTGCTATGAACATTTGCAAACACATGTTTGAACGTACATTTTCATTCTTTTCGAGTAATACCTGACAGTAGGATTGCTGGATCCTATGATACGTGTATGTTCCACTTATAAAGATTCTGCCATACTTGTTTCCAGAAGGGGCGTACAATTTTGCATCCCCATCAGTAGTATATGAGAGAGTTCCAGTAGCTCTGCATCCTGTCAACACTTGGTGCTGCCATTCTAGTGCTTGTGTGATGGTATCTCATCGTGGTTTTAATTTGAATTTTCCTGAATAACTAGTGAAGTTGAGCATCTCTTTATGTGCCTACTGGCCATGGCCATTTGTAATTTTTTGTGTGTGTGTGAAATGTCTGTTCAGATGTTTTGCCCATTTTAATTGGGTTGATTTTCTCATCATTGAGTTGTAAGAATTATTTGTGTATTCTAAATATGATTGTATGTTTGTATATTCTATATACAAATTCTCTACCAGATATATGTTTTTGCAAATATATTTTCCCAGTCTGTGCCTCCCCTTTTCATTTTCTTAAATGCATCTTTCAAACAGCAGAAGTTTTTTAGTTTCAATGGAGACCATTTAAGCATTTTTTGAAAAAGTAATTTGTGATTTTTATGACACTAATTTTATGATGAAGGCTGGGTAAATAGTACTATTTCCCAAAATGAGAAAATCAAGGCCAAGAGAGTCAAAGTGACTTGGCTCAGATTACAGAAGCTTTTGGTTGTAGACCTGGTTATAATGCAGAAATCTTCAGGCTTGCATCCTCAGTGGTGTGGGGCTAATTTTCTCTACCTTCCTCCTTTTTTCCTGCCACCTCTTAGTCAAAAGACCAGCCAGATTATGGAATGTATTCCCGGATCTCCTCATCTCCCACCCACAGCCTCTATGTCTTTGTGAGAAACTTTGTGTGCAGAATTGGGGAAGATGCTGAGCTTTTCATGTCTCTCTATGACCCCAACAAGCAAACTGTCATAAGGTAGGTGTGTTCAGTATTGCCTGACTTCTGTGTATATGGGAGGTTGGAGTTAGCAGAGTACAGAACATCCTTTTTATTCCTGCCATCACTTGTGGAGAAATTCCCACCTGGAAGAGAAACTGAGCCTGAAAATGTGGAAATAACTTTTTATAGGATGTACCAGTCAGGTGGAAATATTACCACCAAATTTTTCCCATAGTGCGGTTATGGTTACACAGTAGGGTTTTGTAAATAGGTTTGTGATTCTGGAAAACAACCAGAGGTAATGAGATTCATACAGGTGGCATTGGATAGATTAAAATTCATACTTTTAAAATAGGAGATGGATAGGGGGATGGGTGAAATAGGTGATGGGGATTGAGGAGGGCACTTGTGATGAGCACAGGGTGATGTATGGAAGCATTGAACCACTAGATTGTGTACCTGAAACTATTGTAACACTGTGTGCTAACTAACTGGAATTAAAATAAAAAAAAAAAAACTTAAGTAAAAAATAAAAACAGAACAAAATAAAACAAACAAAAACAAAATAAAACACAACCAGAGTTAAGAAATGAGTGGTGAGGGCGGTACCAGGTTAAGAATGTGGGCTCTGAGATCTGCCTGAGTTCACATCCTGGCCCCACCATTTACTCTTTCTTAACCTCAGGCAAATTGTTCATCTTTCCTAGCCCTGAGTTGCCCATTTGCAAAATGTGAGAGCCAACCTCACAGGGTCATTTCTTTCAGACATCAGTGAGAAGCACAGAGCCTGGCACGTGGTGCTCCAAGAGGCTGTGGCTATTATTATTACTACTTTAACTGGTTGCTCTCGAGAACAGAGAAAGCAAGGCAACCCTTGGGTGCCTCAGCTTAACGAAGTGAACACACCTTTGAGAATCTCCAGGGAGGAGACCCTGGTATACCTCCAGCCCCCACTACTAGGCCCCTGGCCCCTGCTTGTGGTTTAGACCATCCTTCCAGGTGGTGACCCTGCTGGTCTCCTCCATTGGGGTTTTGGGCCAATACATAGTCCCATATTTGAAGGCCCAGTTAACATATTGGAAGAAAGCTGGAGCATAATTCGTCTGTCTTTATGGAGAAAGTGGTGCCTCTCTAGCTTGGTTGTTATGATTAAATGAGACCATGTACAATGCCTAGTGAAGAGGAGTACTTTAGAAAATAATGGCTTTTCTGGAGACATTTGTGAAACACGGAGGGACTGTTCATCTAAGGAGAATGAACTGAGGTCTGTACATGATATCATTTAATTCCCTTTACTCCATGTCATTTGGGTGAGGAAATGAGGCTTGGGGAGATCAAGTGACTAGTCCAAAGTCATACATATGTATTAATGGTGGAACTGAGATTTCTACTCAGGTCCATCTATCTAACTCCAAAGACAAGCTAGTTCCCACTTTAGTATGTCACCAAGGAAAGAGTTGTATCAAATATCCTGAATGGTTCTCATCAGAGTGTCAGCATTGTCATGGTAGAAAGCTACTCTTTATAGCAAACCTAAATCCCTAACATTAAAGAGTCAGCCTAATTCACCTAGTGGGCCTCAGTGAACACTGGAAGTGAGTGTCCCTTTTCCCTCAGAACCCACCTTGAAATGGTCTGTGTGTCATAGGCCCCTTGCCATTCCCTGTCAGCTTTTCCCAAGGTGCCTGTGACAAAGATCCTGAAAGTACTCAGAGGACCCTTCCTGCCTCTCAGAAAACATGTTTCCTTATATTCGAATTGGCAAGGGTGCCTGGCCTACTGGCCTATCTAAGTGATGGATGACCTGAGCCAGCTCTGTAGAAGGAGGCAATGGATCAGTGACAAGGCAGCTCTGTTCCCTGATGTGCCATACAGGATGATATGCTCAATGGGGCATGCCTGAGTGATGTCTCTGAGAGTGCCAGATATACAGGGAAGCCCTCAGGAAACTGAGAGATGAGGAAGAGAGGGAACAAAAAGGGCAAAAACCAAAAGAAAAAAAATGAGAGAGAGAGAAGTAGAAAACAAAGAAAGATGAGAAGAGGCATGATACAAGAAAGGGGCAGGGGAACTTGAAAGCACTCCCTATGTCATTCTGACTCTGGACAGCTGTTTTTTCCCTAAGAAATCAATCTTCTCCCCTCTTACCAAGCAGGTTGACATAAATGAACCAAAGACAAGTTAGGGCATTCTCAGTGTGGCCCAAATGTGAACTGGGAACAATTTGGCTGAGACAGAGCTTTCAATGTTGGGATAAATCATGGTCCGATTCCAGTGGATGCTTAAAGAGAAGTTTGGGAAATCTAAGGTAAATTTTTGTAGGACAAAAAAAAGAAGCATCTTAGACATCAAGCCAGTGGCAAGGCTAATTTCAAAAAAAAAAGAAAAATCTTGAGGAGGAGTTGGGATGGTCCTCCCCTTCCTTGGAGGAGACTGTCATGTGCAATAGATCTCACCTGGCTCGGTGCCAGGTAGGCCTTTGGTCTTACCACCTAGTACTTGCTGGGCATGGATGGATAGGGCCAGCTCAGCCCTCTAAGTTGCTTTTCTTATTTATTGTATTTCCCCTAGAAGAAAATTGCTAGTGCCTGATGTTTAGACCTAACAGGCTGGTTCTCTGTTGGTCATGCTACATGTGATCAAAGGTCCTGGGAAATACCCAGGTATTTCACTGTGACATTCTGGAGATAACCAATGGGAAATACTAACAATTATTATTATTATTATTATTATTATTATTATTATTATTTGTATGGAACCTTGGAGGCTTCTTGGTTAGTTTGCTGAAAATTCCACTGAAATATTTAGAACTTACTAAGGAAAGAAAGAAAGAAAGAGAGGAAGGGAAGGAGGAAGGAAAGAAGGAAGGAAGGGAGGAAGAAAAAAGAAAAACTACATTTAACTTGATTGAATTTTAACCAGTGGTTAATCTAGAGCTGTGTTCATTTTGTTATCAGTGCCATTTCCCCCTTGACCTTGCTTAGACTACTCTCATCAGTCTTCTAGAGGTGAGTAGAGAGAGAGTAACAAGACATCAGAGAGAACCAAATCTCTAAAAACAAGGGACTTCCCTTAACTTTGTTAAATTCTTAGTATTCTTTTTTAGGATGATTTGGATTTTGAGCTTTACTTTGTTTTTATCCTAATTCAAGATAATGGGCATTTATTTAACACTAACTATATATGCTCCTGTATGGCATGGCAAACCTTATGACTCAACTCATCAAACTACTAAGTTTCTCCTAATTTTCCCAGTGTGGCTGGACTGACTAGTATGTACCCCACAGGGTGGGTATGGTTGCTAGAAGATGTAAGATGGTAAATGATCATATGTCAGAATTGTGTGACTGCCCCTCCTAAAACCCTTCAGGGAGTATCCATTACTTTTAGGATCAAGTCAAAATCCTTGGGTGACCTACAAGGCCTACATGGTCTGTCCTCTCTAATTTTTCTCTTACCACTTTCCCCTTGGATCTGGTTTGTATTTATTTTTATCTTATTTTATTTTATTTTACTTTATTTTATTTATTTGTTTATTTATTAATGTTTATTTATTTTTGAGAGACAGAGAGGCAGAGTGCGAGTGGGAAACAGGCAGAGAGAGAGGGAAGACACAGTATCCGAAGCAGGCTCCAGGCTCTGAGCTGTCAGCACAGCTGAGCCTGACGCGGGGCTTGAACTCATGAACTGTGAGATCATGACCTGAGCCGAAGTCAGACACTTAACTGACTGAGCCCAGGCACCCCTTGGATCTGGCTTTTAGGTGCATCAAGCTCCATTCTGCCTCAGGGCCTTTAAATGCATGTTTGCTTTGCCTGAAACATTTCTCTTTATCTTTTCCTGACCGACTTTATTTACATGTCATATCCTCAGCAAAGACTTCCCTGAGAACCCAGACTAGGACAGACTTTTTTGATATACATTCTTGTAACACCCTGAACTTTGTTTTGATAGCACAATTGCATATAAATAGTTGTCACAACTGCATTTAGATAGTTATTTCAGTGTATCTCAGATAATGACTAAGGCCATCTTTGGCCCATCATACTGTGACATTCCATTCAAGAAAACAGTCCTGTGTCCAATGGATCATTTTAAAAAATTCAAATCTTTATTCAGTCTTGAAAAGGGAATGAGATGAGAAGGGCAAATATATTCTTAATGTCCAGCAAAATATACCAAAATCCTTTCCTCCTCATCTCTTCCACTCTTAATAATGCTACAGAGAATGCTGCTTCTCTTCAAAAATATTAGGTAGCTGGGCCAGAATTTGCTTAGCAAATGGGGGAGGGAAAGAGACTATGAATGCACACATGTTATTGATTCTTTGCCCCCTGTCTCTGTTAGTGGTGATCTCTTAGAGGGAGGGACCACATCTGTCTCAAACACTACCGTGTCCCCAGTAGCCAGCATGTGTCAGGCACACAGTAGAGGCTCAGTGAATATTTTTTCCAAAGCAGTGTTGAGCCCCAGGCAGTAACCAGTTGCCACTCTTCTTCCCACAGTGAGAACTACCTGGTGCGATGGGGCAGCAGGGGCTTCCCAAAGGAGATCGAGATGCTCAACAACCTGAAGGTGGTCTTCACGGTGGGTGTACATTCTTCTTGTAGCCATCTTCCACACTCACAAGGATACAGTCTTGGAAATGAGAGGCTGGCCACTTGATCAGGAAGGAGCATGACCTTGGGAAGGATTTGTGTTCTGGGCTTTCTGGAGAGATTCAGAACAGATGGGGGGCTGGGTTGGGGTGGGGGGCGGGTGTTGTGTGCCCTAAAGAAGCTATTAGGGAGGTGGGTCTTCCCCTCTCTATATCTTCTTCCCTCTTTCTTTCTCACTCATGTGCACACTGAGAATACACACAGAGCGCTGTGTAAACAAGCACAGACTCCTTCCAGCAATAATGTCTGCGTGAACTAGATACAGCAGCTATTCTGATTTATCAGTAAGTTCATTGGTTAATCTGAGTTCCTTTCTTTGGCTCAGACTTTCTAAAAACCTTTCTAAAATGTATCAGAAAAAAAAAAAAAAAGAACTCCTAAGAACATTGGCTGCCTTGATAAATTGTATATTCTGAATAAAATTAAGTCATAGATGACCAAAGATCTTAATGGATCCCTGAGATCATTCTTCCAAAAACCAATACTTGCTGGGCAAGACACATGTAGAAATGTTGAAATCAATTGTTAGTTGGATGACTTATTTCTGAGAGTGAACCTGGCTTTTTAGTTGTGGGGAAGACAAACAGTGGAAATCAGAAGATAAGGGTTATTATTTTTAGCAAAGACCTTTCTCTTGTCCTATTTCCATGAGGGTGTGTTAAGAGTGTTATCTTAAGATACCTAAGGATATTGGTGTTCTCTGCAAGATCCTTTGGAGAGAAGAGCATTTATGAGATTTTCACTCTGATGCATGTGTTAGCAAGGAAAATTACAGAGGAGGAGTCAGGGAGGGATTTGGGCATTGGCCAAACCTATGAGTTTGATCCAGGAGTGACCGACATGCTACATTAACCTACGTTGCTCTACAATAATTTTCCAGTTACAGCCCATTAAGTGCAATGTCTCATGTTATGTCACAATTAGATTGGAGTGCAGCTGATTTATTTTGTTTGTTATTTCCTGAAAAATGGGCCAGAGGCATGGAATAAGATCAGAGTCCTAATTGCTTAGACAAAGTTTTCCTGGCATATATAAATGTGTCTCAGTCATGTTTATCTATTATTAGTTAGAAGGAGGAGCCTATTTATTTTCTTGATAAATAGGAAAGTCCCATAGGGCCTCCTGATTAAACCAGGAGACAGATGTTTCACAAGAAGGACAGGGACAGGGAATCAATCAGTGATTCATTTTGCAGAGAACCAATTCATGATGTAAACATGCAGGAAAGGTCATCGGTAAATTTGTGTCTCTCAATATTAATGAGAATGTGATTCTGCTTGAATGGAATTCTGCCTGGGCTGCTATGTCTTCTTCCCACAGCAAATGAACTTGGGAACCTTGGTTGACTGGTTCAACAGGCTGATATTTCTCTGTCTTGAAATGATGGAAGTCTTCATTTTGGGACAAGGAAAGTCATGATGCTCTAACTTCTTTTATTGATTCAAGATCAATTCAATGAGTACCTAACATGTGCTTTGTGCTAGGTATTGGGGATATAGCATTGAATAAGCTTATTGAACCTTTCTATCATGGTATGATGGGGGGAATTCGGAAAATAAATAAATGAGTAAATAAACAAGAAATGTCAGAAGGCAATCCATGCAATGCAGATAATTAAAACAGGATGATATGATGGCGTTTGACTAGGACTTACTTTCAATTGGACATTGAGGTGATATTTAAGTTAGAGATGAGATGAGACTTGGCAGGTATGTGCCTTGCTGTCCTTATTTATTTTTCTCTGGATGTTAGTTCTTTCTAGTTTCTTCTTTGGGGGCAAAGCCCTAGGAGCTGGCACATGAGTCGGGCCAATGGTGAACTTCCCCTCTGTCTCTTTTATAAGCATTTAACCCCTTAGATCTGTAAGAGGAAGGCAGAATATACTACCAGTTTCCCTAAGAATTTGCCCACTTTGGGGGTTGTTGCTAACATACAGGAAACAAGACTGAACAATAAAAGGAGTACTAATGAATTACTAAATTGGGTGACACATGTTTTAAGTTTTATTGCACTGCCTGAACTTCCCTAATATGTCTGAGTTTTATAAGGTCAACGTAAAAATGAATTAGAGACACCACAAATTGGAACACAGTTCTGAGGAAGGATCACACATTTATACACTCTCCAGAGAGTAACAATGTGTTTGAGCATTTTTCTGTGCTTGCATAACATATTAAGATGGTCTGGGTGCCTGGGTGGCTCAGTTGGTTGAGCATCCAACTTTGGCTTAGGTCATGGTCTCAAGTTCATGAGTTTGAGCCCTGTGTCAGGCTCTGTCCTGACAGCTCAGAGCCTAGAGCTTGCTTCAAATTCTGTGTCTCCCTCTCTCTCTGCCCCTCGCCCTCTTTTTTTTTTAAATTTTATTTTATTATTATTTTTTTTTTAATTTTTTTTTCAACGTTTTTTATTTATTTTTGGGACAGAGAGAGACAGAGCATGAACGGGGGAGGGGCAGAGAGAGAGGGAGACACAGAATCAGAAACAGGCTCCAGGCTCCGAGCCATCAGCTCAGAACCTGACGCGGGGCTCGAACTCACGGATCGCGAGATCGTGACCTGGCCGAAGTCGGACGCTTAACCGACTGCGCCACCCAGGCGCCCCGCCCCTCCCCCTCTTGCACTATCTCTCTCCCTCTCTCTCTGTCTCTCTGTCTCTCTCTCAAAACCCAGGCACCCCTATGTTTTTAAGTTTATTTATTTATTTTGAGAGGGACAGAGACATTGTGAGTGGGGGAGGGACAGAGAGAGGGAGAGAGAGACTCCCATGCAGGCTCTGCACTGTCAGCATAGAGACTGATGCAGGGCTTGAACCCAGAAATCTATGAGATCATGACCTGAGCTGAAATCAAGAGTCATACACTCAACCGACTGAGCCACCCAGTCACCCCAGCTTAATTACCTCTTGGAAGGCCCTATCTCCAAATACATTTTCAGGTTCTGGGAGGTTAGGACTTCAACATATGAATTCTGAGGGGACATAATTCATCCCATAACATCTAGGGAGGATCCTTTAGGTGCCAGGGTCTTTGTGACTCTGGAATGCCTCTGAAAGATACCAAACTAGATGTTTCAAAAATATGAAAATTTCTAATGAGAGGGGGGAAGTAATTAGGGATGAAAATCATTATAAGGGAAGCAAGCCTTGAGCTCTTAAGGTTGGAAAGGATTTGGATATATAGAGGAGTAAGAGGTAAGTATTTGAGGCAGAGGTGTGGACAGGGGGCTTAGGAAGAAAGATTGAATTGAAAGTGAGCATTGTGTGTTTGTGGAGCAGTAACGGGATCTTTGTGACAAAAATAGAGTACTTACATGCAGAGAATAGTGGGGAATTGGTCAGGTAGGACAGCTGGAAATATATTATGTCTGGGATCTTTCACGTCAGCTGGGGAAGATTAGCACTAATAGGGTAGGAAATAGGGAGCTATTAAGGTTGTTGCGGGGAGAGAAATTAAATAATGAACATGGCTTCTAAAGATGAGTTTTTCAGGGATATCAAGGTGGTTGGGAGGAAGGAGGCAGACAGGCCAGAGAAGAGGCTTTCCAACCATCTGCATGTAAGATAATTGGGATCTCAAATTCAGTTGCCTATAGGGCAAGGCAGAAAATACAAATGAGTGGCTGAGCTTCCTTAGCCAGAAAGCCCTCTTCTCCCCTAACTTTCCTCTCCCCTTGCCCAGTAGAGAGACTTTGAGGAGAGTCAGGGAGCAGATGTCCATTCCCTCAGCAGGTGAAAGGACAGCCCTTGTATCAGTCAGAGTTCTCCAGAGAACCTGAACCAATAGGATATATATGTAGGTTTATTCAAAGGATTTGGCTCACAGGATTGTGGGGACTGGCAAGTTTGAAATCTGTAGGGCTGGCCAGCAGGCCTGAAATTCAGGCAGGATTTCTTTATTACTGTCTTCAGGCACAACTTGTCCTTCACTGGAAAACCTCAGGTTTGGGTGCTAGAGGTACAACAGCGAATACGGCCTCAAGGCCTTCAACTGATAGGATGGGGCATATCTACATTATGTATGGTAACCTCCTTTACTTAAAGTCCATCGATTATAGATGTTAATCGGGCCTACGAAATACCTTCACAGAAGCATTTAGACTAGTGTTTGACCAGGCAACTAAGCACCATGGCCTAGTCAAAGCTGGTGCATAAAATGTGGCCATCACGGGGGCGCCTTGGTGGCTTAGTCAGTGATTTCAGCTCAGGTCATGATCCCAAGGTTCGTTTTGTGGGGCTGAGCCCTGTGTTGAGCCCCATGTTGGGCTGTGAGCTGACAGTGTGCAGCCTGCTTGGGATTCTTTCTCTCCCTCACACTCTGCCCTTCCCCTGCTCACTCGTGTGCATGCTCTCTCTCTCTCAAAATAAATAAATAAACTTAAAATAAAATTAACCATCACAAGCCTGAAGCAGGAAGGTGTGGACTACATTGGGACCATCCATGTTTTGTCCCCAGAAACTCTGCACACCCCCATGCTCTTCTTTCCAAACCATACACACTGAGAGCCTGGGGATGGCTGCTTTGCCTGGGCCCTGGCTCTTATGTGAGCTGACAGGCTATTCCCAGTGCATATGCCTATATGAGGATTAACTTGGAGGAAAAGCAGCTATTCCCTAGTGAGGCCAGGCCCAGGATTCTCTGCTCGGACGCCAACAACTTGCCTTGATCCCATCTGGAAGGGGGTTCCAAGAACACTGAAGCTTTTAGATTTGAGCAGGACACCCAGATACTGAGGTGACCTGGGTGGTTTTCTCTCCCGTGTATCTTTCTAATGGGGAGAGAGAGATTTTGTGGTAGTTAGGTTTATGGACTTTGGTGTTAGAATGACTGGACAGTGTCTCCAAGGACTAAGGTCATGACCTCTGGAAGCCCCTTGTCTTCTTCGTGTCTCAGTTTCCTCCTCTGTAAAATGGGGTGCAAAAACAGTATCTACTTGAGAGGGTTGTTAAGGATCAAACAAGACAATGGCATGTGAGAAATACAGCACCGTGCAGGACACATTAGTGTAGTTCACCAGTTTCAGTGTTCTTCCTTCACGGCACACACCTGAGGGCACTCAGCTGTCCCCCTTGAAGTTAGCTGCGGCTGCCTGCCTTGCTTTGGCCATTGAAATGCAAGCCAAAGTGATGTGCCTTGTCTGGGTGGAAGCTTTAAGACCAAAAGGTGATTCGCCACATTTCCTTCCCCTGCTGTGGGGACAGTGGAAGCACCTGTTCTGAGGAGATGGCTAGCCCAGGGTGGGTAGTTGAGCAAGGTGGGAGAGGAGTGGGTGGGGGGCAGCTGTCTGCATTTGGCATTCAGCCGGAGCTAGAAGTAAACTTCTGTTGTCTTATAAAGCTCTGAGATGCTGGGATTACTTGTGCCACAACAACCCATTCCTGATTGATATACATACGTCAGGTGTTCAGTGAATGTAACTATCGGGAGCTTTCCCTCTTCCTTTGGCCTTCTCCCTCAGTAGTGCTGAGTGGTGATGAGACAAATGAAGTCATTTGTAGCAAAAGCTATTTTGGATCCATCAGCTGGCATATAGGAAATGTTGCCTGTATGACTGATATTGTACTTCTATCCTCTTCTCATTGGTTTGAAATTGAAGAATGGGGATTGAACACCAGAGACCTGTCACTCAGTTTCCTTTCTAGAACTTTCTAAAACTCACAGTTCTTATCTATGGAATGGGTGTATTGTCTTGTTTTCAGCCTTTCCTGTGACTAATTGTATGACTGGTCCTTGTACACTAAGTGCTAAGTACATCTGCCCCAGAATTTGCTATCACTAGGCTTCCTTTTCTACTTCTTTAGACACATGGTAACTATTAATTTCCTGCCCTACAGGACCTTGGAAACAAAGACCTCAACAGGGATAAAATTTACTTGATTTGTCAAATAGTCCGAGTTGGGAAGATGGATCTCAAGGATACTAATACAAAGAAGTGCACGCAGGGACTGAGACGGCCCTTTGGGGTTGCAGGTAATGACATACTACACACCAGTAACTTTTACTGGAGTGCACATTTTATATGGCTGAATTTTAAAGATTCTTTCTTTCCCTCTCCTTCTTGCCCTCCCCACCAAAAAAAAAAAAATTTATACCAGACAGCTCCTAATATCTACATTTCTGGTGACTAAATAAAAATAATTGGTGGCTAAATCTAGATTTATGATGAAGGCAGTGAATAATGGATTCCTCGTGTCTGCAGCAGAGTGTTGGGAGAGCATTGCAGTCTGAACATTTGGCGCCTTTGCTCCCCAGCGTGGTGAAGGAGGAACAGTTCGGGTGGGATCTAATTATGAGGCACAAATCACTTTTTAAAAAATATCCAGGACAGGAAATGCAGTTACACAGAATGAGTCACTGGCCACACATCTAAATTCTAGATGGAAGTGGACGTTTGGAGAGTTGGTGTGACCAAATGAGGTTGCTTTAGAGCAGCCTCACCTCCTCATTTTTCTCCAAGCCTTAGCTCTCTCTCGGGGTTTCCAAGGCTTCATCATTCTTTAACCACTTTTATGGTTTTTGTTATATTTAACTATAACTTGCATTATTATTTACCTAATATATTTTCTTTTAATTAGCCCACTTTAAACTAAAGTACACTTTTTGGAAGACCATTTAAATACCTGTGAAAACAGCTATTTTATATGCCAGTTTTATTTCTTTTTATTAAAATATGCTTTTTTGTTTTTTGTTTTGTTTTTTGGCTTTTTAGAATGAGAGAAAGTGCAAAAGAGCGGGGGGGGGGGGAGGGGCAGCAGGAGAGAGAGAGAGAAAATCCTAAGCAAGTTCCAGGCTCAGTGTGGAACCCAACACCAGGCTCGATCCCCCAACCCTGGGATCATGACCTGAGCTGAAATCAGCAGTCAGATGCTCAAATAACTGAGCCACCCAGGTGCTCCTAAAATATACTTTTTAAATCATGTACCATTTATAATTCCTCTGTATCATCTCTAAACCCTGTGTTTCAGGTTCTTCGTTCAAGATACCCCGATTTGTAAGCACAAACCAGCTGGCTCTCCAACAAGTCCCCTGGCACTGCTTGCAAAGTGGTGGAGTAGATGAAGTTAGCTTATAATGACCTAACTGGTTTTTTTTAGCCTGGCATTGTTGCTAGCTAGATAGTTAGGTGACCTTGGCAAGCATTTTGCCCAGGGACTTAGTTTCATTATCTGCAAAATGAGAGACTTGGACCGATTGATCTGTGCCCTGCTCTGAAATGCTGATTGTATATAAGGGATATTCCTGACATCGTAGTGTCCCTGTTAAGGCAGTGAGGGTTCTTCAACCTTACCTCAAACCGTGCCTTTGTCCTCATCTGTAGTCTGCGTGCTCTTTTGGCTTCAGGTGAAAGCAATTTGATGTAACTGAAAGATTCAAGCATAGATTGCTTCAGGCATAGCTGGATCCAGGAACTTGAATTTATATCTCATTATCTCTCAGCTCCTATGTCCTCTTGCTGACTTATTCTGAAGGTGACTGTCCAGTTAGTTGGCAAAATGTGGGCCATCTGTTCCAAGCTTGCATCTTACCAGTTTAGTAATCTAGCGGAAAGAAAACACCTCTTTCCCGTTGGTTAGTAGAAGCCCCAGGAACATAAATGTAGACAACATGCTCATTCCTGAAGCACTTACTCTGGGCATGGGGATGTGGTCCTCTGACTGGACAAGTCATATGAACAACTCTGGAGCCAGAGGGAAATTGCTACACCCAAACCATGCTCACTGAGAATGGGCTGGGGGGGGGGGGTGTCTGTTGATCACAGGAGTGGACAATGGATTCAAATAACAGTTCCCCTTCCTTCTGTCAACTCCCTGACTCCCCTCTTCAATTAAATGCAGTCATTGGCTGATTATTATCCAGACAGTTTTAATGGGCTTGAAGTGTTTGAGGTATTTCATGTCACTAGGGTTTTGGCTATATTTGACTAGCTGTTCTCCATGCCCCTCCCCTGCCCTCACCACCATTTCTATAATCCCCTCTCTAATTCAGGAGTTCTTCACCTTGGTTTTATGGGCCTTTAGTGGCTAATTTGAGGTGAAATTTCAGAGGGTCCAAGATCCCTCTGGAATTGCAGGATTCAAAGATCCTGCAGTTAAGTGTTCGTGCATATGAGCATGTTTATGAAAAGGGAGCAAGTAGATTTCATTAGATTCTCAGGTCCCATAGGGGGTCCTTGTGCTTGGGTTTTGTAGGCACAGTAGACACCCAATATATCTATGTCAAATCCAGTCCTGCTTGTTTAAGTTCATAGGCACTCTTCTGATTCTTTTCTCTTGGCTTCGGCTAAACCACAGTCTCTTGGATATTTCTGTGGCCTACTGACCTCCCAACCTGCTTTTCCCAGAAGTGCTTGCCAGGTGCTACACATTATGAACCCTTGCTGTCTGAGTATTGTCTGATTCTGGCTTGCTTGCTTTTTAAGACTTTCTGACCCAACCTCTCTTATCCTATAGTCTCATCCCATTGACATCCCTTCCTGGGAGCAGGAGCGTGTAAGTCATTAATTCTTTTTTCTTTCTTTCTTTTTTTTTTTTTTTTTTTTAGTTATGGACATAACAGACATCATCAAGGGGAAAGCAGAGAGTGATGAAGAAAAGCAACACTTCATTCCTTTTCACCCGTGAGAGATTTTCCATTTGTTTCCCTTCTTTTAAACCACACTCTTCCTCATTGAAGGCTGCTGGAAAGTAGGCTGTAATTCCCTGAGTTGGCGATGGGCCCATTGGGCCTCCCAAGAGGAGGGCAGTAAAAGAACGAGTGTGTCTCTGTGCCAAGGCACTTGAGACCAACCTGCTTTTCACATATTCGTTCATCAACTGTTCTGTATTTGACAGAGTTTGATTGACATCTGGCAGAGGGCTGGGCACTGCAGTAGCATGGGGCATGAAGTGGTTAATAAGATAGACGTGGCCTGTCTTCTTGGATCTTATATTTTGGGGAATTAAAATATATTTTGGGGAATATTTTGGGGAATTGATGGGGAATTAAATAATCAACAAAAGATTAATGCATTGATTACAAGTAATACAAGAACCATGACTCTGTGAAGCAATAACATATCAAGAACATAGAACAGGGAATCGTCACCTGGTTCTCACGGATGGAAATATCCATGACTTGAGAGGAGGGTAGTGAGGAGGGTAAATGTCCTTTTCCTGCTCTGAAAAGGTGTCTGTAAGAAAGCAGGACCTCCAGTTTGAGAATGTTGTCTTTACTCTGTTACCCCAAGGATGTCCAGGGAGTATGGTGTTTTGTTATTGGCGATGAGGTCAGTGACTCTCATTAAAGCCTTTGCCACCTTACTGAACAGATGTTCCTTTTGAGGACTTGGGAATCCTTCCTTTCCAAGAGTCTTCCTAGGGAAAGAAAAATGGCCTCTACTTATAGCAATGATGTTCCCAAATCTCTGAGCCATGTTGCTTTGTGGCATTTCCTGATGGCATCTATGCTGTCTGAGCTGGCATGGGCAGTCTCACTTTTCACCTAAGGTGTATGGAGGGCCTGGGTAACTTTCTGGAACACATGGAACCACAAGGTGGGGACCTTATTGACAGCGCCACATAAGCATTTTGTGCTTTCTTTTCCTTCCCAGAGTGACAGCTGAGAATGACTTCCTCCATAGCCTGCTGGGCAAAGTCACGGCCTCCAAGGGAGACAGTGGAGGGCAAGGTAAAATGCCACAATGTGCCCAGTGGACTGGGCTCTGTCTTGGGAGCTCTTGATTCTTTGGAAAACAGTTCAAAATCCTAAACCCTGGGAAACATAGCCTTCCTTCTAGACAGACCATTGTGAAGAATGGAAGCATGTGATCTATGGAGATGGAAACCACATCTCCTGAATCTGGGAGGCATGTCCTAGTGCCTAGAGGAAGAGGGGAACTGATATATCCTATCTCTTATGTGTCAGGCACTCTCATATATCTCCTTAATTGATTTAATTCTTCCCACATTCCTGTGAGATACGTGGTATCTACCTCACTTTACAGAGGCTAGGCTTAGAGAGGTGGGTTAGTTTGACAGAAGCTGACATTGCTAGAAGGCACCAGTGGGATTCAAACCCACAGATGTCTGGCTCCAGAGCCCATCTGCTTTCCACCTTCCTTCCTCCTGGGTTGGGTCACTGCTTCTGAGATTGTTTCTCTCTGCTTCCAGTGGTGTCCTCCAAAAGGAGCTCAAGGGGAGAAATGGTGGGGGTTGGGGGTGGGGGCAGCGAGACGAGAATACCTTGAAGTTGCCTCTTCATGGTGAGCGTTCCCTTCCAGGCCTCTGGGTGACCATGAAGATGCTTGTGGGTGACATCATTCAGATCCGCAAGGACTACCCACACCTGGTGGATAGGACTACTGTGGTGGCCAGGAAGCTGGGCTTCCCAGAGATCATCATGCCAGGTCTGGCCTTCTCCTGGGGTGGGGGAGATCTAGCTTGTCACATCCATTTTCCCTTTAAAAAGTCAACTCCTTACTTTTCTACTACATCTTTTCTGTTTCTTTCCCTGAAGGTAACCACTGGAAATGATTTTTGTATATCCAAAAATCTTCCATGCATTCACGTAATAAAGACAAACACATAAATATACACACATGTACTTTTCCCCCTCACAATGGGATCACACTTCATATGCTTTATATACCATTACTTTACACACTTTATATAGAGTTCTCTGATTTGCTTTATCACTTAATAATTTATCATGGACATTCTTTCTACTTTACTACACATTGAATAATTCTGTTCTTTTGGGGAGGATATGTCATTCTCTTAAATTTTTAAACTATTTTTTTTTTATTACCAGAGGACTCCATGCTCATTGTAAAATGTTAGAATAGCATGAAAGGGTATAAAGTGAAACATTAAAAGCTCCCTCAAATCTTTGTCTCTAGAAGTAACTGCTATTAACATTTTCTGAACGTGTATATAATAAAAAAAATAAATAAATGATATGATATAATAACATTCTTCTGAAACTTCCCTTTTCATCTTAATCCCGTCTTAGACTTGCATGCATAGCTGCTCTCACTTACTCCTCCTCCTCCCCACAGTGTATAGCGGTCCCCTAGGGGCCTGCCCTGTGGTTCATTTGGACCTGCTTTACCTGTGACATCAACTCCTTGTGCATTCCCCTGTGGGGCTTTCCGTTCTGATTGCCCCCCATTCCTGAACACCTCCTGACCCTCCTTCCGTGTTCCTTGGGGACTCGAAAAGGCACTCTATCTTCTGCACAGTGAAAGATTGTGTGGCTGACTGTGGTTGCTATTCACAGGCCAAGATCAGCTCCATTGGAGCTTTCCTTTGCCTTTCCAGAAGGTGTCACTAGAGGATGGAAATTAAATGATTTTAATGGGGAGAAAAACAGCCAATTTTGACCATCCCGCCTACCTTTTTACAACTGATGTCCTGGCGTTTGTCCATTCCGTTTTTACCTATCTTCCCAGCCTCCCTGATGAGGAAGCAATGCTTTTTTCAAGCATGTCTGATCTTGATTTCATTAGTAGATGTCAAGGCAGGGCACTTCCTCTCAGGCCCCCACTCCCTGTGCTTCCCAGTCAGTGTCTCTCCTGCGGCACAGACACCAACTCTTGTCTCTCTCTCCCTCTGCCTGCAGGGGATGTCAGGAACGACATCTACATCACTCTCTTACAAGGAGACTTTGACAAGTACAACAAGACCACACAGAGGAATGTTGAAGTGATCATGTGTGTGTGTGCAGAGGATGGCAAAACGCTACCTGTAAGGGCCCCTGCTGCTGACCCGGGTGCCCCGGCCACCATGGGTGCTTCTGCTCTCAAAGATTTGCTTTTCTCATCCCAATCTGCTAACTGCCAAGAGCCTTTGGGATGCCTTGAGTAACATGATCTACACCTTTAGAGCTTGGTTAGCATACTGGCCCATAGTAAGACCTTGTATCGTGTTGTCTTTTACATCAAAGCAGTTTTTCAATGTCTGTCTCTCTCCTTTCATAATCCCTTTTTCTTTTTTCTATTTCCTTTTTTTTTTTTTTTTTTGCTTGACCTCAGCTTATAGGTCAGTTTTTTTGCTGTTAAAATGTTGTTCACATTGAAACTTGAGCTGGTTTATTCAGGCAAAATTCATGACAAGAAAAAGGATCAATACAGAGCCTTGGGCTAGTGTGGAGACTCAGGATGGCCTCAAAACAGACATTCCCAACACTTAATCCAACTCCCTAGTGCTCAGCTAGAATTCTGGTGGAAAGCCTTATTCGTAAATTGGTCTCCAGAGGGCCAACACAGTGTATTCAAGAATGCAAAGCACATTGCTATAAATATTTATACAGCATATGTCCTATATAATATTTGTCATGTGTGTTTACATTTATTTACTTATATTTCCTCAAAGGTTGTCAGCAATTGTGTCCAGTGTGTGGGAGGGCTCTGCTTCTCCATTTCTCCTTTTGGAGTACTGAGCTGAAAATAAAATCAGCTCTCAGCAGCAGTTTCAGCGTGGGCAAATATTCCTCTTAGGCCACAGTAGGTGATTAGATAGCATAGTACCGTGGGGGCGTTGAGTATTGATAAGTCATCTGCTCTAGCCTTGGGGCCTGGGGCTCAGGCAGATATTTCTACCCTCTACCTAAGAACATAAATGGCATTCACAGGGGAATTACTACGTGCCAGGCACTGGGATAAGTATGATGCATTGCCATTATTATCCCCATTTTTACGGGGGTGGGGGCAACTAAGCCTTCAAGTGAAACTGCTTTTCTAAGTACATAAGTACTAAGTACTTTTCTAAGTACATACATAAAGTTAGTATATGGTAGGGATGGGGTTTGGTTCCAGGTTTCAGGCCCTCTTAAATACTTCACTATAATGCCTGTCCATTAAAAGAAATCCTCCAGTTTATTTCTTATATCAAAAAATGATGCTAATAACCGCTTCTTTCAAATTCTGGGAAGATTAATAATTATTTTTTAAATGTAAAGAAAGCCCCAATTGTCTTTTTTGTTGGTAAAGACTGGCCCCGTTAATTAATATCTAGTTGAGCAAAAATCCAAGTGTTTAAATCATCCTCTTCTTGTTGGTTCTGAAGAGTAAAATAAGTGAGAGACATTTTGCTCTAAAGATCACAAAAGAAGAGCGGAGGGCTTTTATCTGAAAGGGAAATTGCATTTCACGAATGTATAGACCATTGCTTTGAAGTTATTTTTATCTGACTACCTGTTGAAGAACTTTTAAACCTCAGCTTCATTTTTAAAAACACTGATATGCTCACCTTCAGTGTTGTCAAAGGACAAATTAGAAGGAACATTTAGCAGGAATGCAGGCATCGAATCTTGCTCCTGAACCATTCTTCTACCGCTGCCACCCTTTCCAGTCACACCCGACCAGGCTGCGCAAACACGCTCATCAAAGATGAATATATAAGCAGGTATTCTAGGGGCTGAAATGGAGAGGTAACTATGGGGCACGGTGATAATTTGCAGTTTCCTCTATTAGGGAAGTTATGGGGGAGTTCAGTTGACTGACTACTGAAAATTGCTAAGGAAGCCTGTGGGAGGCTGTTCTTTCTTTATTTGCAGAAATAAATATTACTGCCTAATTAAGTGTCAGGCAGCACACTCAAATACTTTTGATACTGGTGGGTTCCTGTGGAAACAGTTGCCTTCAGAGGTATCTATTTCTTTTCCCGCTGCAAGTGCACACTGCCCTTGGCAGAGCAGGGCAAGAGGACAGAGTAAGTTACACGTGTCCTTGGCCCACTTTGGGGTCTCAGCAACCTTTTACAGGAGGGGCCATAGCAGAAAAGCTAATGCAGTGGACTCTGGGATCAAATAGATCAAGTTAAAATCCCAACCTCCCTTCCTAGTAGCTGTATAATCTTGGATAAGGTTTATTTGTCTATAAAAGAGGAGTCATAATTTCCTCCTCACAGGGTTGCAAGTTAAACAAAATGGTAAGGGTAAGGCACCTGGTATGCAGTAAATACGCAGAAACAGGAAGGGGGGTAACATTCAGAGAAGGGCGAGCAACTGCAAGTTGATGCCCTGACCAGGAACTGAGGCAGTCAGATGGTCACTACAATGAGGATGGATGCCTGAAGCAAGTTTAAGGAGAAGCAAAAAGGCTTAGATGCCAGGCTGAGAAACCTGTCCTCTTCTGAGCTCAGCTAGCCAACGGGAGTAGAGGCAGGCATAGAGGACAGAATAGTATAGCAGTTGAGCCATGACCTCTGGGGCCAGCCAACCAGGCTCAATTCCCAGTGTAGCCTGGATTAGCAGGATGACCTTGAACAAATTACATCATCTCTCTATGCCTACAATTTTCTGTCTGAATCAGAGACTGCAGCAGTTGCACCTTGCTTTTGTGAATATCGAATAAGGTGATCTACATAGTAAGTGTTCATTAAAATTAGTTACTAGAAAGGTATAGTAGTCTTCTGGTTTGATTCTTGCCTTGTGGCTGCTCACTGGCATCTTCCTGGCATGTGGCCTTGTTGGTGTAGAGCACTCTTGTTCTCAAAGTGCGTTTGCATCCATGGTGTCATTTGTTCCTCAGGTGATTACTGTCAGGTAGACAGAGCCTGTGTGAGGAGCCTGATTTTTCAGGCTGAAGTGTGTCTGCCAAGACTAACTCAGCATTAAAGCTCCCAGGCTTCCTGATTCCTATGCAGATTGCCTTCAAGTAACCTGAAATCTACTAGGAGTTCTTACTGCTAACTGGGTACCATGGGGGTGGGCAATGGGGAAAATTATTGAACAGGCTTACTTGAGACATTTACAAATCTATATTTTCTCTAAAACCAGGCTCAGTCCCTGGTCATGATTCTTGATACATGTGGAAACATTCAGTTTTATCTCGGAAGTATTGAGAGTGAGGGTCTCAGGCCTTTCTCAGAGTAGTACTGAAACTTCTTTCTACAGCCTTAGACCATCAAAAGTTTTTACCATCAAGATAGTTTTTTGGAATTCAGTTGCTCACCATACAACAATTTTACTTTCACCAGAGATATATAT
Source organism: Neofelis nebulosa (assembly GCF_028018385.1). Taxonomy (NCBI): domain Eukaryota; kingdom Metazoa; phylum Chordata; class Mammalia; order Carnivora; family Felidae; genus Neofelis; species Neofelis nebulosa. The sequence goes on from NC_080782.1 coordinate 60,557,624, forward strand.
GTATTTTCAGATTTTATAAGCTACATGGGATTCACTGCAGCTACAGAAACTCTAAGCCCATAAATGTCACTAGATATAAATCATGGGAGGCTGGAAGGTTGTTATGGAAGGAACACTGGACAGAGAGTTAGTGGGTCGAGATGTGTGCTAGCTCTGCTACCTTTCTGGGCAAGTGACTTAACCTCTCAGGGCCTCAGTTTACTCAGTGTTGAAACGCGGATAATAGCAGTGATCATCTGAGGTGGTTATGAGGATTGGATTAAGTGAGGTAGTATGTATGAAGGGTTCAGCATAATGCTGGACAAAAAGCACTCTCTAAATGGTTAGAAAAACTTTGAAAGTATGTTTATAGGTCAGTGCCTCAAAAATTTCTGTAAGCCCTCATTCCCTTCATTCCATTGAAAACCAATAGAGTTGTCTTTCTTCATTTTTAGTTCACTGGTTATTCTTGGGTTTTTTTGTTGTTTGTTTGTTTGTTCTTAGAGGTAAGTTCTGAAAGGATGCTATATCCTTATTTTGAAATGGATTCAGTTGAGTTGCAAGTACCCTCAATCATTGTTGCCGTACAGCTTGGAAGTAAAGAGGGAGAATTCCAGGGAGAGAGGCAGGACTCTACTTCCCACAAGTTAGCTTCTCTTGTTGGGGGTCCCAAAGTGCTTGCATGTGGCCAGTTTGGATCATTTAGCCTGGTGGTGGTGGTAGATCCATTGGTGAATTGGATGGAATCTGTAAGAGGCAAGGAGTCTGTCATCCTAAAAATGCCCAGAGACACACAGTTTTGCAATTAGGGAGCCTGGGGCTCTAAAATCAATCCTTTTGTCCCTACATCTCTGGGGACTAGAAGTAAATAAAATTCTGTTGGTCTGGTATAAAACATTTAGACCCTTTCTGGGTGACTCTAGCTAAAATCTTGTTTTGGGGCCAGACAGCTAAAATTAATACAAAGAGATAGAATTAAGGTGCTAGCACACTCTATTAGCAGATATTCCTTATTACTCTGAATGTGATTTTTATGGCAAACACTAAATATCCTGTAAGGTATACTTGCTCTGTGCTCATTCTCTGTTTGGAATGCCTTTCCCACATTTCTGCTCAGAGCCAACTTGGAATCTTTCTTCAAGATTCTCAACTGTCATCACCTCCAAGAAATCTTCCCTGAATCCTCAGGCTACACTTAAGTGTCTCTTCTCTGTGCTCCACTGTAATAAATACATATGTCTGCCATTACATTGCATTTAGTGATTTGTCTGCTTATCTAAAGATCTCTCTGCAAAACTGTGAACTCTCATGTCAGGTTGAATATCTGACTAATGCCCATTTCCCAGTGCTTGGCATGCGCCTGATACTAGAAGATGCTCCGTGACTGTGGGGCTCCCTCTGCCCCTGTATCTGTCTGCAACCCATGCTCCCTCCCATCGCCCAGCTTCTGTGTTAGCATCAGAAATACATCAGAATGAGCTGCTGCTTGACTGATCTGAGCCTGTTTGTAAACTTTGTGCACATTCAGATTTAAGAAACAAATAGGATTAATAAGACTGGCAGCATGCAGTAACTCCAAGGCTGGTTACCATTTACAATAAGTCAGTCATGTCAGCGCCTGGTGTGCTCCAATGGTTTCCAGAATGCAAGTAATAGAATTTCTGTAGTTAAGCAGCTGTCACTCCTGGGGCCAGGGATGTTCATGTATAAATCTGTAATTTAGAAGGGTACCTGGCAGAAGGGTTGGTGAAGGGAGGGTTTTCCAAGGCCCTAAGGCCATTGTTGGCCTTGGAACCAAAATTGCCCAAGCACAGAAAATGGAAGTTCTATAGTGTTTTGTTTTGTTTTGTTTTCTCTTTTTTTCCCTCTTGGATCAGAATGCAATTTGTGTAGGAGCTGGGGACAAGCCCATGAATGAATATCGGTCCGTTGTGTACTATCAAGTCAAACAGCCACGGTGGATGGAAACAGTCAAGGTAATAATGATAATAATAATAATAATGATAACAGCAAACATGTATTTAGGGGCTCGAAAAAACACCTCCCTAAGACCTGAAGCAATACCCTAGTGTGTGTCCAGTGGTGTGTCAGGGAGTAAAAATGGTGGCCCAAAGCATGAGCAACCTGCTTCTCTTGATCACCCTTCACTGACCCAGGACCAGCCACTAGAGAATTGTCATATGTTCTTCTTGTGGACAGTGTCTAGCCTACCAAGTTATATCACTCTACTCAGCAGTGAGGAGTGACAGAGCTTGCAAGCAAATGTGAGGCTATAAAAGACCACTTGATGCCTGAAAGATATTCTCTTGGGAATATGTCTCAGACAAAAGTGGCATTAATCACAAATACTCACACTACCAGATTGTCACACTAAGTGGAAGGGAATATCATTCATTGGAAGAAGAGTTTGGAATTAATTCAGTGAACAGGGAAGCTTGAATATCTCTGCCTTGTAATTAGTAGCAGTCTTTATTCGCCCTGTTCTCTGAACCCAAACTGAAGATGTTCGTTTAACTTCCTTTTCTGAGATAGCTACCCAGAGCTCAGTGGTTCTTGCCCTGTCACTCATATTCCTGTTTTCCTCAGTGGGTCTCCCCAAATTCACTCTCCTCAATATGACCTACCCAACTTCAGGGTCAGAAAGCTATTGGATGGGCCAAGTTGTTTTTCTCTTTTCTGTGTTCTCTTGTACACTAGTTATTTCCCTTTGCTAGCCCTTGTCAGATGGTTGTTAAAATATGCATCTCCCCATGTGAACCATAAGCTTTTTGAGTTGCAGGGCCTCTGCCTTACATTAACAGGGCCAGCACATCACATGACCATAGCTTGGAGTAGCCATTAAATTCACAGCAAAAGAATGAATTGGACTGCAGTCGTTCATGAGGTTCTCAGAAAAATCCCTTTCTTCTGTCTGAAATTACAAATGATGGATCTCTTCAGGCTCAAATTTCATTTTCTGGAGCAGAAAGTGTCCCAAAGTATACATCGGTTTGGCCTTTAATAGTCATCTCTACAGTGTAAACTTGTCCCTTTAAAAAATCAAAGTGGCTTCCTCACAGGTAGCTAAACTTTGCTTTGGCTTGAATTGCAAGTTATGGAGAGAACTGTGAGGTGTTGGGAGGTGGCCAGTCCATGGCCAGGCCTGATACGTATCAATCAAGTGTTCAATAGACCACCCTCTGGGCAGTGAAATGGGTGACCAAGGAGTGGGTGATTTGGCTCAGTGGCTTCAAAGGTAAAAACATCTGGGTATCTGTCCAGCCAAGGATGGCAATGAGCCCTAGGGTTTTCCAAAATATTATTGGATTTAAGCATTTTTATGAATTTTCATAAACAAGAATCCTCAGGCATACCCTGTAACGACCATTGTTAATTTGCTAAGCCCTGCTGCAATTGCCAGAACTCCTGGAGTGTGTAAGGAAAATGTGCATCGTGCAGTGTGCAGTGCATCGAATCCTGTGCTAAAGTTATGTGACTTTTATATCAATTTGGGGAGATTCATTTTAACCCACTATAATTTACGAACCTCTTTTCATTGGCTAGGAATGCAATTTGCCAAATGGATTACATTTGGTACTTTATTTTCTCTTCATAGCTAGTTCTTATGTAATTTATTTACAGTTCATCAGGCTTGATGGATGGATAATAAATCAGCATGCAGCTCTCTCAGTTAAATGGTCAGGCTGCCTTGTGCGGGGGGTGGGGGTGCTGGTGTGGGAAAAGCTGTTTAACTCATTGTCTCCTGAATTCTGGTTTCTGCCTACCAAGGTGGCTGTCCCTATTGAAGACATGCAGAGAATCCATCTGAGATTCATGTTTCGACATCGGTCATCCCTGGAATGTGAGTACCTGACCAAGTGGCATCTCTGAAGCTCCTCTAAGGAGAGAGAAATGAGATAACTGGGTGACCCATGTGTCATTTTCTTTCCTGACCTCACAATGCTATTTCCAGCTAAAGATAAAGGAGAAAAGAACTTTGCCATGTCCTATGTGAAGTTGATGAAGGAAGATGGGACCACTCTGCAAGATGGGTGCCATGACTTGGTCGTCCTAAAGGTACCATGAGTTGGATTAACTCTGCAGTGAGTAGGGTCCAGGAATCCAAGGGAAGATGGCAGGATTGCTTAGTGGTTAACAGCAGGGACCACAGAATCACACACACCAGGGTTTACCAGCCATGTGGCCTTGTGCAAAATCTTAACTTCTCTGCCTCTGTTTCCCTCTCTATGAGCCCTCAGTGAATAATTGTGAGTATCATATGAGACCACTCCTGTAAACATAACTGTGATGGGTACATGGAACATTGAATATGTGGAAAAGGTTATTGTTACATACAGAATAGGCTATTGACTGTAAAGAGCCCTGTGGGATATATAAAAGACCAGCAAGAAACACTTGAGAGATGCCTCACTATTGCTAATGGCAACATATCAGATGCTGGGATCCTGATCCTGCCCCTGACTAAATCTGGAATCATCTCACATGTCTCCCTGAGTGTCAGTTTTCTTTTTTCTTAAGTGTGATGGTAATATTTATGACTAACCAGTGAGATGACCCATGTGGAAGGGCTGTGTATAAAAGGGTGTATAGATATCGGCCGTCATTATTTTACATCATGAGACTTGGACTATTTTTAAGAAGTGGGGAGGTTTGCCTTGATCTCACTCACATGCTTTCCTGCAACCCCTCTTATGGCAGCAGGATGCCTATGCTAGCACCTGACTGGAGACAAAGCATGTGGTTGTGAAACAGGACAGGCACAGGGATCCAACTCTTGTCCTTGGCTTTTCAACTTTGGGGGCTGAAAACATCCTTTTGCCTATGGTCTCCATGGCAAGCATAGCCTCATCAAGGCTTCATTATAAGGTACTCTTCTTTGAGTCTCTCTGGCTTTTCTGGAAACCCACACCTCCCTTCTTCTGCACAGCTACTGTCTTCTCATTTATGACACATCAAGGTAGTTCTTGGCTTGAAAGCCATTCTTTCCCAACATATTGTGAACTCACTGGAGGCAGGGGCCCAGTTGTAGTCAGTTTTCTATTTACTTATCTTCCTTAAGTCTCCCTTTTCTTATCTGTAAACCGAGAGTGATAGCAATGTATACGACAGTGCCAGTAGCAATTGTGAGGTTTAAATGGAATGAACTAAAGCATACTTAGTGCATACTTAGTACTTAGTGCAGTATCCAGTACAGAGTAAGGGATCCATAAACATTAACACCTATAATGCCTACCTCTAATCATTCATTTCCACATTCCAAGGGACTTAGGTGTCTATCAACTCTGTTAAGAGCTCTATATGAATTATTCCCATTTAGTCTGCTCAGAATTTCTAGGAAGTAGGTAATATGATTAATCGTCGGTTTAATCACGAGAAAAATGAGACACATCCAAACAATGTGTTCAAGATGACACAGACTTGTGAGTGGTAGAATAGGGTCTAGATCCCAGGACTTTCAGATTCTGGTGCCTTTGCTGTTAATTTCTCCTTTAACCTGATTCCTTGTCTTGCTCATGGCCATGTGTTAAGATCTCAAGGAATGTAGGCGGAATCACAATGAACTGCCAGGGGAATCTTCAAATTCCCTTTGTACTGTTAATGAAGTCCACAGAGCCTTCAAATGGTTGGTCAATCTTTTTTCCATTAATGTAACTTTGGGTTCTTGCCTGGTTTGTGGAAAGATAGCCCTGCCATACCAGCTGATATTTACTGCTTCTCTGATGATTTTTTAAATTCTGATCCTCTGCACCTTACAATATGTAAGGTGGCCACTTCAAACTCTGTGTGGCATTGGGCATGTACCCACGGCTTGGGGAAATAACCAAGGTGTTTTTCCCAGGGGGAGAGTAAGAAGATGGAGGATGCCAGTGCTTACCTGACACTTCCTTCTTATCGACACCATGTGGAAAACAAGGGGGCCACCTTGAGTCGAAGCTCCAGCAGTGTTGGGGGGCTCTCTGTCAGCTCCCGGGATGTATTCTCCATTTCCACCCTGGTGTGTTCCACAAAGCTCACCCAGAATGGTAATGAAACCATCAAGAGTTGTGTATATGTAGTGCGTGTGTATGTGTGTAAGTCCAGGAAGGTCCTGAATGAACAGTTTAGTCTAGTAATAGTAATTCAGCTTATCTGGACTCTATTTCAGTGGGCTTGCTGGGTTTGCTTAAGTGGCGTATGAAGCCTCAGCTGCTACAGGAAAACTTAGAAAAATTGAAGATTGTCGATGGAGAGGAAGTGGTAAAGGTCAGTGGGGCTTCGTTTTGTTTGTATTCATCCACCAGTGACAGAGATTTAAATCATGTGTGGCTTCTGGGGGCAAATGAAGTGTTGAGAAAGATGGGACTTTTTCTCTAACAGTGGGACATAATGTCTCAGATTGCCATGAGAAACCTTTACTGGGAAATCCAGAGGCTGATTTGGTTCAATGATGCTGAAAACATGTTGAGTGGTAAAAAACTATGGTTGTGTTTAGTTTCTGGAAGGAGATCAGCCTGGGTGTAGATCTCAGCTCAACCACTCGCCAACTTTATGTGATAATACAGATGTGACATATTTTGCAGGGTTGTTGTGAGCATTCAAGGCAATAATATTTAAAAATTACTTAGTGTCGTCTCTTACACAATGTTCTACTAAACACGTAAATCATACAGAGTTCAATAAATAGTAACTATTCATTATTTTTGTTGGTATAAATTGCTAAAAAGTGTGATCTTTTAGTACTACCTACTGTTAGTGTTAGAAATAAAAAGTATTCTTAGTTCCTGTTGCTTACAGAGTATTATGCATCATACATGAAAGAGAAAGACATCAGGGCTCACATTTTAAGTGAAACAAGCAGGAAATAATACACATGTCAGATGTATTGTTGTGTCCACATGGTGTTGGAGAATATAGTGTCTGAGGTACAGATCTAATGAAGCAACCTTCTCTTCAATTCTATAAATTGGGACAAATATTTCCCACAGGTCTTGGTGATCTTGTTTCCTCAGGAATTTGGTCAGCTAGAAACTCTGAGATTAAACATCTGTATTTGGTAGCTCTGTGTTTTCAGGGACTATAGGAAATATTGGCCCATTTCCTAGGAAGGAAGAGTATCAGATTTTAGTTAATTTTCCATACATGGAGAAGCAAAGGTAGAATTTTCAGATCAGTGCTTTAAATGTGCACCATTGATCCACCTGCCTGATTCAGCAGTAGAAGGAAAATTCTCCAGACATCCTTTCATAAGGTCTATCATGTTTGGACAGCTTGGAGAAGCATCGAGGAGGGAATTACATTGTCTCTACCTTTGCATTATATTTTTATTTTTCTAAAAAAATGTTATTAAAGTATATACACACCCTAAGAGTACAGTTCACTGTATTTTTACACACGTACATACTGATATACACACCGTCTAGATCAAGATACAGAACATTTTTGGCATTGAAGTAGACTCTCTCTTACTCCTTCTCAACCTCCCTTATACTGACTGCCATCATAGATTTTTTTTGCCTGTTCTTGAATTTCATAAAAATAGAGTAATGAATATTGTACATTGTTGTGTCTGACTTATCATACTCTACACAGTTCTCATGAGGGTTATCCTTGTTGTTGAATGTAGAAGTAGTTTGCTCTTTTTTATTACTATGGAGTATTCTGTGTTATTAAAACACTGTCATATATTCATTCATGCTGTTGATTGGCAGTTGGGTTGCTCCAAGTTCTGGCTCTTGTGAAGAAAGCTCCCTGGACCTTTTGAAGGCAGCACGTCTTGGATGTGTACTCTCATTCCCTTAGGGATACACTGAGGAGTGGAATTTCTTCACTCTTCTAATGTGACCTTCATTACTTTGTCCAGTTTCTCCAGGATACTCTGGATGCCCTCTTCAATATCATGATGGAGCATTCTCAAAGTAATGAGTACGACATCCTCGTCTTCGATGCATTGGTAAGAAAGAAGGGACTGGTGTTTAGTGACATTAGACATTAGTGTGTGTCTCACTGTGAGAACACTGAGAACTTGTGTCCCCTGTGGCCCTTCCGTGAATCTTTTTGGAGGCACTGTAACTTTTGGCAATTAGAGCAATGAATGAGCAGCTGAGGATTTGGGGAGTTTGTGTTTGTTTCTAGTTCATTTGAAAGCATGGTAGGATGAGTTAAAGGGGAATTTTAAATGTTGATGTCATATTAGTACAGACTGCAAGTACATGAAGCTAGATGCCATGAATAATAGCTTCAGCTTTCCATGAATGCCGGGAGCTTGTTTTGGCCAGGTTATGAAGCACCCAAAATGTTTCTTACCTTCTTCCTTCTCATAGTTTCCAAATTCCCAGCATCATTACATCCTCCTGCCCACCCAGAACATTTTATGGTAGCACACAATCCCAGTCATTCCTCTAACATCTTCCCAAATGATCTGTTCCTCCTCTGTGTCCCAAGTCATGTTTTCTTAGTGTCATGTCCACATTAGGGTATCAGTGACCAATGAAGTCTTAGTGCATTAATTGCTTGTGTCAGTGACATTTACATTTTAAAGAGGTTACTTGGAAACAACTGTGACTTAATCCAGTGCTTCCCAGAGGGCTTCTGGAAGGGTAACCTGTAAGAAGTGCTAGACATTGTATGACCCTCTCAGAGATTCACAATGCATGTAGATATGCTAAAGACTCCAAAAAACCCTGAAGTAAAGACGACAGTCTAACAATGATATCCTGAAATCTGTGAAACTTACCTGACCATGAAGCCCTTTTATCCTATAACACCCTGTAACACACTTCATGAAATGCCTTTTAGGAGAGATACTACCATAATGAAAAGGACTAACAATATATTAGTGAGTTAATTCCTGGGCAAAATAATTTTGCTGGAGATTTAATTATGCCATGTGACTATGGCTTCCTGCCTTGGGTCTGACCCCCAAACCCTGATTCCTTGAATCTTCTTCAGATCTACATAATAGGACTCATTGCTGACCGGAAATTCCAGCACTTCAACACTGTTCTGGAGGCTTACATTCAACAGCATTTCAGTGCCACCTTGGCTTACAAGTAAGTTACTGTACATATGGGAGTTTCTTGTCCATCTCCTGCTTGCCCTGCCAGGATGCCCAGGGCACAAGGATCTTGAGTATTTTCCTTTTCTACCAGGCTGTGTGAGTTCTTCCTTTCTGATAAGACCCAGTCCATGATGGATTATTTGAATTAAATAAAAATGTGCAAACCCATAGGTTAGAATGAATATTTTATTGTGGTAGCAGTACATGAAAGCATTCATTCATTCAGTCGGTCAGCCAGCATTTATTGAGCAGGACTTGAAGTAGACACTGGGATTCAGAGGCTAGAGAAGGGAAAGTGTACATTCCAAGGAGCCCATTATAGCTTGGACACAGGGAACTGATGGTTACAGATAGGAGGTGATGCTGGAGAGGTTGGGAGAGACCAGTTTTCCAAAGGGCCCTGAAGTTTAGGCCAAATAGTTTGAAGTCTGCTTCACTCATAATGAAGAAACATGGAAAGTTTCTCAGTAAGGGAATTCCATGATAATACCAGAAGTTTATTTTATAGGAAGCAAATGCTGAAAAGAACATTATCACCACCATTATTTCCACTCATATCCTGATTGTGACTAGCTTTCCCAGTCAAAAGATTTTTTGCCTCACTAGTTTTTCCTTTGCTGGCTTTTTATGGGCAGGAAATACTAATTTACTCCCTGTATTAAATACATATATTTTAAGCAGAGTTATTTTTATGGCTGTAAATGAGTGAGTAAGCTTAGCTGTACCACCACCTTTAACCTTTGATTGAATGCTTTATAATTTACTGAGCAAACTAATCACCATGCTGTGAGTTAGAAAGAGATGTATTTTCAAAATATAATCCCTTATTCAGGAAATTGATGACGGTGCTGAAGACTTACTTGGATACCTCCAGCAGAGGGGAACAATGTGAGCCGATCCTACGAACTCTGAAAGCTTTGGAATATGTGTTCAAGTTCATTGTTCGGTCGAGGACATTATTTTCACAGTGAGTGCTTGTTATGTAAGAGTGACTGATTAGTTCTGCAGTTCCTCTGGGATACAACAGTGTTTGTGTCATCAGAGAGATTCTTTTATAAAATTACAACCAGCCATTGATCAAAAACAACTTAAAAATCCAACACAGAGAGTTATGAATAGGTTATAATTGTTCCCTCTAAGCTCATTCGGGGAAAAATATAAATCTTCACATGTTATAGAGTTATGTTTCATCCAATGGACTTGATTTGTGATTTGAGGCTCTTCTGTATTTCATCTATAATTCTTCATTTGATTTAAGATATGGTGAAAACTTTCCAGGAATCCTCAATGATAGAGGTACCGGGAGTGGAGAGAGCAGAACTTGGGGAGTTTGACAGTTATTTGGCTCTAGCAAGTTGTGAATGACAGATGAGCTGGTATTTGCAGTTGATCTATCTGTCCTTGAGATCCTAGTAGCCAACAATTGAGCTGACGTGTTAGAACACCTAAGAGATTTGATGTTTGATGAACAGTGTTACAGAGGTTAGCTGCTCTTTTGAAGGGCTTCAGAGATGGAGGCATTCAAATGCAACCTGTAAAAGAATGGTTTATGTTCATCCTGGCTATAAGGAAGGTAAAGCTAGGCAGGGGATTGGTTGTGGTTGTGTGTACGATCAGGTTGGTTGTGTGTGATGGGAGGTAAGAAAAAACATACGTGGAATGTATTGTCTGGATTCTCATCAGTGCAGATGAAGAACATTCAACTTAAACTGATTTAGGAAGAGTAGGACTTTATTTTATTTCACATTTTTTAAAAATCCAGAGGGCAGTTGGCCTCAGGTATGGCTGGATCAAGATACTGAATGCCGTCAGGATAGTCCCTGTCTCTCTAGATCTTGCCTCTGCTTTCCTTTTGTTGGTTACCTTCTGAGGCAAGTTTTTAAATGTTAAAGCCACTGGAAGCCATTTCTTCACTGGATTATTTGTTTTTTGGGTGTTGAGTTTGATTAGTTCTCTATAGAATTTGGATACTAACCCTTTATCTGATATGTCATTTGCAAATATCTTCTCCCATTTCATAGGCTGCCTAGAGTTTTGTTGATTGTTTACTTTGCTGTGAAGATGTTTATATTGATGATGTCCCAACAGTTCATTTTTTCTTTTGTTTTCTTTGTCTCTGGAGACATGTCTAGTAAGAAGTTGCTACAGCTGATGTCAAAGAGATTGCTGCCTGTTTTCTTCTTTAGGACTTTGATGGTTTCCTGACTCACATTTGGGTCTTTAATCATTTTGAAGTTATTTTGTATGTGATGTAAGAAAGTGGTCCAGTTGCATTCTTTGCATGTTGCTGTCCAGATTTCCCAACACCATTTGCTGGAGAGACTGTCTTTATTCCATTGGATATTCTTTCCTGCTTTGTTGAAGATTAGTTGGCCATATATTTGTGGGTCCATTTGTGGGTTCTCTATTCTGTTCCATTGATCTATGTGTCTGTTTTTGTGCCAGTATCATATGTCTTGATGATTACAGCTTTGTAATAAAGCTTGAAGTCCGGGATTGCGATCCTTCCAGCTTTGGTATTTTTTCCAACATTACTTTGGCTATTTGGGGTCTTTTCTGGTTCCATACAAATTTTATAATTTTTTGTTCTAGCTCTGTGAAGAATGTGGTATTATTTTGATAAGGATTACTTTGAATGTGTAGATTGCTTTGGGTAGTATCGACATTTTAACAATATTTGTCCTTCCAATCCATGAGCATGGAATGTTTGTTTTTCCATTTCTTGTGTCTTCTTCAATTTCTTTCATAAGCTTACTATAGTTTTCAGTGTACAGATCTTTATCCTCTTTGGTTAGGTTTATTCCTAGATATCTTATGGTTTTTGGTGCAATTGTAAATGGGACCAATTTCTTGATTTCTCTTTCAGCAGCTTCATTATTAGTGTATAGAAATGCAGCTGATTTCTGTATGTTGATTTTTATATCCTGTGACTTTGCTGAAATTATGTATCAGTTCTAGCATTTTTTTGGTGAAGTGTTTCAGGTTTTCACATAGAGTATCATTTCATCTGTAGAGAGTTAAAGTTTGACCTCTTCCTTGCCAATTTGGATGCCTTTTATTTCTTTTTGTTGTCTGATTGCTGAGGGTAGGACTTCTAGTACTCTGTTGAACAACAATGGTGAGAGTGGACATTCCTGACGGTAGGGGGAAAGCTCTCAGTTTTTCCGCATTGAGGATGATATTAGCTGTGGGTCTTTCATATATGGCCTTTATTATGTTGAGGTATGTACCTTCTATCTCTACTTTCTTGGAGGTTTTTACCAAAGAAGGATACTGTGTTTTGTCAAATGCTTTTTCTACATCTCTCTTTTTTTTTTTTTTTAATTTTTTTTCAACGTTTTTTATTTATTTTTGGGACAGAGAGAGACAGAGCATGAACGGGGGAGGGGCAGAGAGAGAGAGCATGAACGGGGGAGGGGCAGAGAGAGAGGGAGACATAGAATCGGAAACAGGCTCCAGGCTCCGAGCCATCAGCCCAGAGCCTGACGCGGGGCTCGAACTCACGGACCGCGAGATCGTGACCTGGCTGAAGTCGGACGCTTAACCGACTGCGCCACCCAGGTGCCCCACTACATCTCTTGAGAGGATCATGTGGTTCTTATCCTTTTTTTAAAATTAATGTGATGTATCACATTGGTTGATTAGTGAATATTGAACCAGCCATGAAGCCCAGAAATAAATCCCCCTTGATCATGGTGAATAATTTTTTTTAACGTGCTGTTGAATTAGACTTGCTAGTATCTTGTTAAGAATTTTTGCATCCATGTTCATCAAGGAAATTAGTCTGTAATTCTCCTCTTTAGTAGGGTCTTTGTCTGGTTTTGGAATCAAGGTAATGCTGACCTCATGGAATGAGTTTGGAAGTTTTCCTTCCATTTCTGTTTTTTGGAACAGTTTGAGAAGAATTAGTATTAACTCTTCTTTAAATGTTTGGTAGAATTCCTATGGGAAGCCATTGGCCCTAGATTCATGTTTGTTGGGAGATCTTTGATTACTGATTCAATTTCTTTACTGGTTATGGGTCTGTTCAAATTTTCTATTTCTTCATATTTCAGTTTTGGTAGTTTTTATGTTTCTAGGAACATCCATTTCTTCCAGATTGCCCAATTTGTTGGCAATTTGCTCATAATATTCTCTTATTATTGTTTGTATTTTCGCAGTGTTGGTTGTGATTTTCCCTCTTTCATTTGTGACTCTATTTATTTTGGTCCTTTCCTTTTTTTCTTTCTTTTTTCTTTTCTTCTTCTTCTTCTTCTTTTGATAAATCTGGCTAGGGGGTGTATCAATTTTGTTAATTCTTTCAAAGAATCAGCTCTAATTTTTGTTGATCTGTTCTAATGTTTTTTTTTTTTTAATTTTGATATTGATTTTTGCTCTAATCTTTATTATTTCACTTATTCTGCTGGTTTTGGCCTTTATTTGCTCTACTTTTTCTAGCTCCTTTAGGTGTAAGGTTAGTTGTGTATTTGAGACACTTATTTCTTCTTTAGGACGGCCTCTTCCTTCTTAGTGCTGCTGGAACTGTAAGTGACTTTGGGCTTCTTTTTTTTAATGTTTTTTTTTTATGTTTTATTTATTTTTGAGAGAGAGAGAGAGAGAGAGAGAGAGACAGAGCATGAGTGAGGGAGGGGAAGAGAGAGAGAGGGACACAGAATCCAAAGCAGACTCTAGGCTCTGAGCTGTCAACACAGAGCCTGACTTGGGGCTTGAACTCATGAGCCGTGAGATCATCATCTGAGCCGAAGTCAGATGCTCAACCGACTGAGCCACCCAGGCGCCCCAGTGACTTTTGGCTTCTTAAGGAGTGAGGTGCTCTGTTAATTCAGCATAGCATATAGAACATCATTGATACTGATCAAATGCCTATTGCACAAGATGCATTTTGAGGGCTAAGACAATGCATTTGGTTAGAAGAGATGTCTCTAAGATAATCCAGGCCTAATCTTGAATCCTTTCTCATGAACAAAGTGTAGGCTGACCTGCAAAGAAGTTCTAGGGCCTCATGGTGAAGGAAGGTAGCTTTCCTGTGTCTTGTTCATTTTAGAATCTTTATCAATGGTTTCCTCTCTAGGGTGGCGTCAAGGACATTGGGAAGTGATGGAGGTATTTCCCCAAACTAGGAGGGCATTTTACTTAGGAAACTAGAAAATAGAAGGTTTGAAATTTCTAAACCAGCTGGTGAGAAATCATAATATAATTATTGCTTCAGGGACTTATTGTGTCTGGTATTGTGTTTCTTTTTCCTGTTATTCTTTGTCTTTTTGTCTCATGTGCATAATTTCAGCTAATCTAGCTCCCATTAACTATTCCCTTGCCATTTTTCTTTGCACATACTGCACACGAATGTTTGCAAGGGCTAGGAATTATCCTGTATCAATATGCAGGATGCAGTTGGGTAAGGGAGGAAGAGAAGTTGTTGAAAAAGATTGGGTTTTTTAAGGATTATTTATTTCTATCACATAGCCAAATAATGTGATTTTCCTGTCCTCTCTCCTTATGTCACTGGCTCCTGAGCCAAAGTCTGGGGCAGGTGTCTGGCCATATACCTGTGCCATAGTTGCAGTGGAAGCTGGCAGAGCAGGTTCAAGTTTTTGCTAGAGGGAGGCAGGCTTAAAAATATGGGAAACTCCTAAATCGTGGGAAACGTGTCCAAAATATGCTCAGTAGCCATCAATATGACCAATATCCATTAGGCTTTTCTGGAATGACTGAGCTTCTGGGAGACACAGAGCATAGTGAGAAACATTCAGAAAGAGTGGAAGTGATTATCTTCTAGGCGTTGAGCTTCTTCATAAAATTCCTCGCAGTGCCTTTTATCCTGAAGCTCAGACAACCAGCTGAGCTGATCCCCAAGATTTCTGAGCTGTGGAATTACTCAGAGTCCAAAGTAGCCTGTGCTTCCCTGAATCACATAATGGGCACTGAATAGCTTCCGTTCCTGCTGGCCAGGCACATAGAAGTAAGGCTGTGGTGTTTCTGTAAGGATGACTCTCTAAGACAGAGAAAACCCAGAGCATGGCGCTACAGAGGGATTTGTTCCCACTTACCTGTGTTCCTTCCAAATCGTAATGCTGCCATAGGCTAGAGTTCAGGGGGCAATGTGGGCTAATGATTATGTTCATGTTGTACTGGTCAATGTCGGCTCAGTGATGGCCAGTGTTCCCACGAGACAGACCTGGGAGGGAGTCATATGTTTGTCCCTGCACCCAGCTTAGTGAGTGACCTACCCTCTCTGAGCCTCAGTTTCCTTATCCATAAATGGGGATAAACCAGCTCTTAGTGTTTTGAGGATGAAGTGAGATTACATGTACAAATTTCTCCATGTAGCATCCAGTACTTCATTTCATAAACGTAACAAACGTTACCTGTTACCATGTTTTTACCGGGGCAAGACAGCAGGAGTGTTTATTTCAAAAACTCAGATTTAAGTTAATAAATGGTGTCTTGATCCATGCTCAGAGTTTGGCTTACTGTTCATGCTATCCTAAAGCTGTCTTGCTGTTTTTGTTTGTTTGTTTGTTTGTTTGTTTGTTTGTTTTTAAGGAGGAAGGGATCTCTTTCCCAGGTGTCTGCTTTTTGAGGATCACAATGTAGGACTTTATGGCCCTGTGAATTCACCTTGGTCTGTTGCTGGCCCATTGGCTGGCCCCTGCTTATGTCTGCTGTGTGTGTGGTCAAGCCCTGTGGACCCTAGCAGCCATGTACCCAGCTCTCTGCTCCCTGTTTGCACTGCCTGTCTTTGCTTTTGTTTCATGCCTCCTGCTCCCCTTCAGGACCTACTTATTCACTTCTTGCTTTCTCCTCCCTCTCTGTATGCTCCCAGTCTCCTGGGATGCTCTTGCATCTCTACATCCCCCCTCCCCTCCCTCCTCCCAACCCCCTTTGCTTAGGAGAGGCACTTAGTTCAAGTTAAAGGCATAGACTCTGGAGCTAGCTACTTGGGTTTGAATTCCGCATTGGAATCCTGCTGCTACCATTTAGTGATGTTTATGACCTTAGGCAGATTATTTCATCTGCCTAAAGCTCAGTGTCCTTGCATGTATGTACAAACCCTCGCAGGGTTGTGGTGCAGGCTAAATAAGTTAATGGATGTCAGGCACTTAGCACAGTGCCTGTCGCATAGCAAGCAGCCATGGTTATTATTACCTGCTAAGCGCATTTCACTTGTTCCCTCCATTAGTCTTTGCAAAAATCCTATGGAGAACCTCATCTCCCCACTTCATCTCCTCCTTCTCTTCACTCACTCTGTGCCAGCCACACAGGCCTCTTTGCTGTGGCCCAGGCTCCTGACTCAGGGCCTGGACACCTCCCCCTGATATCTGCTCGCTCACTCCCTCTCCTTTCTCACATACTCACTCACATGTCTCTTTCCCTACTCTATTGAAAACTGCAACTCCTGCCCCAGCACTTTGGATTCCCCTCCCTGTCACTCTGTTTGTGGTCTTTTCCCCCCTCCCCATAGAGCTAATCACATGTTAACGGACTGTACAGTAATTAAGTATGCTTTTGTTTACTGCCATCTCCCTGCTAGAATGGCAGCTCCCAAGCTCCCGTCTTTGACTAGTTCATATGTCAAAGCGCTGAGAACAGCACATGGCAGGTACTGACACTCGTTCAATGTGAGATGGGATGCCTTTTCTGTCCCCCTTTCATAGATAAGGAAACTGAGGTTTTGATTCAAACTTAAAAAGGTCACACAGCTAAGAATTAGAGAGTAAGACTTCACATTCTACCTCATCTAATTAAGCAAATTTAAGAACCAGAACTTTGTTGGGGGCCACGCAAGTGTAAACTATGGTTGGCCAGGATGGGGAGCTGTCCTGAGTGACGACAGCTGCTCCTGGAAGGGGGGGACTTGCTGGGTATCATCATCAGGGCTGTGGAGAGGCATGAGGATGCTCAAGTTTAGGTACTGTCATCCCTAAATATGGTAGGATTTCAGTAGGAAAAAAATGACTTGGAGCAAAAGTTGTCAGGAAAGGATTCCTTGCTGTTGTGGCAAAGCTGTCCAGGCAACCATGACTTTACCTTCATATCCTCTCAAGGAATGAAGAAAGAAAAGCTGACATAGGGCCAGGCCAGGTAAGCTCACACTCCTTGAAGGAGTCACTAGACAGGGAAAGAGAAATGTACTCAACGTCCTGATAGGAGCTGTAACATCTCGGGAGTGTTCCTACTCCCCAGCCCCTCATCTGGGAGCCAGGAAGGATGGCCACGGTGTGCACAGTGCCAATCGCCTGCACTGGAGCATCCACTCCATCGGCATAGGCGTCAAAGGAGCATGGTGGTTACCTCCAGTGGACACCCTCAGTCTAGCTCAATTCATCCAGGGCCAGACATCATTGCCCGTTCTCTGCTTGCCTTCAGCGTCAGGTGATCAGATGTTTTCTGATGCTCTCTTTTGCTTTTTATTTTGCATCTTGCTTTATTCTGTGCATCTTCCCTCTCACGTCCCTGCCTCGCCTTCCCACTAGTTCAGTTTCTTCTTATGTAAATATTATATACTAGTTCACCCTCCTGGTCATGCATATGTTAGGCAGTAAGACTGTCTAAATAAAGCTCAGGCATGCTCAATGTAGCCTGTAGTCAGAGGGAATACATAAGCCTCTGCCTTTTTAAACAAATACGAATTTAACTCGAAGGCACTTGCCAGTGTGATTTGTTTTCATTGTTCATGTATGAATAAATATTTAAATGTAATCATCTGTTTATGCTGAGCCTGGGCTGGAGTGCCCGTCACATTGCTTTTCCTGTTTCTCCCGCATATAATTTATTTGCATGTCGATGCCATTTATTCCTATGTAAGACTCTGTTTTCGGTTTTGAATATAATTTAACTTTTTGATGACAGTAATGGTTCAGTAAACTGCACAATTGCAGTTAATGGAATTATTTTATGATAACATTAACTTGGCATCAGATCAGAGTGGAAGAGAAAACTGTCATCAAAGGGATATTGTCAAACAGTTACTTCTCTTTAATTTATTATCTATTTTGTGAGTGGCTACAGTGCTGAGGGGGAGCTAACAGCCTGTTTATTACAAACACGGGGAAGCACTTTGTAAACCATGAAGTAAGTAGCCGTCATTGTAACATGAAATTGTGCATATGCATGCATCTTAAACAGCCCTCTTTTTCCTTTGCATATAAAAATATTAGCCCACATTCACTGAGCACCTGTTATGTGCTAGGCACTTTAAGTGCTGGGGACTCTGAAATTAATAAGAGAGGCTTCCTTAAGTAGCAGCAGCCCAGTGGGCGTGAGTGATATCCATCCCAGCAAGCAAATCCCAGCTCCCTGGCATGAGCAGTGGTCAACGGTATGAGGCAACTAAGGCTCAGGGCGCAGACAGGTTTAAATGACAAACCCCACCTCAGGAGGATCAGTAATTCTCAGAGGAGGTGACACTTTAAACTAAACATTGAAAGGTATTCAAGAAATCAGCCCATGGCGGGTCTGGGGATAAGAATCACGAGTTCCAAGTAGAGGGAATGGCATGTGGAACAGAACTTCTAATTGTTCCTGTTACCTTCAGGATAACACTTATGAAGCTTCTCCTCTGTGCTTGGCCCTGTGTCACTTTTTACTCTGCCTCACTTACTATTCACAGCAACCCTGCAAAGTAGAGATATTATGATGTTTATTTCACAGAAGAGGAGCTTGAGGCCTGGAAAGATATAGAAAGGGACTCTAGGTCACACAGCTCGACGTTGGCAGGGAAGGATATGACATGGAATCCTAGGTTCTTTGTGCTGTGCTGTGGCCATGGACAGCACGTTTGTGGAGAAGAGTGGCTGGTGGCAAAGCTGTGCTGGTGGAAGAGTGGGGATGCTGCATCTGGACAGGTAGCTCGACTGGGGACACCTTGAATGCCAGATGGAGTCATCTAATGTCATCCCCCAGGGACAATCATCATTAATGCTGCCCTCCATCTTCAGAGCACAGAGTGAGCACCCCAGTGGGTGCACAGACTCATCTGCTGGGATCAGGTAGAAAGATGAACATTTCTTTATTTTGTTCCAAGAGGGAGAAATTAAACTTTATGAACAGTTGACTTAGAATAACACTTGGTTATAATTCATAAATAAATAAGCATCTGTTGAGAATCACGCTTTAATTGGTTTCTCATTGTGCAGTTTGGAAACCCCTGCTTTTGGCAGTGGGAGCCATTGAAGCTCTAAAGCAGGGGACTTACATGATTTAGATTCACCTTTTAGAAAGATCACTGAGGAAGAAAGGTGAGTGTGTGGAAGGTGGTGTAGAGGAGGGATGTCAGGAGGTTAATCATGAAGGGGTTGCAGGGATCCAGGCAAGAAGACTTGAACTAAGGCAGTCACAGTGGGGCTGGAGAAGGGGAGGAAGAAGATACGGGTGTGTGAATGACAGAACTGCCAACACTTACTGAATGTGTGTGGGAGTGGAGTTGGAGGAAAGGGCCAGATCAGCTTATCTGTGGTTGAACTTTATGGCCTATTTGATTAGACATTGCTCATCAGCATGATGAATACAGGGTAGGAGAAGTTCTGGTGGAAAATGGTGTATTTTGATAAATTTTGAGGTGTTTATTGGCATAGCCCGATAGAAATGTACAGCAGGCAGTTAGATACAAATCTGGAGTTCAGGAGAGTAAAGAATAGAAATATAGTTGTGGTAGAAATTGATCCAAAGAGGTATTTGAAGCTATAGCACAAGGTGAGCAATGCTATAAAATTCAGGATGAAACCCAGGAGATTAGCAGGTTGAAGGGATGGAGGAGGGGCCAGTCCTTCCAGGGAAGGCCGATCAGGGACATAGGAAGGGAAACAGGAAGACTGGCATTCCAGGAGTCAGGAAAGAGAGCATTTCAAGGAGGCAGTATCAGCAATATTCACATGCTATAGCAAAGTCATGGGGACCGAAAACTGATCAGAGGCAAGATATTTTTCAGTGAGGAGGTCTTCGGTGAATTAGCCAGCCCTTCCCCAGAGCGTCGCATCTTTCCTAATATCCAGTTGGAGGCCCTAAAGAGGCAGAGGGATCAGGGCTTTGAGGTGTTGTCGATTTCCCATCATCTTCATGTGAATTACCTACACTATGGATTGTCCTTTCCCCCGGGTGTAATGCTGGACTGGCTTCTCCCTGCCGATCCTTCAGAGGCTGAGTAAACTGCTTCTATTGGGTGCCGATCTCTTACTTGGCTCACAGCAAAGTGTAAAACACTGGGCCTGTCTGCTTTCATTGTCCCTTTAAATGGCTTAATTTTGCAGAACAAGACTATCTGTGCTGTAGATAGTTAAGGGAAAAGCCATGGATGACACAAGATACTCATTCGTCCAGGTTGAAGCAGTATTTCCTTTTCTTGTTAACTCCTTAGACATCTAGAAGCCTAGCTTGCTGGCAGAATCCTTGCCTTCGTGCAAAAAATGGCTGTTCCTGTCAAATGCTGCGGCTGACAGTTCCTCAGAGAATCAATTTACTGAATAAATATGTAGATTTAGGAAATGTGTTTGCAAATCCCCTGTAACTAAATGTGAACATGCAAGATAATAAAAGGTCTGGTTTGCCAGAGGGGTGAGATTCAAGCTGACATCATTGTCAGGGATGGTGAACCGAATCAGGGTGGCTGGGCACACTTGGTGATCTACTTCAACGTTTTTTATTTATTTTTGGGACAGAGAGAGACAGAGCATGAACAGGGGAGGGGCAGAGAGAGAGGGAGACACAGAATCGGAAACAGGCTCCAGGCTCCGAGCCATCAGCCCAGAGCCTGACGCGGGGCTCAAACTCACGGACCGCGAGATCGTGACCTGGCTGAAATCGGACGCTTAACCGACTGCGCCACCCAGGCGCCCCATTGGTGATCTACTTCAAATGCACCCGAGGCAGTGTCACCTCAAAGAGGAATTTGTTTCCTTAATAGGAAATAATATATTTCTCAGTTGTTGGGCTTGCTGCTAATTGTGTCTTTGGGGTGGATGGAAAATTAAAAAGGACTTTGTTATGAGGCCTGGATGGTCGCCCGTCCTTCAAGTCTCCAAACTAGCCTCTCTGTCACTCAAATCTACTCTGCTAATGCAGCTCATTCAGTTCAGTCCAGTTCATTGATTAATTCAATAAATATTTTTAAGTCTTACTATTTGGCCAAGTTTTATGCTAGGACACTGCAGTGAACAAGACAGATGTAGTTCACCCCTCATTCTGCCCTCATCTAGTACTGAGGAAGATAAAATAAAAAGCAAGGAAATACACCAACTAATTGCAAACCATATTAAACACCAATGAGGGAAATAAGCGAGTAGTTAAGACATGTGGTATAATGTAATGGTGAAGAATCCCAGTAACTAATTATCTACGTGACCTTGGGCAAATGACAGCCTTTGTGCCTTAGTTTCTTTGTCTCATGTTGGGATTACCTCACAGTGTTGAAGAAGTGAAATTCCAACTGACCTGTGAAGGAGGCTAATGAACCAGCCATGCAAGGGATAAAAGGAAGAGTCCTTTATGGAGGGAAAGTCTGAGCATGTATTCTTGAATAAGAAAGAGCTTGAAGTTTCCGAGAAAGTTAAAGAAGACTAGTGTGGCTAGTGAGCAAAGGGGAAAATAGGAGGAAGGTGGACTGGGAGAGAGCAGGAGAGCTTGCCATATGCAGGGTTTATTGCCAGTGTTTAGCCCAGACATTCTGCAAGCATTTCACTGAAAATTCTGGCATGCCAGGTAGTGTGCTGACACTTACATGGTGAGGAGGGCTGGTGTCACATGTCACAAGGATGGATTGGTGGTGGCTGCCTGGACTTGTGTTGAGGAGGACACTGAGGCTGCATTTAGAGGTAGTAGCTGCACAGGGAGCTGTGACCGATTAGTGGTACCTACACTGAGCAGCTCAGTGGGAAGTGATAGATTCATTAATTCCTGTGTTAATTACACAGGCCCTGACAGAAGTGAAGGGCTCTGAGTTCAAAAAGAGTGTACATTGTCCTGCAAGGCGCTTGTGTTTTGGATTATAGTAATTCTGTATTTAAAATTTAAAATGTGTGTTTCATATTCCCACTAACCTCTTTTGTTGCCTCCTGTAAGACACACGTGATAGGAACTGCCCACTCTCTAATTAGATTAGGAACAGACATAGTCTGTGCTCCTCAAATCACTGCAGAGTCCCTTTGGTTTCTCCTGCACTCTCTCAACTTTGCTAAGCATCATTGTCTTATGATCACAACATTTACAATTTTTTGAAGCCATATACGTTTCAGCCACCATGAATTTTTGGTTTGAAATTTTGGACAGTGTTTTTTTTTAAATATATGATTATAGTCACTTCTCAATTCTCTGTTAATGTATTAGAGATAATGTAAAGACCCATATTACCCAAAGTAGTGGCTAATGTCAAAGTCATTCAGTTTGATCATCAGAGTGTGCTCTGTAGAGACTCATACTCATGCACAGGTGAACTTCTTCTCAGAAGGATGTTCTTCCAAATCACAATTTGCTGGGCTAAGTCATATCATTAATCATCACGTCCTGAGTTTCTATCAGATGGGTATTCTAGGAGAAGAGTCACTGGTCTTGAGTACCATAGGGGCGATAACAATGAAGAGCTTGACCGTAATCAAATATATTTTGTGAATAAGCCACAGATGATAATGCTATTATGTCAACAATTAAGGATATCCCAAATAGCATGAGCCCGGGCATTTTATTACTGCTGACCTCTCTCTTCCAAAACACTTTTTTAAATCTTTGCATCTATAACACAGAACTCTTTTCATATTCCTCATACTTCTCAGACTCTTTGGAAGTCGTAAAGATTGGCCTGTTCCTTCTTTTTACTCAGCTCCCTCTTCCTAGGTGAATGAATTTAAATCCAGTGCTTTAGCTCCCCCTGCCCTGCAGATTTCTGCTATGCGGAAATGCAGCCTGACCTTTCGCTGAGTTCCACATCTGTGTGTCCATTTACCTGCTTGCCTCCTCAAAGGCAAGTCAAAGTTAGCATATCCAGAACCAAAGTCATGATGTCCCTCGTCACACTGATCGATGATCCAGCATGCTGCACAAGTCAAAAAAAGATTAAGATTTTCCTGACAACTTATTTTTTGTTTCTTCCCGCATAGTCTGCGTTTGAGTTTCTACCTTTCCTTCCTAAATGTCTTTCAGATTCATACACATCTTTCCATTTTCACTGCCAACTTCCTAAACAAAGTTCTCATCATCTCACACCTGCATTACTGTGTTACTATAATGGTCTGGCTGCTTCCATATAATCTATTTGCTATGGAGTCTTTCAAATTTCCTAAGTAGTTAAAATATTCTGTCAATATGGAAAGTTTTGTTTCTCCCCTTCTAATCCTAGTTCTTTTTCTCCTTATCTGACTGCATTGGCTAGGATTCTGGGTCAGTGTTAAATAACAATAGTGACATATATTATGTATTGGTTTAAAAATATTAGATGCCTTGTTATTGGTTTTAGGAAGTCCCTCTGTATTAGTAGTTTGATTACAATATTCACCATAATGCAGTATTAGATTTTATTTGCAATCACTAATGTTTTGAATTTATTTCTACCATCTTAGCTGGGAATCCTCCCCACCATTCTGATTTTTCTATCGTTTTTTTTCTTTTTTCTTTCCTCCTTTTAAATTGTTTTTCAATTTTCTCACTTGCTTTTTCCCCTTTACTAATATGAAAGTTACATTTTTTTAAATGTAACTTTTTTACATTTTTATTTTTTTAGAGAGACAGTGAGCATGTGTGTGAGCAGGGGAGGGGCAGGAGTGGGGGGAGAGAGAGAGAGAGAGAGAGAGAGAGAGAGATAGATAGAGAGAGAGGGAAGATCTTAAGTAGTCTCCATGCTCAGCATGGAGCTTGACGTGGGGCTTGATCCCACGATCCTGGGATCATGACCTGAGCTGAAATCAATAGTCAGATGCTCAGCCAGCAGAGCCACCCAGATGCCCGTGAAAGTTACATTTTATATTCAATTTTATTAGTGGCTACTTTGGCTACTTAGGTATTCTATCATACATATTTAACGTAATAAAATCTCAAGTTAATATCTTTACAGTCCCCCTGAATAATAGAAGAATTTTAGAAGATACTGTCACTTCCCTCTTAAATATTACACTAGGATTGTGCAGTATTTTAGTTTGGCTTTTGGATACTCCATAAATTACACATTATTATAATTTTAAACAGTATCTATTTATATGTTTTTTCCAATAAAATTTCATCAACACTTCTGTACTGTACACTAAAAATGGTTAAAATGGTACATTTTATATGTTTTTTAGCACAATTTAAAAAAGGCTATAACTTCTGTCATCTTTGACCTTCGTATTTTGTTTTCCTTCTTCTTGAAGTAAATCTTCTATAATTAACCTTAGCAAATTTTATTTGTAAATTCTCTCAATTTTAATTACTCTTATTTTATTCTGAAAGTTGGAAGGAAATTTTCTTGGGTATAAGCTTCTAGCTTTTTTTTTTTTTTTAGTGTGATCAGCTGCTAAGGTTAACTGTCAGTCTTACTGTTGCTCCTTTATAGGCATTCTGGTCTCTTTTCTGTGGTGGCTTTTAAGATCACTTCCCTGTCTTGTATAGTCTGCACTTTTGCTATGATTTACTTAAGAGTGGGCTTATTTTATACATCTAGAAGTTCATTTTCCTGAATCTGAAGTTTGATTTTTAATACCAATTATAAAAAACTCTCACTCATTATTCTCTTTTGATATTTGTGTTTCCCCCATATATTCTATTACCTTTCTGAAATGTCAACTGAAGTATGTTAGACCTCTTTTTCTCCATGTTTCCATATCTCATATTTTCTATATTTTTTGTTTTTGGGCGTTCATTCTGGGTAATTTCTTTGAACCTGTTTTTTAGCTAACTGATTTCTCTCTTTAGCTATGTCTATTACTCAATTTAACTCACTGACTGAGTTTTGAATTTTAATTATTGAAGTATTTTCGAAGATTCCATTTAGTTCTTATTCAAATATAATTTTTCACTTTTATAGTTTTTATTTCTTGGTCATATTTTAAAGCATCCTTTTTCTATTGTGAAGCATATTAAATATAAGATTTTAGATTCTCTGCTGTATAATTGAGTGAGTCTTTGTGGGTCTGATTCCACTGTTTCTGTTTTGGGTGACCATGATTCCTGGACATTTTGTTGTTATCATTATTTTTGAAAGCTAAATGTCTTTAAAAAATTTTTTTTTACATTTATTTAGTTTTGAGAGAGCACAAGTGGGGGAGGGGCAGAGAAAGAAGGAGACAAAAAATTCAAAGCAGGTTCCAGGCTCTGAGCTGTCAGCACAGAGCCCGACACGGGGCTCGAACTCACAAACTGTGAGATCATGACCTGAGCTAAAGTCAGACGCTTAACAGACTGAGCCACCCAGGCGCCCCTTTTAAAGCTAAATTTCTTTAGAACTTTATAAATTGTTATATATTTTTGGTCTTGAAATGAAGTTTTTATTTTGCTCTAAAGAAAACAGGGATGCTAACAAGCAGAAACCTTTTCAAGTTAAAATTTCTGTTTGTGGAACCAAGCAAGGAACATGAGTATGGGAAAACAAAAACAAAAACACGCACAAAACAAAATCCAGGTGAGGACTGACTCATGCTTAAGAAACTCAATGGAAATGTGTTGTCCTTTTCCATCCAGTACCAAGGAGCAGGTAGTTTTCTATTGTTCCCTTTCATGCAATAGATTTTTTTGTTTTTTTTTTGTTTTGTTTGTTTGGTTTTTTTTTTTGTAAGAAGGCATAACAGTTTGGGATACCAGCTTTATGCAAGGGTCTCCAACAAGCAGCCCCTCAAATTGATCTCATTCTTTCTATTCCCCAAGCGGCCACCTAAATAGAAATTTAAGGACACAAAGGTTGAACAAATGCCTTGGGGGCAGAAGCTGGCTTTATTGCTCTCTAGGTATCCAGATTTCCCCTTTTGCTTTGTGTTTCTCCTCTATGGTTTCTTTACTTTCCTGACGTTTTCCCATTCATTTTGAAAATCCACCTTTAAGGGTCCCTGAGTGGCTCAGGCGGCTAGGCATCTGGCTTTGGCTCAGGTCATGATCTCATGGTTCCTGAGTTCAAGCTGTGCATCGGGCTGTCTGCTGTCAGAACAGAGTCCTCTTTGGATTCTCTGTTCCCCTCTTTCTCTGCCCCTCCCTTGCATGTGCTCTCACTCTCTCTCTCTCTCTCTCAAAAATAAATAAACATTTTTAAAAAAGAAAAGATTTAAAAAAAAACAAAAGAAAAGACAATTTGGCTTTGGTAGTCATTTTCCAGGACATTTTTATCCACCACACTACTCAGAAATGGAAACCTTTAAACTTACTGCAGTTAGAATGATCTTCCCCAGTTCAAATCTGATCTGGGTGTTCCTCTTCTTGAAGTCTTCTAATTTCTTCTCATTGCTTTGAGGATGAAGACAAAACTTCACGTGGCCTGTGAGGGTCTATAGGTCTTACTCCTGCTACCCACCTGTCTCCTTTCACTAGACTTAACCCAGATTTCCTCCACCCCAGATTCAGGGGTCTTCATTCAGTCACTCTCACCCACGTGACTCCCTTCTGCTACAGGACCTGTATGCTTGCTTTCCTGGGAGTGGAATGCCCTTCCCTCTTCTTCCCCTCCAGTTTTCTCTTACTGTCTCCTCCCGGTCACCTAAGATTCCCAAACTAAGTCAAATCTCTTCAGATACATTGCCCATGTATTTTGTCTTTCACATATGATCTCAAAAAGACATGTGTATTTGTTGAGCTCCTACTATTTTCCAATCACTGTGCTATCAAGGCATTTATACCAGAAATAAAGATTGACACCCAAATACATACCACAGTGGCTGTTCTAACTAAGTCACAGGTCATCTCAGCATCTGAAAATCTAGAGACGGTAAATGGCTTTTTGTGACACGGTGTCTCTCGACATTGTTCCCGAATTTTCCCTTAGGGTCCACAGCTTGTGAAAGACCTTTCACTTAGCATCTGTTCTTACTTATATTCAGCACTGACACATTACACACCTGTTTCATGCACGCTGGGCCCCAACATTGTTCCTCTTTTTAAGCCTTTGAGTTGATAATGAATGTTTCTATCTAGTTGAAATATTTGTCTAGTGGTAGAAGTTTTGTATGCATTGGCGATCAAGTGTTTATCCGAGATATATTTATCAAGTAGCCAATAGGCCACTGTGCTTGGCACTAGAAATATGACAATGAATTGGATGGACTCAAGCCTGGTCTTCATGGGATTTTATAGTCTAGCTGGGAAAGGAGTCATTAAGCAGATAGTCTTGTGGGTGCCTGTGAAGTTAAGGGGAAGTGAGGTGCCCTAAAAGCATGGGATAAGAAGGTCAGATCTCTCATGAGGTCAAGGTGATATCCTGGAGGGAGTGCCATCTAAGCTGTGACCTGAATGATGAGTAGGAGGTGGCAGGTGAAGAGGATGAGAGTGTAATTGGTGAAAATAAAGCTGGAAGGAGGTACCCAACATAGTAGGGAGCTTGACTCAATTGAGCTGTGGAAAGGCCAAGGTGGCTGGAATTCAGTGACAGATGGATAGTGTAGTAGGAGGTCACCTTGAGAGATAGGAAGGGGTAGATCTCAAAGTCCTTGAAGGTCAGGCCATGGCATCTGGACATTATCCTGAGGAAAACAGGGAGCTAGTATAGGATTTTGGACAGACAATGGTATGATCACTTTTGTTTTTAAAATGCTCCCTCTGGCCATTTTGTAGAAATGGATTGAAACGGGGGGTACAACTGAAGGAAGGTAGGTGGGTTCAGAAACCGCTACAGGTGAAAAGTGATGGGGACCCCAGTGAAGCTGGTGATAAGGACAATGGAGGGTAGCAAATGGCTTTGGTGACTGCAATTAACAATACCATGTTATATATCTGAAAGTTGTTAAGAAAGTAGATCTAGAATGTTCTTACCACACACACACACACACACACACACAAAATTGTAATTATATGAGGTGATAGATGTGTCACCTATAATTGTGGCAATCATTTCTCAATAAATATATATATCAAATCATTATGGTTTACACCTTAAACTTACCCAATGTTACATGTCAATTACATCTCAGTAGAGCTGGGAAAAAAATGGCTTTGGGAGGTGGAATTAATGGGACTTGATGACTAAATGACAGCTGGCAGGTGAAGAGATCCACAAAGACCCATCACTACCTACCCCAGGCTCTGACTTGGGTGTCCTTGGGGCCATTTGCCATGCTGGTGAACTCTGCAGAGTGAGTAGGCTTGGTCTTAGATAATCGGCATGCCCTATCTGACTCTCTGACCGTAGAAGCTAGTGAAAGATGCTGGAGGCTTCCCTCAGTGGTAACGTAGTCCACTTGTTGATGATGGAACCAGCGCCCAGAGCAAAGTAACCTGCTAATGGTCACAACACACACCAATGCTGGAGTCTGGTTTAGAACTCGTTCTCAGACCCAGACACTGCTTTCTGTCACACTGCTCGCTGCTGGTGTCTGGCCACACTCTCAGCCATAATACTACTCAAATGAGGTCCTCAGTAATGTAAACCTTAACACATTTGAACTCAACACTTCCTCAGGTGTTCCCAGATTTCAAAACAAAGAGATTTAGTGCATATGCATTTTAAAACCCAGCACCATTAGTAAGGAAAATTGTTAAAAATTCTATTTAACTCCACATACCAAATGTCAAGGCTCTCAGTAGAACTGAGCAGAAACCTAGAGTTCATTATCCTTCTCAGGAAGCCATAAGACTGAAAGGACAACGTTCAGATGCTCCTGGAATGACCACAGTTTAGAGTAACAATAACTTGACATTACTTGGGCAATTGTCTCTCTAGTTGCAGTCCATGCCGGGAACTAGGAAGTAGGTGAAAAATCAGTACTTTGATTCTGTAATTGTAGATGGAAAACTGCCTCCAGTTGTATGACCTTGAATTAAATCCCTGGGCTCCAGCCCTACTTCCCATGGTAAGAATGAGAAAATTCAAGAAAGACTTGGGGGGAAAAGATTGTTGTAGAAAGGAGCTGGAAGGCAAGAAACATTCACTCAAAGGGAGAGTAGATATCTCTTTTGAAAATTAAATATAATATTTACTTATTTAAAAATTATTTAACATAAAAGTGTGTAAGGAGACTGTTGACATACACAATCTTTTTTCCAAGAGATAACAATATTATCAACTTATGTGTAGATTTCCAGATTTTTACTAAGGGTGTGTACGTGTATAATCATTCTGCAACTTAATTTTTTCTGTTATCACTTAAGATATTATGGACACTTCCTAGGTCATTAAAAAACTGAAGGAAGAAATGGTCAGAGAGGCAGCCAAAACCTAATTTCTTTTTGGTGCCCAAACTTTTAGACCAACTTGGCCTAAAGAGAAAATGCTGGAAGGCCTCTGCAGATTATTAGTTTCTCTTTCAATTAAATGATGCAATCTATATTTTTCTCTATATGTCTTGGAAACATGGAAGGGGGGGTGCAGTGGGAGGGAGAGTGTGTGCGTGTGTGTGTGTGTGTGTGTGTGTGTGTGTATTTCTATTTCTGTTTAGGAGCATTGTTTTGGGAACACTCAATTTCTAATTATATTGAGGGGAAAAACCCTGAAGATTATTTTTCATGCTAATAGAGAAATTTACTTAAGTGCAGAATTATGCAACTTAGTTCTTCTTGCCAAATTACATAAAGGCTGCAGCTCCTCTCAGTAGAATGAAGGATGGCTGGGGCACCCATCATACTCTATTCATAACTTAGAGTCCTTTTCAAGGCTTTTGCCTGCATCTTATTACCTACTTACTATTAATTTATTGCACAGGGTTGCCATATTTTAAACTAAAGTGAATATTTTGGATGGATTGTTTTCTTTCATTCCTTCTGTATTGTTAACTTTTATTTTTTTATTTAGGCTGTTTACGCTTCCACCTGAGGCAGTTTTTCTTCAGTGATTGCATTAATTTTTGTGTGTTCATCCTAGACATTTTTCAAAACAGGATTCTCCACATGTTGAGTTTGTCTTTTGTTCTCTCATCTGCAAATCATTCTTCCCTGGGGTGATTTATAAGAGGAAGACTGTTTACTGAAACTTCTTTACAGTTTGCCCTAAGGGGTGATCCCTCCTCAAATGTCAGACTTCGGAAAAAATAACAGCTCAAGGAGAAATAGTTTTGTCATTGACAAAAGCATTGGCACCACGAACTTGTCTGAGCCCTGTCTGTCCACTGTTTCATGCATTAAATGAAGTCTGCATGGAGTTCTCTCTGGCGGCCAGGCTACTTGGCAATCCACATAGGCAACATTGTAGTTACACTAGCCCTTCCTTGCATATTTTCTTTCAGATGTGGCTCTACTCTTTCTCTTTTAAGGGAATAATGCCTTATGTTTCAAAGTTGTTACCCTTCAAAAGAGAATTTCTCTGGCCACTGTTGGGCTGGACACCTCACTCTAGACTCATTGGACCAAAATTCCTTGTCTTAATCTGCAATTTTGGATTCATTTTGGGTCTGTAGACCTTGGTGATAGGGGAAGGGGTTGGGGTGGTGACAAGGACCACACAGAGCAGGGGTGAATCAGGAGGGGAGCCTTCTCATTCATGAATCCTTTTCCAGCCTCCTTGCTTTGACTTAAATGTGCCTGCTGAGTGCACTCAAGTGTTTCTTTCTGTAAGTAGGATCAATAAATGCAAGGATGATTTTCAGACAGACTCAGCCACTGGCTTCACTACAATTATTCTGCATCCCAGGTTGGAGTAGGGTGTGTGTGTGTGTGTGTGTGTGTGTGTGTGTGTGTGTGTGTGTGTGTGAAAGAGAGAGAGGAGAGGGAGAGGTGGGTGGAGAGAATGAGAGTGAGGGGAGAGAGAGAGAGAAGGAGAGAGAGAGAGGAGAGAGTGAGACAGAGAGGCAGGGAGGTTTGGTCGTAGAATGTTGTGATTTTTCCAACTAATCACTCTTCTGAAACCCCGAATGGCTTAATGGTTCTTTTTGTAAAGTCACTAATTTACACCTACTCTAATAGAGCGAATTATTGGCTTGAGGATAGGAAAACCAGCTAAGTCACCTTGGATTTAGAGCTTGAACAGAAAAAGGTGAGAGCCAGCCACTTAGCTTCCCTGGACAGTCCTGTAACATCACTCCCTGGGCAAATGATGCTTTTGTACTCACTCTGACTTGTTCCAGTTCCTGGCAATTGGCTCTTACTTTGCTCTATTCTCTGGAGGCAGAATTGCCTAGTGGTTAAGAGTGAAATTTGGAGCCAGACACACTCGGGCTTAAATTCTGACTCTGCCTTTTACAAGTTGGGTGACCTTGTGCAGTTAGCGTAGTACCAGGTACATAGCAAGTGCTTAGTAAGTAGCAGCTCGTAATAGTAGTCGTCGTCTTAGTAGTAAAGGTAATAGAAATAAGGCTGCATAGCTGAAGATGACTATCAGTACCATCTAGTTCAGGCACTGCTACAACTAACTGATTCATAAGACATTTCTGTACAGCTGCATTGAAGGTGTTTGAAGTTCATTCATTTGATACTTTCTCATTAGTTGATGCCTTTGTTTGTAACTCATTTTTGATGGTCCAGGCCTATTGCTAGTTAGACTGAGATAGCCTTGGCTCTGGCAGTGTGGAGCTTATACTCTAATGGAGAAAACAGACAAGTAGTGATGGTTAAGAATGAAGTATTCCCACAGCGAGGGCTCAGATGCCATCAGAGTCTGATTTCACATTGTGTGGAGTGCATGCCATTCATCTAAGGAAATTCACTGAATAAGTGGCCTCCCTCCTGTAGTATTCCTCTAGTGACTGGCCTCATATTTGGGAGTATACAAGTATCTTGACTTGTGTGGCACAGTAGCAGAATGGTGTAGCACAGCCTTATTGTTGAGTAATTTTGCTTCTTTCCATGTAAGATCACAGAGACATTTAAAATAGATTTTTCATTTTAAAAACCTTTTAATTAATCTGGACTTGCTCCTAGGCACTTGTGAAATGAGTCGGGTATGTGTCTTGCCAAGAGCAAATTTAGGCAAAGATTTGACCAGGTGAGGAAGACCATGGAAACCTGGGCCCAGGTCTAATCCTACAGGGCACTGATGGGACTGCTGGGGAGGAGGGAAGGAGAGGCGGATAGGCCTTGGGGATGGCCAGGGAAGGGGGCTGCTGAGGGCAGAGAGGTGCCCCCAGGTAGGCCGTAACTCTGGTCAGTGTCTACCAGAGCCCTTGTTCCCTCCTCTGCCCGTCCATTCCCCTGGGTCAGGCCTCTTTAATTTCTTTGCCTTTTCTCGTATGTAAAATGTAAATAATAATAGTCTGTACCAAATGAGCATATCCATGTGGAGAATTTAGCACAGTGCCTGACCCTTAGGACACACTCAATAATAATGTTAAACTTTTATTGTCCAATGTTTCTACTATGTAGCAATACATAATTTACCTGCTGGCCTGCCTTGTGATTTCTCGGAGGGTGGGGGGTGGGGTGGATGGGGACTGGCTCTTAACTCATGTTTATTTCCACTGCAGTGCCTGGCACGCAGTAGGTGCTCAGTAAATTATCTTAGTCTTTATGAAGATGCTGATTTTTTTTGTTAATGCTTAGGAAGCAAAAATGGGTAGATCTGTAAGAAAATGCTAACAATGCTAGCATTTATTTAGTGTTTACTATATGCTAGGAACTGTGCTAATTCCTTTGCATGTATTATTTGATTGTAGGACCACCTTATGGGGCTAATATCCTTTACTAATGAGAAAATTGAGGCTTAGAGAGGTTAAGAAACTTAGCCAAAGTCACCCAACTGGTAAGTGTCAGAGCAGAGTTTGGAACCCACACAGTCTTACCTAAATTTCTATCTTGCCTTAAAAAGGCAGGGAAGAAATCAGGAGGGTGCCTGTGAATGTGGCTCAGAGGAGATGGAAGTGGCTAAGGCTTAGGAAATGAAATGGGGCTGGTGTGCCAGGAAACCCTCCGCCCCTGGATTCCAAAGTGAATCTTCCTGCTGCCTTTCCAAGCCTGGGGATTCCTTGGTTAGATTCTGCCCCCCACCCCCACCCCCCCGGGCTGCTGGCCTGAGGTTGGGATCTCCATTTTAGCTGAGACTTTATGTACCTGCTGGAAGAGGTGGTGCGAAGCATCGTACACACCATATGGGGCCCCATTTGCATTTAGCGAGTGCTCAGCTGTGCACAGTGTCTCCTTAATGAATCACATGCAAGCAGAGCATCGCTATATTTATCCAAGCCCTGGGAGCCCAGTGCTTGCCGTGGTTGGGCTCACATGCCCCAGAACAGTGCCTTGCAGGTTGTTCCAGTTTCCTTGTGGTCAGGGCCTTCGGGCCCTTCAGTAATTCCTTCCCTGGCATGATCAGCTGCTTTCAGAAGCATCTTTCTGGGCCTTCTGAAGCCAAAAAAAAATGTTTCCCTCCTGAAGCTATAACAGAGACCAAGTGCTAAAAAAGGACCTTGAAACTACATCTGCCGTGCCCTTGACTTCAAGGCCATGCTTAAAGCCTTGCAGATAGATGAGGCTTTTTTTTTTTCTTTTCCAGCTTCTCAGGAGAGGCCCCACGTTGCTGAAGGCCCTCCGTCATCAATTTATTTCTTCCGTGTAATCTAAACCCTTGTGTATTTTATTTGCCTTAGTCACTCCTTCCTGGATGTATTCCTTTTATTTATGCATGCTCAGATCAGAGTTTCCCAGTGTCATCACCTCTGTGCTTGGGAACCAACAACAACAGTAAGAATAGTAGCTGATATTTACTTAACACTTATTAGGTGCCAGCTATAATATTAAACACTTGAAAGGCATCATCTCATTTTTTCTCACCTCAAAATAATCCTTTGAGTGAGCATTCTATCTCCCATCTTGCCAGTAAGGAAGGAGAAGATTCTAAGGCCACATAGCCATTATATGGAGAAGTCTGGCTAGATAGCAAAGCCCTTTGCACTAAGTAGCTGTGTGGGTCACTTCTTCTCATCTTCAGTCATTTTCCTCCAACTCTTTTTCCTATTTCTACCAAGTAAAACTCTAGGCTTAACAATTCACACACACACACACACACACACACACACACACACACACACGATTGGTAAATAAGACTGCAACAATTTTACTTAATGATGTAGTCACTGTTAAATGCAAGCCATTTCCCCATAGAATTTTTTTTTTAATCTTTGATGAAACTTAGGTAGGTGTACAATATTTTTTCTTCTCTGGACCAGAGTGTGGTGTTTAGGTACTGAACTTGTGACATGAATAACAGGGAGCAGCTTGGATTCCCACTGAGGCAGATGCCCCTGATCTTGGCCTTGTGGGATCTGTGTTATCTGCTCTCCTGGGTTAGATTCTCAGGGTGCAGAAGGAGAAGAACGCTGAGTTCTGGTTCAAGCTATACCACTGCCACAGTGTGACCTGGAGCAAATCAGATTTTTCTTGGTGGTAGAAATTAAATTCAGGTTCTTACAAAGTTTAAGGTTGGGTACATAGTCCTCACCTGGTCTCATAGCCTGAATGTCTCTTTTCTTTCCCACCTCAGTCAAATGACTTTTAAAAGATGGCAGTGAAGCCAAGTCACTTGCTCATTTTGGCTCCCCTGTTTCTTCTTTTGTACAATGGGAAGCACGGACTAGGGGCTCACTGGCCTTCCCCTCAGCTCTTGTTTCAGAATTCCAGAGGGCAGCAGCAAGAAACCAGTCTCACCCTGCAGAGTTCTGACCAGACAGGGTTGCAACAAATCCAACCAGAGCTAGTCTAAGAAAAAAAAGGAATTTATTAGAAGGATATTTGTGCAGCTCAGACAATCCAAAAAGAGTTAAAACAAAACAAACAAATAAAAAAACAATAGAGAGTTTGGGAACCAGGACAGCCTTAGGGGTCTCTTCATCAAGAGTTCAGGAACATCCCCCTGGAGTACTGCCATTAGGATGATTCCCTACAAAGCCCATTTTTATGTTTCTGTGTTAAAAATAAAACAAAACAAATTCCAGAGAGAGCACTACCGAGAGACCATTCAGTTATAGAAGATGGGGGTGGGCAGGGTCAACCAGTAGAAAAAGCTGCTGGAGGCCACTCTTATAGGTTCACAGGTGGTTCCCAAGAAGATGACCTGGTAGGAAACCCAACTGTCTCCAGCCCCATGCAAATAGGCTAATAAGTATGCCTTACAGAGAAAGTCCATCTGTATATAAATAATGACAACTCTGCCATGGGGAGTCATGTCTGAGTGTTAAATTTAGGTCAGAAACACTATAGACCATAATATGGATTGTGAGATTGTTTATTAGACATTTTAAGGCAGCTCTGGCTAGTGGAAAGAGAAACAGATTTCCAGGCAAAAGCCTTGGGGGATGGACCATTCATTAGCTTAGCTTTGGACAAAAAGTAAAACCACCACTTGAATTAGGATCCTGCCTTCCTCTCTACCAGATCTGGTCCCATAGTTTGTACTTTGATGGGATTTGGGCAAGTTTCAATCTCTTGAGAGTTTTCTGTGTCCTTATCTCTGAAGCAGGAATGATAGTAATACTCCTAAAATTAACAACAAGACAACAGCTAACATTCGCTGGCACAAGGCATATCCTAGCACTTCACACATGAGCTGGTCTCCTCACAGTCTTTGGACACAGTGCTGTTACGGCCTACGTTTTGTAGATGAGAAACCAGGGCTTGAGGGAATGAAGAGGGGCAGTCAAGCATAGAGCAAACTGTTGTCCAAACTGATTGAGATAGTGGGCCCAAGAGCCGGATGGCCAAGTGTGAACTCTGACTCTAACACTCCCAGGCATGGAGTCCTTCGGCATATTGCTTGAGTTTCATTGATCTGTAAAATGGGGATAATGATAGGGCCCACGTCATGGTATGGTTAGGAGGGTAAATGATTTCATATGTATGCAGCCAGTGTCTGGGGCAGAGTAGTGCACTGTAATGTTTGCTGTTATTGATAAAGGTCTTTAGTACAGGGCAAGGTAGAGATTGTAAACCCAGAGCTGACTGAATCTAAAACATATACTCTATGGCAGACATCTCTGTGCTAGTAGGACAAGAAGATTCAGGAGTGAGTAGTTTAAAGAAGAGGAGGGAGAGGGAGAGAGCTGCTTCAGGACTCCTGGCTCCTCTAATGGCCTTGGCTCTACGACCTTGAACTAGATACCCAGAAAGTCAGTAGCAATTTCCAGGTCCTTATAATTGATTGGAACATTCAGTACTGGATTTCCCTTAAACTTCTTACTTCAGGAGGGCTTTAGGGAGCTGTTAGGAAAAAAAAGAAGAGAGGCAGAGAGTGACTAACACACACGCACACACACACAGCGAGAGAGAGAGAGAGAGAGAGAGAGCGCGCGAGAGAGAGTCAGACAGAAAAGCAGAGATAAACATAGTGACCCAGAGAGACAGAAAGTAAATAATACTCACAAGCAGAGAAGCAGACACATGCTTAAAAACAGAGGAAAAAAAGTAGAAGATAAGCAGAAAGAAAAGAGGTAAAGGGATGGGTGAGAATTTAGCGGAGACAGCACTTGATGGACCACCCTTCCTGTGGTTGATGGGGCAAACAAACCCATTAAGTGTGTCAGCACTTTATCTAAGGAAAGCACCTTTCCCACAGCCACAGCGACTGGTGTCTGACTGTGTAGGGCAGTGACAGGAGATGCTCTTTATCTGAACTGGAGACAAGAGCACTCTCCTCTGTATTTCATGCAGGACGCCACAGATCAGGCTGCAGATTTTTCACGGTTGGCGATAAAGCTTTGTCTGGAGAGGCCTTGGGCTGAACAACACTCCAGGCTAGACCAAGAGGGCCATAAGCTGCAGGAGCCTGGAGACTGATTTTATATGAAGGGATGGTTTCTATGAAAAGTTACATGTGTATATTCATGTGGGCCTTGAAAATCTCTGCAAGAATAACTGTCCAAATGTTAACAATCCCTAATCTTGAGGTAGGATCTCACTTTATAAGCAATGCAGTTCTATTATGTTTGCATTTTTACGATAACAATGTAGGGCCTTTGTAATCAGAGGAACAAGAGGCTTCCACTAGTGACACGCACAATCCTGAAATTAGAGGGCCAGAGAAACAGTGGCCCCTGACATGGAACAGTCACATGTGTATTTATCTGACAACCAGACAGTGGCTAAGTGGAAGGGCGGTATACTTGAAAATATTTCCCCTTGATGCTTCCCAGACAATTTGGGGATTACTGTGGGGACCACAGTCTCCCTTCTGATTCTTGCAGAGGGTGAAATTATTAATGTCCCCTCAGCTTGGATGAGTTTCATTCCCTTGAAGTTTTTCAGGGTTTAAAAAACAGATGGGAGGGGCGCCTGGGTGGCTCAGTCGGTTAAGCGCCCGACTTTGGCTCAGGTCACGATCTCGCGGTCCGTGAGTTCGAGCCCCGCGTCAGGCTCTGGGCTGATGGCTCGGAGCCTGGAGCCTGTTTCCGATTCTGTGTCTCCCTCTCTCTCTGCCCCTCCCCCGTTCATGCTCTGTCTCTCTCTGTCTCAAAAATAAATAAACGTTAAAAAAAAATTAAAAAAAAAAAAAAAAAACAGATGGGAGTCAGGGGGAGGGTATCTGTTCTGGGTGTGGACAGAGGTTTTCCCAGGAGTGAATTATGCATGCAAAGCCTGCTGACTCAGCACCCTCACGCTGAAGTCCCTGTCTCCCACCCCTGTCTCTTAATTTCAAATGAAGTTTGTGGCTGGCATACACTTTCACAGGTATTGCCTGCAGGCTTGAGAAATGACCCAGATGTGTCTTCTTTCAGGCTTTACGAAGGCAAAGAACAGATGGAGTTTGAAGAATCCATGAGACGGCTCTTTGAATCCATCAACAACCTGATGAAAAGTCAGTATAAAACAACCATCCTTTTGCAGGTTGGTTTACACTACAAAAAAAAAAAATCTCTTTTCCCTTGGTCATCTGGTAATAACAGCATGCTGAGATAATGTCTACTTTTGCTTGAGCGTGTAGCCCTGTGTTAACTGAAGGCCTGGGCTGGCCACATGGCACAAGGATCATGGACACCAAAGGGCTCCTCAGGGCAGGAGAAAGTGTATTTATTGTTTGTTGCTGTGAAAGTAACAGTGCCTCTTTTTTTTTTAATAATTCTGAAGCTTTTGCTACCTGGGAGGTAATAGGTTGACCTTGATCCATTTGTAATGGGGACAGGTGGCAGTCTCTGAAATTCCTCTACTTTTGATTCTCAGCTCCATAAGCTCAGATCCCCTTTGTGGGTTAGAGTCTCCTCAATAAATAGGAGACACTTTGGAGAGAGAGGTCCTCCAATTGATGGTTCTACAAACTCTGTCAATCTTTTTCTTTTTTTAATGTCTTTTTTTATTTTTGAGAGAGAGAGAGAGAGAGACAGGCAGTGTACAGGGAGGGATGGAGAGAGACAGAGACAGAATCTGAAGCTGGCTCTAGGCTCTGAGCTGACAACACAGAGCCCAACACGGGGCTTGAACCCAAGAGCCATGAGATCATGACCTGAGCTGAAGTTGGATGCTTAACCGACTGAGCCAACCAGGTGCCCCCAAACTCTGTAAATCTTTGAGAAACCTTGAGACCTACCCCTAAGTTTGAGAAAGAGTTTAGCAGCAGAGAAGCTGAATGAAGAGGCTGTTTCAAGGAGACTTCATAACTTTCACAAAATTGACTCATAAGTGCTCAGGAGGGGCTGCCTCATGTCATATGAATAAGAAGCAAACACATTTGTCTGAACCAGTGAGTTAACATAGATGACTTCTTCTCCTACTTTTAATCAGAGTTATCCTTTTGGTTGCTAATATAAATATCTGCTATGACTCTGACTGGGATCATCCAGCCTCTGGCTAGAACGAATGAGGTACTAGTGTCCAGCTAGAAAACAGGTGAGGAGTCAGAGGCAAACATCTGTCTAGGGAGTATCCACTGCTAATGCACAGGTTCCAAACTTTGCACATTCGAATGTCTTGGAGATCTTTAAATTATTTTTTAATATTTGTTTATTTGTTTATTTATTTATTTGAGAGAGATTGCTTGAATGGAGGAGGGGCAGAGAGAGAGAGGGGGAGAGAGAATCCCAAACAAGCTCCATGCTGACAGTACAGAGCCTGACATGGGGCTTGAACTCATGAAACAGTGAGATATCATGACCTGAGCTGAAACCAAGAGTCAGATGCTTAACTGACTGAGCCACCCAGGAGTCTTGGGGATCTTTAATAAATTCTGATGCCTAGTTACCACCACCAGACAATCTAATTTCATCAGTATGGAGTGTGACCAGGGCAAATGGGAGTTTAAATAGCTCACTGGTGTCAACCAAAGTTCAGGAATCACTCTGCTAATGACATCTTTTGATTGAACAGATGTTAGGGAACTCTGTGTGTGTGTGTGTGTGTGTGTGTGTGTGTGTATGCGTGCACGCATGCACACGCATGTGCGTGTGTGTATAGTGGGAGGCTTTGTCTAGTCTAGTTCACCAGTGTATCCTTAGTACCTGAACAGTCCTAGTACATAGTTGGTGCTTAATAAATACCTGTTGAATGAATGACTCCTGGGATAAGTGTGAAAATCTCTATGTCATAGATGTGGAAACTGAAGCTCAGAGTCGATACCACTTCCTCAGGCTCCATGGTAGTCAGGGGTATGGCTGGTGTTCAGATCTCCTCCTGCCTGGCTCTGAAGACCATGCTCTGAGCTGCTCCATTACACTGTTCTTTACGCTATACCTTTAGCACCTACTGAGGATATGACTGGAGATGAGTCTTAGAGTTTTTACCTTCCCTTCCCTTTTGCTGTTTTTTTTTAAGTCTTCCCTCATGATTTTTCAAACCTCCGCCATTTTACAAAAAAGAGGATAACAAGAGCAGGGGGCAGCATAAAGAAATGTGATAAGAACTGGAGCCTGTCACCCCGCCTATAACATATTAGAAGCAGCCGAGCTCCCAGTGGGGGGCCACACAGTGTTAGGATGTTTCCTGAGGGCTGGGTTTGACTGGTTGCAATAAGAGAGGTTATAGCATCGAGTCAGGGTGGACATAGCTCTAAGGAAGCTAAAGTATGAGGAAGCAGAAGTGATGGACAAATGAAGGAAGCCAGTTGTTTGGGGAGAGAAAGGAGCAGATGCCCCAGAAAGTAGAGGTACCAGGAAAGAGACAGACCACTGGCCTTGAGAAAGACACAGGGAGTCAGCTATCATGGAGCCACTCCTAATGTCAGCACCTATTTCCCAGTGATGAACTACGTGTATCTTGGGGGACGGAACAAAGAGGAGACAGAAAGAAAGGAGGAGAAAGAAAGGAAGCTACAAAGCAAAGAGGAACCAGCGAGTATCTATGGCACTGAGGAGACGTGGGTCAACAAGAGTGTTCCTGCTCAGCTGTATGATTTTATGCTGGTCATTTAACCTCTCACTGTCTGTTTCCTCATCTGTAAGACCTCACTGTGTGAGGATCAAAAAACACCAGCTATGAAAGAGCAGATTATAAAATCCTATGCAAATGCAAGGAACTAATGTGATTATTATGGTCTGGGCATAAGTCTTTTTATCTAAGTTCTTACTGTCTGGGAAGTTATGTTAGAAATGCCTTATTTGGGGCACCTAGGTGGCTCAGTCTATTAAGTGTCCAACTCTTGATTTTGGCTCAGATCTCATCTCATGGTTTGTGAGATTGAGCCCTGCATAGGGCTCTGCATTGACAGCTCCTCTCTCTCTGCCTCTCCCCAACAAGTGCACACATGCTCTTTCTCTTTCTCTCCCTCAAAATAAATAAATAAACACTAAAAACACTAAAAAAAAGAAATGCCTTATTTCCCCCAGGATTTGGGCCAGGTTATGCTGGTTTCTCCTCATGGGTTTCCACCCCAGAGCCATCAAAAGGGGCTTCATCTCTTTTTTAATTTGCTCTAAGGGTCAAATATAGCTTCCAGGATTTACATAAAATCAATGACAATTTCTAACATATTTCTATGGCTATTGAAAAGTTATCAAAGAAGTATGTAGCCATATATAAATATGGAAGGCAGTAACCTTTGAAGATTTAATGCTGTTTTAGGATGGGAAGTGTGGGCTAATGAGGGGAGAGGGGTCAAGTTTACTTAATGTTAACAAACTCCATATAAAGAATCTTCTTGGACTTTGACATTTGCCACAGGAGAAAGAGTTTTGGATTTCATGCCAGAGAGACCTGGGTGGAATTTCGGGCCTCTGTTTATTCTTTTATAAAATGGAAGGCCTAATGTCTAATTTAGAGGAAACGTTAAGAGGATTAAATAAAGTAATATATATAAAGCAAGAAATATAGAGCCTATTACACATTTCAATTTAAATGGATTGTTTTTAGCCATTTATACCTCACCATAAAACAGAAGATTTTGGAGCATTTTCCTGGAGTGGAAGGGGATATTTATATTCCTCACCTTGTCATATGAAGCTGAACAGTTTTAGGACATTTGGTTATTCAGCTAGATCAAGAAACATAGATATAAATTTCAGGTAGAATAAACCCACATGAACTGACTCTATAGGAAAGAAAGAAATGACAAATAGTACAAGGATGGCTGGAGTCCTGATTCCAAGCCTGCATGGGGTATGGTGGGAAAGAGTTCTGTGATCGATTAGTAGTGGCTTCCATAAATTTTGAGTGAGAGGGTAGAGTGAGAATGCCAAGGAGTACCATTCCTGGTTCCAACTTTACACTTCCAGACAAATAGCAGCTTATGGTGGAAGCTGTCATTCAAGTCCGCTTTAATTTAGCATAGAGCAGGTCTAGTTCAATCTCAGCTTTGTTCATTGTGGGTTCTGGGACCTAATCAAGTTATTTCTCATTTCTAAGACTCATCTGGCTTTTGTGAATTGCTTCCTGTAGTTTTCCTTATTGTTCAGAGTTGGCATGGCAGCAGCTAACCCTAAACTATGGAGAATTTAAAACCAGCCATTCAAAGAAGGTAGAAGATCATTAAAAATACCTTCCTTTGATGGAGTACCTACCATGTGCCAGGCATGAAGCTGGGCTCTTCACACACAGTGTTTTTCATCCTGCCAGAGATCTGCAAGGAATCACTGTCTTTGGTGTCCACAGGAGGCTCATAAAGTTAAATAATTCATCCCAGATTATACCTAGCCACAGTGGTGGAGCTAGGATTTGAATCTTCCCACGTCTCTTGATTCCAAAGTTAATGTTTTCTCTACCACAAGGCATGGATTAGGATGGGAGTTTCCATGTATTTTCTTTTTTTTTAAATATTTATTTTTGAGAGAGAGAGAAACAGAGCATGAGCAGGGGAGGTGCAGAGAGAGAGAGAGAGAGGGAGGCACATAATCTGAAGCAGGCTCCAGGCTCTGAGCTGTTACAAGAAGAGCCCAACACAGGGCTCGAACCCCTGGACCACGAGATCATGACTTGAGCCAAAGTTGGGTGCTTAACTGACTGAGCCACCCAGGCACTGCTCCATGTGTTTTCAGTGACAGGCCATAAGCTTACAAGTCCCTATGTGTGCCAGCCTTGTGAGCACTGTTGATAAAACTGATGGTAGGTGGAGAGGATCTAAATCAGACACTAGTGAATTGGATATAGCTTAACTACGAGGAAAGGGCATTTGTTGACATTATGTAGACCCATTTGTTCCAGTCTCCTTCAGGTCCAGGATTCATCATAATGCTCCAATTTGATGGTGCAAGTGAAAATAAATGAACAGCTCATATTGAATGGTACTCTCCCGTGGCAACTATGATTGTCATGCATACTAATAATGCCACTAGAGTGTCCAAAGGGCAGGGTAGCTCTGTCTTTTGTATCCCCAGTATCTGAACCAGCAGCTGCCACTTAGTAGGTACTCGAATATTCTTTTGGCTAAATGAATGAAAGAGTGAATACAAGCTTCCACTGTTTTGTATTTTCACATTTATTATGTATCACATACTAAGCTGAGAGCTTTACATATATTGTTAGCTCATTTGATTTTTATAGCAACAACCTTAGTAGGCAAATACTCTTCTTATCTCTACTTTACAGATGAGGAAATGGAGTCTTAGTGAGGTTGAATAACTTAACCACAACTAAGAAGGGGCAGGTCTGGGATTTGAATCCAGACTGTGTAAGTTCAGAGTTTGAGTTCCTAATCACCACTGAACAAAGCATAGTTTCATGAAAGACCCAAGTCTTCCTGCAAAATGCCAAGTAGATAAGCAGTAAGCGACAGTAAACAATAGTAAAGATGGATAGATGTTTGGTCCACAGACATGAAGGCAAGCTAATTAAGAATACATTTTTCTTTCCTCTCTTTTCATTGTTTATTAGTGTAAAATGTTCAAATGCCTGAACTAAGGGAAGAAAGTGGTCCATTCTTGTGAAGTGGCCTACAGCTGTAGGCTAAATTCCCAAAGTAGGAGAAACAAGACTTATTATTTAACTTGTCCCTTCCCAATTGTATATCCCATACTTACGCGTAATATTTGAGGACAATGGATTCAGTGGTGGGGAGGATGAAATTTTGTTCCAGTGAGGCTATTGTAGTAATATGGATAACTAATATTTAATCTTCACATCGGCTTCTAAATTAGGTAACTTTATTCCTCCATCCTCCTGGTGAGGAAACTAGAACACAGAGTTAACTTCCCCAAGGCCACACAGATAAAAGTGGTCCACAGGGACTTGACTCAGACAATCTCACTCTTCAGCCAGCCATTTGTAAACACTGAACTCCCCTGTTCCCACCAAGCTTTGGGGGCCAGCATAATGTTGCATTATGGAAAGCATGGAGACTCATGTATTCTGGAATGTGTTGGTCCCTATTTCCTTCTCTTTCCCTGAAATATTGGTGAGGAGGCTGACTGTCCTGAGAGAGCTGCATGTACTTTCCTTAGGGACAGCTCTGCATCTCTAGGGAAGCTGTCTTCTTGTGGTCATGCTGTGGTGAATTTCTGTGACATTGTCCAGTTTCCACGGACCTTAACCATCCATCGCTTGGCAAAAATTAAAGCACTGAATATTGGTGGGTTGGAAATACTGTCTGTGTTCTTGAGTGAGGAAGAGGTCCAGTGCTGTCGTATGATCTTGCATCACTGCAAGGTGTGCTATTTTTGGCTAAAATTCTGTCTACTGGCATCGGTGCAGTTCAATCTTCCTCCATTTGGAGGAAACACTCAAAAAGAAAATCCACATTGATTTTGAGGGAGTGTAGCTCTTTGGTTTTGATTTTTGTTGTTATTTTTAAATACTTGCTGTTTCCTAGCAGCCCAGGATTATCAATTCTAGAGAAGTCCATCTGGATAATAATCATCTCAAGTGACCTCCCATGACTTCTCTCTGGGTCAGTGAAACCACTACTGTTTGGTTTGGACCTGGCTGTCTTCTTGAGGCTCATACTAGCCTTTGATAGCCTTTGAGAGGGGTCCAGAGTTCGTGATTAATCTAGAAGACCACTTGGTGCCACAATTATTAAGCTAATTATTAAGTTGGCAAATGTTTTCCTGGTCTCTGTTCTTACAACCCCTGATATATGT
This sequence comes from Neofelis nebulosa, assembly GCF_028018385.1. NCBI lineage: Eukaryota > Metazoa > Chordata > Mammalia > Carnivora > Felidae > Neofelis > Neofelis nebulosa. Next base: position 60,602,078 of record NC_080782.1, read on the forward strand.
GGTGAGGAAGACTCTTCACTGAGGAGATGTCAGGAAAACTGTACCTTCTTTTCAAAAATTATCCTTATAAAAAGGGGAAGGTTCTCTGCTTCTTTTCCCAAATCATCCTTCTCTCCCCCATCAAAACCTCCTCATCTTCTAACATGGAAGCCTTTCCTTACAGCAGGGTGAGTGGTAGCAAAACACACTGGTCAGCTGGACAGAATCAGGTACATATTCTTTCTATGCTGCATGGTAGCTGTGTGGCTTCTGGCAAATTATTTAACCTCTCTCTGCCATAGTTTACTCACTGGTAAAATGGGATGACAGTACTATTCCTAGAGTAGTTATAAAGTGCAATGAGATCATGCATGTAAAGTATTTAACGCATTTAAAGTTTCTAGTAATGGTTGTTATTTTAAGACTGTTATATACATTTATATACATTCACATAAACTTGTCTGTGTATGTTTTTCTTAAATATTATATGCAATACAGGAATATATACTATGGAATAAAAGTAACAACACGGCAATATTATTTTATGTATAATAGTAGTATTAATGGGAGTGCAAATTATGCCAACAAAGTAACATAGTTCCCAAGAGGCCAGTGGGTCTAGAATGCCAAGCTGTTTCTGGTTTCCAGGCTTTAGAAACATGCAACAAATGGAGGTCTCCAGAGGATCTTATGGCTGAGCTGTTCTGCCTTCTGGGGGAGCTTGGTGGTTGCCCCTGCTGCACCCACCTGCTATTACTCCATTCATGTGTGTAAGAGCCATGTGAAGGGGAGAACTATGGACAGGAGCCCTGCGGCCAGTGCTGCAAACTTCCTGGGTCAGAGATGAGCTGCCCTCCTTGGAAAAGGAAACCACAGGCCTGCTGCTTCTCTGTGAGGCCGTCTGGACCAGATGGAAGTTTGATACTCCCCAGTTGAGTTGATAACACCCTCTGAGTCTCAGGGCGACAGCTACTTAGTTTGTTTTACTTTATTGCCAGCCCAGAGCTGAGAAGCTGGGAAGACTGGCTCCTTCTGACACAGTCCTTGTTCCAGCCCTGTCCAACTTCTCCTTCCTAATAGCTGAAGTGTTTATGTGTGTCAGTGTAAACTTCTGGTGACTGCAATTCTACAGCATCACTTCAAAGCCCTGGAACAATATGCAGCCCTTGAAAGCCAATAACTTGCTGCCGGCACTGAGGTCTTGGCTTTCTTAACTTGCTGAGGGTTCTATTTCTGTTTCTGTCCTCTCACTTTGGTCTTAATTATGATGAGTACATATTATACTTTGTCCAGGTGCTGGGGAATGAGGGCAGGGATTTGAGGGATGAAATAAGGTGAAATTCAGCACGTACACTTTTGGGGGCCTACTGTGCGCTGGAAATTGCAATAGGTACATGATATACGTTATTTCATGTCATTTCCCTTTTACCCCACATGAAGATGCTGAGGCTCAGGGCATGAAGAAGTGGGCCTTGGTGCATGCAGAGGCTAGGTGGAGTGCTGGGGTTCCTGTCCAGGCCCCTGCGGGCCCAGAGCTCTGTGTTCTTTAGCCTAAGAGTGAATGGAAGGACAGTTTGCTAGGAGTGCTTGAACCAGCCTTTATCAGAGCATGCGCCTCAGCACAGGGCATCTCTTTAGAATTTAGACATTGTAAACAAGCTGCCCATGGTAGGGGGAGCGCAGCCTGCCCATGTGTTTGATTTGGCTAGCATGGTGTTAAAAGAGGTGAACCAGAACAACTTATTCTTTAGAGAGAATGTGGGTTCCACACACTTCATTACTTCCCACTGGCCCAGACTCATTCCATTTCGCTTCTTTCTTTTGCTCTCCCAGCCCTTCAGGCATCTGTTTTTGCCACGTCTGCTTGGGGTTTCCTGATAAAAATGGCCTTGACCAACGAGGTTGGAATGTGGTAGACACTGTAACTGCCTGGAGGGATGTTATAGTGTGTCTTAGCATATCGCAATTCTGAAAAGTTCTGCAATTAAAACAAAAAAGAAAGTTCACTGGTTTATTTTTGCCTAAACCAAAGTTTCCCCCAAATTATTTTATTGCAAGTCCTTTTTCCCCTCACAGAATACCCAGCACCATCCTGTGGAACAAGAGTGTCCCAATAGAGCATCAGCTTTAGAATCTTGTTATCTCTTGTCATCTTGATTTGAAAGAATAAAAAATGAATTCCTAGACACAAGATCAAATAACTATAAAGAAAAAGTCTGACAAATCTGACAACATACAGATTAAAGTTCTTCTGTGCAATGAAAGCTCTGATAAACAAAGCTGAAAGACAAGCAGCAAATAGGACAAGCAAAAGGAAATTCTTCCAATTTTTTTTTACTGCAAAATGGCTAATTTTAGTGATACATAAAGAATTTCACGAACCAATAAGAAAATAAATCACCCAAAAGGGAAATGAGGAGAGGATATGAACAAGCAGGTTAGTAAAGACAGATATTCAATAAATATACAAAAGGTGCCCAATGCACTAGAAACCAAAGATTTGTAAATTAGTTGCAAATTATACATCCATTGACAAAACTAAAAACATTTGTATACCAGTGTTAGCGTAGGGAAAGGAGTAAAAGGAAATTAGTTATCACTTCTTTCTAATGTAATATGACAATATTTCCTATATATAAAAATATATATGATATATTTATAATATATAAATAAATATATAATATACAAACATATAAATAATATAATTTATATAATATATGAATAAATATAGAATATATTTATAATATATGTATTTATATAGAATATATTTATAATATATAAATACATACAATGTATTATAAATATATTTTATATTTATTTATATATATACATTTTGATGCACTAATTCATCTTTGAGCAATCCCTCCTGCAGGGATTCTCACAGGTACACAATTGTATATACTAACTGTTTTCTTACTACATATTTTATAATAAAGAAAAACTGAAACTAGTGTGAACTCCATCAGGGAAGGGGTTAGAGAAGGTACCATGTGCCCATAAGGGCATTGCTAACTAGTGGTTGGATATGAAGGGTGTGCAGTCTATGTGATAGCATGCAAAGATATCAGTGCTAGATGGTTCACTGCAAAAAACAAGGTGCCGAACTGTATAAATCAAGCGCGCACACACACACACACACACACACACGTGTGCGTGCACCTGTGCACATTCTTGCATAGAAAACAGTCAAGAAGGAAACTCACCACAGTGTTGACGGTGGCCCCTCTGGGGAATAAGGATTTGGGCTGAGATGGAGATGTGGGACTTCACTGACACTCTTCACCTTAATACTTTACTTTATCCTGTGTGATGTTTTTGTACATTGCACTTATATTGCTGACTTTTGAAAATCATAAACAATGAGAACAAATGAAAGGATGAAGGCATAGAGAGAGACAATTGCTGTTTGAGTGAGGTGGGCACGTAGCTTAAGGCTTCTGAGGGGTGGCTATCCACGCAGCCTGCCTGAGTTTGAATCGTGGCTCTCCTACTTGCTAACTTTGTGACTTGTGGCTCTTTAATCTTGGTGCACCAGAGGTTCCTTATCTATGAAAATAGTATTTCTCCTGTAGGTCTGACATAAGGTTTAAGAAGATAGTCTGTCAGGTGTTCAGTGCCTGCCCCAGTCAAAGTTCTCCGAGAATGAATAGTCATAATTACTATTTATGTTAACTAAGAAACTCAGCTATATATGGTTAGAAGTAAGATTTTCTTTAAGAAAGGAATTTTCAGTATTTTTATTTTGGTCTGATCATTAGAGGGTGATACATGTTAGCTATAGTACAGTTAGAATATAAAGAAAAATAAAAAGTTTAAAATGCATCCTTCCACTAGATTCTTCAGTGTTGTTTTCCAGCCATGTGACTTAAAACTCCTTCTGTAGAAACTGCAGTCTACTCTGCTGCTTAGCAAAGGATGCTGCTATGTGGGGGACTGGGGGTGTGTCTCATACTCTGGCGGCATCAGTTAACTTGCACCGAGGAAAGAAACAGGCAACAAGCAGTGCACAGCTAGTATGCTAACCCAGCTAGTGGACCAAAACATTCCCACCATTGTTCACAAATTGGCCACGGTGAGAAAATATGAATAACTTAGTCCAAGCTGTCCTTGCCACCAACAATACAATTCAAACACACTATCTTCCAATAATAATAGAAGTTACCACTTAACGCGCTCCAAAATAAGTATGCTGGCTCTCTGTTGGATGCCTCATGTATATTATTTTTAATTTTTCCAATCCTGCAAAATAGGCACTGTTTTCCCTATTTTACAGATAAGGACATTGAGACATCAGAGAGGTTACGTTTTGTCCAAAACCACATGGTTACTAGGAGTAGAACCAGGATTTGACAGCAGGTGTCTAACTTCAAAGTCTGTGATCATTGTATACATTACTTCCTCCTTGAAGATAGAAGAACTTGTGCCTTACTTTTGTAATCAAAGAAGTGCATGCTAATGTTTCAGTCTACATACAGTGTCTTGTATCTCTCTGTAGGAGTGCCCAGGATTCAGGGTCATTCTCTCTTGATCCCTCTCACGTGTGAAGTACCCTCCTCACCATGTGGAGTTGTTGGATATGGGCATCCCTTATGTTTATTTCACTTTCCACCTAGGTGGCAGCTTTGAAATACATCCCATCTGTCCTCCATGATGTGGAAACAGTCTTTGATGCGAAGTTACTCAGGTGAGAGCTCACCATGTGCTTTCCTGGGCTCTGATGGCAAGCCAGGGGTTCAGCAGGAATGGAGGAGTGCTTTTATGGGGGGGGGGGTCTAGATGGGCACTTGGAGCTGGGGTGGGGAGGACACATGGTGGGAATTTGGTATAGGGCCTCCACTGTGGGATTTTGACATTCTGGTTTTATTTTGCCAGACTTTCGTGAACACCAACATAAACTAAACTTCCTTCTTTGGTGACACAAATGATGCAGCATGCAAACATATAGATTAAAGAACTGTACATACGTAGTTGCTGTAAATGTCTTAATTTCATTTGGACTTGAAGGTTACTTGGGGGTCCCAGTCTATGCCCTCTATGCCGGATAGTTACAAATGGGGAGCAACCTTACAGGAATAATAGAGATAGGCTCCCATTTGCTTTCTCCTTCTTTACCCCACTTGTCTCATGAGATGAATACATTAGTTTAGGGTGATCATGCTGTTAGATAGAGGCATCTGAGCCAGTATGTCCTTCCCTCTTTTTCCTAAATTCACCTAAGTTCCGAGATAACATATAGATGATTTTAAAAACTTTTTTTATTGAAATACTTTCAGATTGAGGAAAGAGTTGCAAAGATAGCATGCCCTTCACCGAACTTCTCTTAAGAAGTTCAAATTTTACGTGACTATGGCATACCATCAACATTGAGGAATTACCATCATTGTAATTCTATTCACTGCATCCCAGGCTTTATTTGGATCTCATTGGTTTTCTCACTAATGTCCTTTTTTTCTTTGTATCAAGATGTCTGCTGGCTTCTTCTCATCCTTCTGGTCTCAAATGAAATGTTATCTTCTCAGAGAAGCTGCTTCTGAATATTGTAAATAAATTAAATTTCTCCCCCACCCCCTACCCCATTACTCTGTGATGCAACTCCTATTTATTTTCTTCATTGCACGTATCCTTTTGTCTTGATTTGTTTGCTTCTGTGTTGTAATGTCGACCTCCATCAGAATGTAAGCTCCATGCCGACTGGGACCAAGTTTGTTCCTACTGTATCCCCACTGTTCTGCACACTGTCTGTCACACATTAAATAGATGCTTAACAAGTACTTGAAAGAACGAATGAGCACAATGAGATGATTTTGGAAAGCTGACAGGGGCTATAATTCTGTTTCAGCGGCGTCTTTGTGTTCACTCTATCTGGGAAGAACTATCTTCTTTTTCATGTCCTAAACTAGTTCTAACTCACAACTTTTCATAGCTTTTTTTAAAAAATAAGGACCCTTCTGATCTTAAGACTTATAAAGCATTGCTAACTATAAAACATTAGTAAATAAAATGTTATGGTAACAAAATCAGAACCTGGTTTTAAATCCTTGTTTTTCAATGCCCCCCTCCCCCCAGCTACACAATCTTAGGAAAGTTAGTTAACCTTTCTGAACCTTAGTTTTTCCACTTGTAAATTGGGATAAGTATTGTATCTATCTCAGAGAGTCATGAGGTTTAACTAGAATAATGGATGTAAAGTGCAAAGCATGTGTCTGATACACATAAGGGCTCAGGGTTACTGGTATCATTTTCAGGTTTTCGCATCTCTTTGGATGCTATTAGTAGTCAACACTAACACCAATGACATAAAAGCTTACTATGCATCTGATGCTTTGCCAGGAACTGTGGGGCCAAGGAAGCAAGATGTATGTCGTTTCTGCCTCCACAGAGCTGGCAGTCTGGGAGTGGATTGTAAGTGCCAAGATGTGGGAAACATTTAACTTGATCTAACTTGTCTTCTGCATTCCTATTTTTCCTGTCCTCAGCCAACTCCTATATGAGTTCTACACCTGCATCCCCCCTGTGAAACTCCAAAAGCAGAAAGTCCAGTCTATGAATGAGATAGTCCAGAGCAACCTCTTTAAAAAGCAAGGTGAGTGCAAAGCATCCTGGCTGGGTGAGTGGTGCCATAAACCACATGCTCAACAGGCCAAAGAAACCTACCCAGTGACTCAAAGGTTTCTTCTCTAACAACTCCCTCAGTCTGAATAAATGCAAAAAGTAGGAAGTAGCTGACAACTTAGCCATCAGAATCTAAATTGATTTTAGGAAAGCTTAGGTTGCATTGTTTGCTCCTCCTGAGAGAGTTTAATGAGGTGGTAAATTTGGAGTCATATCTTTAGGTCATTCTGCCATGAGATTTTCCCCTACACGGTTTATACTTGTATGAATGTCTTCAACTTGAGAGGAAGTAGGTAAAGTTTCTTTTTTGGTAGAAAGAACCTGTAACAGAGAAGTTTTCAAAGTTTCCAGAGTGTAAGAATAAACTAGAGAGCCAATGCGGATTCCTGTGACCCATCTCAGATTCTGATGGAGTAGAAAGTAGAGGGGTTTTTGTTTTAGTTTTGCAAAATGTAAATTACCTTTGAATAGCTAATGTGTTTACATGGATCAAAATGCAAAGGTATGAAAAGGTACCACATGAAAAGAGTTCCTCCAGACCCTCTTCATAATCTCTCTGATCTCTTCTCCAAAGGCAACCAGTGGTTCCAGTTTCTTTTTTTTTTTTTTTTAATGTTTTTTTATTTATTTTTGAGACAGAGAGAGACAGAGCATGAGCAGGGGAGGGGAAGAGAGAGAGGGAGACACAGAATCTGAAGCAGGCTCCAGGCTCTGAGCTGTCAGCACAAAGCCCGACGTGGTGCTCGAACTCACAGACCGTGAGATCATGACCTGAGCCGAAGTCAGATGCTCAACTGACTGAGCCACCCAGGCGCCCCCAGTGGTTCCAGTTTCTTGTGTTTGCTTCCGGGGATACTCCATGTATAAGCGATCAGACACATTTATACTATATGTTCTTCCCTGATCTTTTATTATTATTATTACTCAAATAATAGTATAATATCCAACTGTCCTGTACTTTGCCTTTCTTCACTTGCCTTTCTCAAGAGCAGGGAATGGCACTAGTTTTGGGCAGGAGCTTCTGCTCACCCCAAACTGATCTCTGGTAACCACCAGTCCTCTGACCAGTGCCCCACTGCTAAGAGCCTTGGGTGCCCTGTTTTTTAAGGTCAGTGACCTAGAGGGCCACACCTCTGGATATGGCCAGGCAGGATTAGAAGTCAGTTCATCATTCACCTCATCTCCAGCATCATTTGACATTTCTGATATTAATCCTATCTGTGAGGATGAGAAAAAAATGATTTTTGAGGGTCAGCACTGTTTTCTGTATGCTAAGGCCAACACTTCCCAATTTTTAATTCCTCTGTGTCCACACTGGTGTCAGTGATAAAATGAGAAGCAAACTGTGCAAGAAGCAAGAGGTCTTAGAAGGCAGAGAATCTGTCCTCACCCAGCTGAAATTTATTCAGAGAGCTGGGCTTGAATACTTACGTAAATTGCCTAGTAATCACAGAAATATTCAGCAGCCACTTCACTGTAAATATTCTTTCCCCCCAATGCCTGGTTAACATAGTGCATCCAAAATTGCTCTCTGAATTCCTGTCCCTGGAGTTAAGGGTAGGAGAAGGGCATGGGAAGAAAAGCATTCTTGTGATTTTATATTTGTGTCTGTGGTTTCCTGACCATTCAGACAGATGTGTGACAACAGATGAATGCAACAAATACCTGGTTTGTACAAGGTGTTTTGTGGCAAGGTGATTAGAAACTAATCCTGGTAAGTCTTCTTGCATCTGTTGTGTACTGGGTTTTTTAAGTGGACATTCTGTGGTTTTCATGTTCTGACTTCCACATCAGACTGGATTGCCCTCACTCTGAAAGCTTTGAAATATGCCTGCCCCTTTCTGCCTTGGCAGTTTCTTCCTGGATTTCGGGAGGTGTCACTGTGGAGACTGTAGAGATGAATTGAGTCCCACCCTAGGGACCAGGACGACTTCAGGTACATATGGTGCTGCACTGCACAGGCAGCAGAGAGTGGGGCTACTTGGCTTCCCCTCATTGTTCAGAGCTGCCGTCATTGCAGGGGCCCGGCTTAGCATCAAGGCCAGATGGAGTGCCAGCACCGTCCTGGATTGGGCATGTGATGTCGACTCCAGGCTGGTGGAAGTCGGAGTAACTCCTATACTGGAGTCACATCTCCCGGGCTGGTGGTGGCCCCCAAGAGTCAGCATAATCACAGGCTGGACAGTTGTTACCCAGCAGTCCTGCTGTGTCTCTGAGTTTCAGATTCGGTAAAAACCTCTGTTTAATATTAACAGACAGAAGGCCAGCCCCAGCGTTGTACACAGTTGGAAAAGAAATGCAAAGTTCTTCCCTTTAAACACTTACAGAGACCAGAAATAGGTGGACAGAGAACTCTTTGGAGACATCTTTCAAAGGGGAGGCAATGTGTAATTAGTCTATCCATCACTGGTTCACATGTGAAAGCAGTATGCACAGCTTAAAGGTAACTCCTCTCCCACTATTGATTTGCTAAGTGAACCCTCTTCCCAAAATAACCCCAAAGGGAAACATCAGCTTATGCCTCTTCTTAAGTGCTCAGGTTCCAAATTAATACAATCTGAATTCATACGTGCTTGCTGGGTCTCATTGGCTCTTGGGTATCTCCTTTATACCCTTAAATAAGGTGAGTTTGGTTCCTTGGCCAAGTTTGAGCTGAAATGAAATCCCTCCTGTTGTTCTCCCTGTGAAGTGTCCTGTGCCTCAGGGATGTGATTTGCTTTGAGCCTGCACTCATTTAACTGCCAGATGTGCAAATTGCCTGGAGTATTGTCGGTGACATTAGCTTGTACTCACAGCCTTAAACATGTGTATTGACATCAAGCAGAGGGGCCAGAAGGCTTTTAAGCACTTTCTGAAATGTTGGCAGACTATCCTATTGGCCTATCTTCAGGAGGATCCTATGGAGAGGGGGGAGAGAAAAGGTTTACTGGTTAAGGACACTGTTCTTGTGTATCACTAGGCCTGGGTTGAATTCCTAGTTCATTTTCTTATTAGCTGTGTGATTATGGGCAATTTACTTAACCTCTCAGATCCTTAGTAAGCTCATCTGTGAAATGGAAAAGTAATAACCATGTCTATGTTAGAAGGCTACCATGTGGCTAATGAAGTGAATAATGCATTTAAAGTACCTATCACAGCACAGTGTCCTATACTAAGCGATAGCTGTTATTATGGGTGTTGTGGTTATTATTCCTGCTGCCCCTTCCATTTTCCTAGCTTCTGTTCTGACTTCCCAATTCCTTGCAATAAGAGGGTCCCTTCAAATGTGACAGTTGCATGGAAGCCAAGCTTCCTTCCTTCCCTAGAAGCTACATGTATATCCTCAACCTCTGAGAAACACAGAACTTATTCAATAAAAAGGCCTTGGCCTATGTATGCTTCCTATTCTGATTTTGAATGGTTTTTTTTTCCGATCTTAATTTCATTTCCCTTTATTTTTGCGAAAGGCCTGTGCTATGTATGCTACAAGAAACACAGGTCAGAGTGAGATGTTTGTGCTTTCTCGTTTTATTGTTTGTCTTGCTGTAGACCTCAACATAGTTACACAGTCTGGAACACTTGACAGCCATATTTTATGATGGTTTGTTCTGTAGGACTCTTTTAACACACACACACACACACACACACACGTGCGAGCACACACACACACACTTTCCCCCCTTTTTTCTTTCACGGAAGCAATTAATCTCAACTTCTCCTAGACCTATTATTTTGAGTAAATTACTTAATAATTACTTAATCCTGTAAATCTCAATTTCTTCATCTGAAAAGTGGGAATAACCACAGAACGGGTATCATTGGGTTATTGTGTGGATTCAATGGCATAATATGGCCTTTTAGCTTGCGGTGTGAGGGAGTTAAGAGTCTCAAGCAGCCAAGGTCGCACAGGGAGTGGCCCACCCAGTGTGAATGATTTCAGGGTTCAGTGAGAGGAGACTAAGAAATCTGTGGAGACTAATTTGCTATCTTCTCTAAGTCAAGCTCAGACTTGCCCGCTGGTGGTGATGGGAGAAAGGAATAGATATGCCCTGAGAAAGCTCTGGGGGGAGTCTGCGAGAAAAGCAAACCTTATGTGCCTTTGGAACAGATTTGTCCCTATGAGAACCTAATCTCTAAGTAATGTGTCTTTTTAGTCTGATGCTAATCAGATGAACCATCTGGTTCAGTGTAAACTGCTTTAGGATCCACATTGCTCGCTTTTCTCAACTTCCAAAACAAACAGAGGAGGAGGAGAGGGAGAGACAGAGACAGAGATAGAGAAACAGAGAGAGACAGGGACCAAAAGAGAGAGAGACAGAAAGAAAAAAAACAAAAGGACAGAGAGAGACAAAGAGAAACAGAGAGAGAGAGACAGACAGAAAGTGAGACAGAAGGGAATAAAGAGACAGAAAGGGACAGACAGAGACAAGAGACACAGTGCTGACAGAGATCTGGAAATTCTTCTGGTGTTTATTTTCAGCTAGTAGGTTTTTCTTTGGAAACTTTATTGAGGAGCTCTTCTGTGAGTACAAAGCATCCAGTTTTTCTTTTATCAGGATGTAATTTCCTTCTTTCCCCTTCCTCTTATCTGTTGCCCACAATACCCACAGCTCCCCATGGGGGGTGGGGGCACAGGTGGCTGTGCCCAGTGCCATGGGGTTTATCTTTGCTAATCAGCACATCCCTGCAGCACTGGCCTGGGAGCAGAGGAGAGTCCTCTTGCTCTACAGTTATTACTGTGCTTGGTGAACTTATGTAACATCTCTGAACCTCCAGGATTCCACCTCTGAAGAATGTGAGTAAGACTGTTGCCATGAGAATACAGACTTTTGGTTCAGGTAATTCTTGTTTCTGGTCCTGGCCTGGTTGCTTACTAGCTGTGTTCCTTTGAACAAGTAACCTCTCTGAACCTTGGTTTCTTACCTACAAAAATGGGATAACATATGTAAAACTACCCAGCAGAGTACTTTACGTACTTGCTGCTTACTTAAAAGTATCTATTGTATCTATTGCATAACAGTAATAGCCACAAGAATAATAATGCCATCAAAAGCATTTTAGAGCGAGACATATTTATTACATGCTAGCTGTGCATTAAGTGTTATAAAGGACATAAACATGTATTAAATTCTCACAACCTAATATCATAGGTATTATTATTCCCATGTTATATATGGGGAAACCAAGGCCTGGAATATCAAGTAACTTTTATCCCAATGAGACCAAATATTACACAGTGTATTAGGGTATTCATGTATTGGGCTATGTGATGCCACAGTAGGAAATACATCCCTAGATCTCAGTGGTTTAGCAATGTAAAGGTTTATTTCTCTCTTTTGTAAAGTCTGATGGGGGGGCCCTGCACCTTTTGTCCCTTCTGAAGCTATTCTAGCTGGTACCATGGCCTCCATGTCAGCCTGAAAGTGACACCCACCAAGTGCATCCACAGTCCTTTGGCCAGAACCCATCACAAGTTCCTAACCTAGTTGCAAGGGAATCTGGAAGTGATGGGATACACATGGAATATTTGATGAGTGCTGTCTCTGCCATTCACAGGTAGTAAGTATTAGAGTTGGATTCAGGGCACAAGTCATTTGAATAACAAAACACATCTTCTTTCTACTATACGGTGCTTTATTCTCAGAATGAATAAAAAGGAGAAGACAGTGCCTATTTTCTTGTTGAAAGCACTTTCTTTTTCATATTAGGAGACATGCCTCACTGTTCCTCCTGAGGTATTTTTTTTCTTGTATCCTCCACTCCTTATCCCTGTTTCAAATGCTGGGCAACTCTCTGACGGCTGTGTATAGGGACCCTTGCCTGGGTGGGAAATGGAACTCTTGATGCTGTAACTTTTGCTATAACTTTTCAGAGCAGAGCTGCAGCAAACAGTAGTGTTAGGAGGCCACCTGGAGCTTGGAATGTCCACATCAGGCTGGGCTCTGAGACCATTCAGAAGGAAAAGGCAGTAAGAGAACAAGTCCTGTTCCTCCAGGACATGAGCTCGTCTTGTGGAGGGCTTCTTGTCTCTCCTGGCATTGTACACTATTGTACACAGCCTTCCATACTTCTATTCTTTGCAAATATTATCTAGGATGAGTTCTTCTGCCTCCCTAGCGCCTTCCCCTACCCCCAGCCACTAACCAGCAGCTGCTACTCATCCCCTTAAGACCCAAACCAAATGTCCAGTCTTCAGTAAGTAGGCATGTCACGTCTGCCCCATTCAGCACTTACTCAGTCTCTAATGTAGGTTGAGCCTGGGAGGTAGTGGGGACACAACAGTCGCAAGTTTGCAAATTTCTGCATCAAGTTCAGTGTGCAAAGATGATACAGCTTCTAGTTTTTGTTTGTTTTTAATCTAATCTTTTTGAGTTTTCACTTCACATTGTACTGTGTCAATTTAAAGTTTTCATTTAGTGGTACCTTGTGGCTTCAGATGTAACCAGTCTTTCAGTTTCAAAATAGTCCCCTCCCTCTTTCCAAAGTTGCATCTGGAACTGTGTCCCAGGGACCAAATTAGGAAAGGGAAGAAAGACTTTGTTTTTGGCCTTCTCCACAACTTATCTAAAATGGTTCTCCTTGGGACTTTGGCTCAAGAGAGGTTGTTGAGACACACATGTCTTGTGGCTGTAGGTCTCAACCTCAAGCAGAGGGGGCGCTAGCCTTCCCCTCTGTCACACCTTCCTTTCTGAGGAAGCCTTCCCCAACTCTTTCCCCAGGGGCGATAAAAGTGGGGTGGCTGCCAGGGTACCTGACCAATAGGGGAAGATGTGATGGTAGAGAGTTCAGTATGATCAGAGTATTATCCTGGATTCACAAAGGGGATAAAACAAGGCACAGACCCTCTGTGAGGGTGATTTCTCAAACCTTAGGTGCACCTGCGGAGTTCATTAAAATTGCAGAATCCTGGACCGTATGCCAAAGATTGTGACTCTGAAGATGGAGTGAGTGATGTGCACAGTATCAGTCCTCCAAGGAGATTCTGACAGAGGTAGCCCTCCAGCTGATGCCTCTGGATTTGGAAACACAACTCCAGGAGCCTGAGTGAGGGAAAGGAAAGCAGTGCAGGTCATGAGAAGTGGCTCCCACGGTGCATAGTGCAGACTTCCATTGTGATACTTGACATCCTGTAGTCTCGTTTGTCTGTTTATGGGGCTGTCTGTGCTGATGGAGCGGGCTGCTTATGGATAAGGGCTTATGCCTACTCTCCTTAGAGTTCCATTGATACCAGCTTTCAGAAACTGGTCTTTGGACCTTGGCAGTCATATGATTAAATCGCCAGAGTTGCTTACAAAGAGGGAAAGGAAAGAAAGGACTTTATATGTACAGAACTGGAGGCATCACAGCACTTGAGTCATAATATATCTCATCATTGGTCCACACAGGGGTCTGCTTTTGTTTATTTGCATATTCATTTAGTTATTGTTAACAATAAATTAAAGATTCATACACTCACTACCCAAAACAAAAACTAGAAACTTAACAATCAGTGGCATGTAACTGTGTGGCTCTTTCTTTACCAAAGGTGACCACATTCTAGAATCTTCTTTAATCATTTCTCTGCTTTCCTTTTTATGCAGTTTTATTGCATCTCTATATATCTAGTGCTTTGGTTATTTTATCTTTCTGAAAAGGGTATTGAAACATGAGTAAATTGGTGGAAGGGGGGACGCTTACTTTATTTTCACTTAATATTTTACTAAGATTCATCCATATTACATGTTGCTGGAGTTCCTTGTTTTTACAACTATGGAGGGCTTCATTGTGAATAAACTATGGAATTTTAAGCACTTGGACTGTTTCAGTATTTCTCTATGGTAAGCATTGCTACTAAGAATATTTTTGTACATGCTTCTTGTTGCAAATATCCAAGAGTCTCTTTGGGGTATACAACTACTAGAAGATTTGCCTGGTCATAAGGGACCTGAGTACCTGACTTGATGATGATGAAAATCTTTTCTGATGTTTCTTTGCCACTTGTGTTTCATGCCTGTGATAGGTCTGTCCAATTCTTTTGTTCATTTTTCTGTTGGGTTGATTGTATTTCTCTTATTGATTTGCAGGATTTTATATATTCTTCATATGCATCTTTTGCTGATCTTATGTATTAAGGATATCTCCTCTCATTTATATACTTATAACCTACCTTTTCATTTGCTTAAGAGAATTTTTTCTAACAGAAGTTCTTACTTTTAATATCAATTTATTGATCATTTTAATAGTCAAATCTTATTATGCCTTGTTTAAGAAGTCTTTCCCAATCCCAAGGCTAAAAGATTTTCATTTATATTTTTACTAAGAATTTTATCATTTTATTTTTGATACACAAGTTTGTAATCAATCAACAGAATTTATGTTTTATATATGGTGTGAGGTAGGAGTCTGATTTAATCTTTTTTATTTTTTTCCCCATTTAACCATACATTGTTCCCAGTTTCAAGTGTGGGACAGTTTATTTTCTCCATGCCAGTGTCATTTTCTATTTCCAGGACATTATTCTTCCCCAGAGATTTGAGGGTAAGGAGGGTTGCTGGAGCCTGAATTCAGTCCCTGGTAAACAGTGTACAATTCCTCTGTGCTATTACTAGTCAAGGGTGGAAAGATCAGAAGGGTCAGGCCTCTCCTTCCACAGGCAAGTCCCAAATTTAGGCTCCTCTGTTGTGTTGGCTTCCTGTGTTATTGGCAAGACATAGCACTTCTCCAGGCTTGGACCTTCTCAGTTATGAAAGAAATGAGATGGTTCCTTCGAATGATCATTTTTCTTATAGCAAGAAATGACTGGGCCCGTAGGGTGGTTTCTTTGTGTATCTGATAAAAAGAGCACTGAACGAAGGGTAAAGAGACCTGAATAATAGAAACAACAATAATATCAACAGTAGCAACTGCAGTTGACATTTACTGAGTGCTTGTTATGCACCAGGCTCTGTGCTACACACTAATGTACATTATCTCACTGTATAGTTGTGTGGTCTTGGGCAAGTCACATAACCTCTATAGATCAGCTATACAATCATAGATTGAACAATAATGAGATTTCTAGAGATCTACCAATATGAAAACCTGTGATTTAAAAAATCATTCTTTGATTCACAATGATAATATTGCTGAATCTTTTGACCATCATTTAGTGCCTAAAAACCTCCGCTCCCCCATATTGCCCCCAACACTTTAAAATAGCCTGCCTGAGCTGGGAGCAAGGAATGAGGCCATTTTATACAAAGTCAAACAGATGAAGGAAACTGCATGATGCCCTCAAGGCCCCACAGCCAAGCTCAGAACCTTGGAAAAGGTAAAAGGATTTACGTACTAGAGCCAATTTATTTTCTTCAAGAAAGAGCTGTTGAGTTTTGAGGACCTAAGTTTTTTTTTCTCATCAGAGCATTTGGAGACATCAAAGCTCTTCAAATAGGGGTTTGTCCCTCCCACCTACAGTGTTACAAAGCTACATCCAGTTCCAAAATGTCCCTTCTACACTTGGAGATCAGAGAAGAGGCTGTCCCTCACATCTCTTTCCTTTTCAATGTGACTGATTGCAGAATTCAGTCTTGGGAAGAAACCTTCAGATCTAGAATCAGAGAAGACGGTGATTTAATAAGCTGCAGAATAAATCCAAGAGAGATTTGGTAAAGTGTCTTTTTTTTTTTTTTTTTTTTTTGGTCTGAGGTAAAAAAAAAAAATTGGCATACAATCAAAGAAAAGAATCCCTCTTGAACCTCCCAAAATACTTAGAATAGTAGCTTTTAATGACATTATGAAGTATGGTTTAATTGGGGGGAATCCCAGATTACCTCTTTAATGACAATCCAAATCAACTCTTCAGCAATTAAAAAAAAAAGTACCTCATTAAAACTAGAGAACTGCAGGATCAGGCTGTTTCTGTGCCTTTCAGTCCATGATCCATGGGATTCTTTCCCAGTTTGGGAGTGATTCTTTATATGTGGAAACATACACAATGAGAAAGCTTATGTAAATCTTTACACATTTATATGTTGACTCCAAAATTGTTTTGTTTGTTTTCATTGTGAGATTACAGTTGTAGATGGTTTAAATTATAGTGAGTCAGGGTTTTAGGACATTCTGAGGCTTTTAGGAGGACTTAAGTTTGATTTTGCTGATTCCTCCCCCTGCCCCCACCAAAATTTTCCTAGAATAGAAGGAAGTTTCCTTAAGACCACAATACAGCTGAATTGAAAACCAGCTGCAGATTGATTTCAATTCAAATTATATTTATTGAGAATCTAAAAACGTAGCCAGCACTATGCTATGGGGAGTATGAAAGAAATATAGTAATAAATAATTTTATGGCCACCATTTGTTTAACCATTATTTAGTACCAGATGCTATGCTAAGTTTTTTCACACATATTCTCATTTCATTATCATGACCTCCCTGTACAGGGTAGGTATTAATATCCTCATTTTACAGGTAAGGAAACTGATAGAGAGGTTGAGAAACCTTCCAGCAGCCACAGACCAATAGCATGAGAGGGCCAGGATACCAGGTGGAGTCTGATTCCCAGTACACGCTCCAAATTGCTGTGTAGTGTTTGAACAGAAGGGTTTCTGCCCACACCCCCGGGGAGCTTACAGTTGAGAGAGAAAAGATTTACCCCAGAGGTATTCCAACTTGAGCCTACACATGAAGGTAATAGAAATGAAGGTGTAGAGTGATAGCTATTATGCTGTTTGATAAGATAACCTCATCAATATGTTTTTTAATAATGTAATCTTCACTTATATATATTTTTAATAACAGATTTTTTTCTTGCCTTTGAAACATGTGAGAACTTTCTTCATTTTGGAAAGAAATGTGGTTCCTTCTATTTTCTCCTAAAGCATGGTACCATTTGGTTAAGCATTCATTTCCCCACCTTTGACAGAGACAAGTATACAGAGAAATCTTTCTCTGCTACTAAGAAAACAGAGTGAGAATGATCAATTACAACTCAGCTCATGGTGAAGAGGCGACAGGGAGTGGTGAGGACCGGGAGGGGGCGTCCATGCCTTGGGTATACAGGAGGGCTGTGAATCAGTGCCAAGGAATCATTGCCACGTCATTATGTGGGCCCAATGCTACCTGATCTTCCCCTCTTTGGAGGGAAGTTCTACAAACGTGTTTTTATCTGGAACCTGCTGATAGATTTTTTAAAACAATATGCGGGCCAAGTAAAACCTATGCATGGACCCAGGACAGCAAGCCTCTGGGGTAAATTTATGATTTATGGGCTTAAAATGATTTATAGGGTTTGAATAAGTTTATTACAAATTTATAGTAGTACTTACAAATAATGCTGTAAGTATGATTATTACCAGAATTCAGTGAGAACAGTGCTTTTGGAATGACAGGTTTATGGAGGAGGAAGGGTATCAGCCAAACATCAGAGAATAAGGAGTGCACTACAGCCCCTTTCTGGAGAACTGCCTCTGGGGCAACCTTGTAGTGTCAGAGGTGGAACCCTGTCTCGCCAAAGACCCTGACTTTCAAGCCTCAGAACTCCGCGTTCATCTTTGCCTGACAAAGTCCCTTGCAAACGGGGGCCTCTGACCACATCATCAGCTTCATTGGGCATATTCCTGGGAATGCTGGTCCAGGATTGGGAAAGATGACATTTATTATTTATAGAAATTAGTATTACCAAAATACTGTGTTTTTGTAGAACATTTGGAAATATATAAAAGCATCTATGAGCTCCTAATTTAGAGATAGACATTGTTTATTCTTCCCATCCTTCATGTCATGTATTTTATATAATTGAGATAATGTTTTACCAAGTTTGTAATCTGCTTGTTTCACTGAGAATTGTTTGGGATATTTTCCCATGTCATTTTTATGGACTTCATAGGGCTCTATCGTATAGGTGAGCTATAACTGATTTCATTATTTTCCTATTTAGGGACATTTGGGTTCATTTAATTTAGTGCTAGAAAACTTGTTGGAATTCATAACCTTGACAGACAAATCTTTGTCCTCTGTGCTCATTATTTCTTCACTGTTGGACACAAATCTTGCTCAACTTTCCCAGGGCTTATCAAGGATTTTGAGTGTCCCTTCTTCTTCTTCCCCTACACATGCATGCACACGCATGCACACACACACACACACACACACACACACACACACACACTGTCACACAGAATTGTGCTTCCTCCATATAGGATAGACTCAGCAGAAAGCAGACCATGTTGTCCTCTGCAAAAAGCTGGAGTGGTATGATCCAATTTGGGAAGGACATGTTTTTACAACTCCGCTGTCATCCTTGATGGTAGGGGGTGTGTCTGTGTGTGGATATTCTCTGCAGTACCAGGCACTTAAATGCAAACCACCTCAAGAGCCCTCATTAGCCCCAGGCAGCCGAAGTGGATTTGCTGAGTGTGATACCCTCCAGGCTGGAGCGACTGCCCAAGTGGAACCAGACACCAGAGCAAAGAGGGAAGCCAATTATTCAAAGGCAAACAAAGGCTCTAATTATGGCTTCAGCTAAAGAGGGTACAATTATTTGAGGAAAGACATCCCATTTTTGAGGCACAGCACAGGACAATCGTTCAGAACAAGAGCTTGGATCTAGTCCTGACTTTGTTGCCTTTACCAGGACATGTCACCTCTAGGAGCATCTGACTACTGATCTGCCAAATGGGAACAGCATAGGATGCTCACCTCATTGGTTTATTGTGAGCCTCACATGCAATAGGGCCTGTGAGAGGTGTAATGGGGTCTGGTACTTAGTAAGGGCTCATAAATGGAGCATCACCATCATCACCAGTGACTATTATTAGTATTACTGTTATTTGTAATCATCTGATAGTGGAACAGAATGTGAAACCAGAGCTGGCTGGGTTCTCAGCCTCACAGTTTCCTATTTATTCTAAGTTAGAAGTGAATGGACCTCTAAGTTTTATTTCATTTGTCTCTCAGATGAAGGGTTTGGGGTCATGTCGGGTCTCTCACTCTGACGTTTGTGGGCCTACATGAGCTGAGAGCTGTGTATCACTCTCTTTGTGGAGCCTCTTGTCAACCCTACCTCATAGGTGCTATTATTATCTCTTTTTTCTGCATAGACTGGGAGCTGGGATTCAACTCCAGGCTCCTGACTTCCATAATTCCCTTAATTGTATGCATGTCCCCAGCATACATATCTGTTGCTGCACTTAAGGCTTCTGAATCTCTGAGATGGTGATGAAACCCAGGACTGTGCTCATACTTTTACTCAATCCCTCCAGAACAATAGATACGGAAGTCCGGAAGGAAACTCTTGTCAGGCTCTGGGGACAGCTCCTGACACCTCAGCTCTATTTAACATAAACGAAACTGGTAAATACTTGTTCTCCTTGCCTGGTGGGGTGTTTTGAGAGTGACCTAAAGGATTGTATATGCATGTGTGTGTTAAAGTATTGAGCACACAGGAGGCAGATCAAATGTCTGAGCTAGAAGGGACATTAGCAACCAGCTGTACAGAAGTGGTCAAATTTAGCAATTCAGAGAAGATCTGAAGAAGGCTCACCCTTAAATGGATAGCAAGTCAGCTCACTTCCCCTGCTTCTACAAGAGTAGCACTCTCTCACTTGCCTGCCCACCCTCTCCCTCCCTCCCTCTCTCCCCCCTCCCCCTCTCTCTACACAGTTTAGATCTAAAGAAATCTCTGAAAAATTGATCTGGTTCTGATGATGGTTGTTGATAGTGGAGGGAGACTGTGTGTGTGGGGGGGAGCATGGGGTACATGAGAACTCTGTTCCTTCATTCAGTTTTGCTGTGAACTTAAAACTGCTCTAAAAATGTCTATTTAATTTTTTTTAATGTTTATTTATTTTTTGAGAGAGAGACAGAGCACAAGCAGGGGAGGGGCAGAGAGAGAGAGAGAGAGAGAGAGAGAGAGACACAGAATATGAAGCAGGCTCCAGGCTCTGGGTTGTCAGCACAGAGCCCAATGTGGGGCTTGAACCCACAAACTGAGATCATGACCTGAGCCAAAGTCAGACACTTAACCAACTGAGCCACCCAGGTGCCCCTAAAATGTGTCTATTTTAAAAATGTTAAACACCAAGTAAGCATATACACACCAACAGAAATTGAGCTGTCCCTCCTGGCATCCAGTCTGCAGAGGAAGGGGAAAGGCCCTCAAAGATTGGCTGGCTCCAATGAGGCCAGTTAGCTGCCCACACACAAATTGTTACTGGAAGCGTGACTCAAGTGTGGTAGGGGCCTCTTTCTTTCTGGTTCAAGGGCACATGCCAGTGCCTTAGGGAGCTGGCAGGGGAACTTATTTCATCACTCCCGTCCATGGTGGGCCAGTGGTTGGCGAATATGTCTGCTGTTGCTGGCTCTCAGGGATCACAGTCCCTGCAGCAACCGCCTGTGACCCAGCGGTGGTGATGATTTCCCAGGGCTGCCTTGGGAGGAACTCACAAGGTGATTAGGTGGTTGTTCAGACCCACACTGTGCCTACCCCGCACCGCAGCCCACCAGCCCCCAGCTCTGCAGGTCTGTCCATCTTGCTGCCTGTCTCCTCTGTCCTTGACAGGCCTCTCATCCTGCCTGTACATGTTCCCTGTGCAGCCTCTTCCTTAAATCTGCTGCCTTCCCCACTGCCCTGGAGCAAAATCTTACCCATTGCCCCTTGGCCTCTTCTTAAGTTTGCATCAGCCATTAGCTGATTCTGAGTGAGGCCCTCTTCTGCCCATCCCCTCTGGTTCCAGAATGTAGGGTAAGGATGGTAATTGACTACAGGCTTCATAGAGAGAGGGTAGGCTGTAGGAATTTATCCCATGAAACTTGCCCTGCCAGAGAGAGTTACAAGAGAGTTACAGAGAGAGTTTTCTTTCTGGGTCATTTAAGAAGCACACCTTGGGGCGCCTGGGTGGCTCAGTCGGTTAAGCGTCCGACTTCGGCTCAGGTCACGATCTCACGGTCCGTGGGTTCGAGCCCTGCGTCGGGCTCTGTGCTGACAGCTTAGAGCCTGGAGCCCGTTTCAGATTCTGTGTCTCCCTCTCTCTGTGACCCTCCCCCGTTCATGCTCTGTCTCTCTCTGTCTCAAAAATAAATAAACGTTAAAAAAAAAAAAATTAAAAAAAAAAAAAAGAAGCACACCTTGCCATGGTGAGCATTATTATTATTATTTTATTATTTTTTTTTTTTTTCAGACACAGCACAGTCTAATTTCACTTGAAGGAAGCATATTTCCCCTACTAATTTGGCTTTGGCCTTGATACTTTTGGATTAGTTGACCCTGCCACTATTGTGTGAGGAGGCTTGCAGCTCTTTCCCACCCAGCTTAAGCCCATTTTGCCCTCAGAGTTGCCACTCTACTCTGGCTACAAGTGGCTCTGTGACCCAGGAAGGACAAAGTCAGCTCTGATTAGATTGTAAATTTTAAGCATCCTTCCCCTCCATAATGAAAGTATGTTTTTTGTATGTATGTATGTACGTATGTATTTAAAGTTTATTTATTTTGAGAGAGAACACAAGCAGGGGATTAACATAGAGAAAGGAAGAGAGAGAGAGAGAGAGAGAGAGAGAGAGAGAAAGAATGCCAGGCAGGCTCCCCACTGTCAGCTCAGAGCCCAGTGTGGGGCTCGATCCCACAAACCATGAGATCATGACCTGAGCCAAAATCAAGAGTCAGACGTTTAACTGACTGAGCCACCCAGGCAACACTGTATTTTTGTTTTTTTACAAAATTTGTGTTGGGTTCTTCTAACATACCTCCCCCGAGTGAACTCTTTGCAGGTTCCTCAGGATGATGGGGAAATTGTTAAGTTCTCCTCATGTGAGAATGAGCTAAGAGAAGTTGGCACTTACTATAGTAGCTCTGGGCCTCTTACGCCAGCTTCTGGCCACACGGGGCACTCCTCCCAGTTCACATTTGTTTCATCAAAAATAAAATAAATGCAGTGAGAATCCTTATATTATGGATCTGGGGAGGCTCTTATTCTTTTGACACTTCTCTGAGGTATTAGGAAATATTTGCACCTTCTTGAGTTCAGGTAAAGAGTGTTTTCCTGTATTCTAAATAATTGGCACTGAGTAGATCCTCAATGCATGTTTATAGAATGAAGGAACAATTATCTTAATTTAAGGAAGGTAACATAGTCTGGTGGAGAAAATACTGTACTAAAAATTGGAAGATTTGAACTCTAGTCCAGTAAACCTACTAACAAGCTGTGTGGCATTGGACAAACCACTTAACCTCTCTGGGCTCTGTTCCTCATGTGCATCGTCAGAGAGTTGGATCTCGAAGAGTGTGTCCATCTGTGTCAGTAAAGCTGCATTGCCAGAATGGCACAGAAAAAGAGGCAGCAACTTCAAGTACAATTAAGACTACTTGAAAAACATTTTGTTATCCTGAGGTTTTGAGGGTACTAGGGTCAGCCTGACATGAAAGACACCAACGAACTCACTGTGTTCAGATGTATGCTGAGCACTGCGTTGTTCACACAGGCCTTAGTTGAATCCACAGTGTGTCATTAAGAGGTTTGTCAGGGCTGAGTCTGTGCTTCCTGGTGTGGGGGACATGGGACTCCATCCATCTTCTGAGCACTTGGAGAGGGAATAGCAGTGAGGACAACAGAACCCCACTTGCAGGCGGATTTTTCTCTTTATACAAATATTTCTGTGGGTCTCAAGAAATTCATTTTCATCAGACTTGCCCCTCCCTGCCAATGTCCCAGATTTGCCATAACCTACGTGTGCCGTGAGATGCTTTCTTTGGTCTGGTTTGGTTTACAGGGATTCTGGGCTTCCTTTTGGTTGAAGCTGCAGGTTTTAAAATCTACAGCCCAGGTAGCAAGAGGTTCACTGTAGCGCTCTGCTGTCTGTTCAACACTCATGCTAAGAAATCAAGAGGTCCCAGTCACCTCTCAGGAAAATTTGTGGTGTTTCAGGGGCCTACAGTGAGTTGCAAACCTTGGTGGATAGTGGAGCCAATCTGTGAATAGCAGAATGCCTTGTACTGTGGGTTCAGTAGGAAAAGGAGAACATAATTCTCTGAGCATAATATGTGTTGCTCCCTCGTCCTAGTTCATCAGGAGATCTCAGCCACACACATCAAGAGACAGACCTCGGGATTTGAGGAGTAGAGCAGGAGAAATGGCTGTTTTGTGCGTGTGATGCCCGGCTCCTTCCATGTGGCCAGGCTTTTTGCTCCCCTGCCCTACCTTTCTCCCTCTCTTGCCAATGCAGGGGAAAACACTGAGTAGCCCTCCATAGCTTCTGTTCCCTAGTTGGTCCTGGAAAAGGGGGACATCCTCAGAATGCACGGCTGCATGGTTGTAGATCTGCAGCTGTTCCTTTCTATGCCCGAGGGTCAGAAGCGGGGATACAGAGCGAGAAAGAGTACTGCCATGGAGCAAATTCAGTTCATGCCACAACCACTCAGCTGCGTTCCAGTTCCGCCCTGTCTGCTTTTGCCTGGGGGAGACCGTCCACCCTGGTGGCTCAGTGCCATTGCGAGGTCCGCAACCCCCAACCTTAATCTGCAGTCCAAGTCTTTGCTTTCACCTGAAGACCCGTATCTTTAACTGCCTCCCTGGCATCTCAAATTCCATACAGGATAGATGAAGAGAGGCATTTAGAATAGGGTTTTCAATTCAATAAATGTTTCGCTACTGATTCGCTACTATAAACAAAGCGTTGGGAAGCCATTTAGAAAATACAAACTTGGCAAAAACGTGGTGATGTCCTCAAGGAGCTTGCCTTTATTTGCAAAATGAGGCACTCTTCATTAAAATGCAGGATGAATATGCCGTTGTAGAGATATGAGCACAGTGCCATGGGACTTCAGAGGAGAGAGCTAGATGATTCCGTCTTTCTTGTTTACAACATCTAAAAACTTATTTAAGAAAACAAAACAAAAGGAGAACTTCAGAGCTGTGAATATTTAGTCTTTCTCAATATATTAAACTATATTTTGGTAATCCCTGACTTTTTTTTTCAGAACTTTCTCTCCCAATTTTTTTTTCATGGCTTTCTTGATTTTGGCCCCAAATGTATGAAAAACGTTTCTTGTATGATCTCTTTACCAAAGACTTACTTAGTTCTAGAAAGACACTGTGGGGTTTATTCATTTTGTTTCATAATCTCTGAGTTGTATCCGTCTATGATTTTGGAAAAGTCATATCACTTCTTTGGTTCTGTTTCTTTATAAAATGGGGATAATAATAGGGTTGATATGAATATTAAATGAAGTAGTGCTTAGCACAGTCTTTGGGTGGTACAAATGCTCCATAAGTGGTGGCTTAAAATT